>NC_080021.1:111663121-111966152 GCF_030020395.1 Manis pentadactyla | reverse complement strand
AAACTCTCTGAAGACACCTTGTATTTTTGTGATGACACCATGGACCCTTCATTTGGAGGTGTTGCTCTCGCAACAGTAACATTTTCTCAACTTTTACTTTTCTTAGACACTCATCACTATTTATGACACTGCTTTTTTGGTGCCAAATTTCTTTTCTTCCCAGAACTATTAAAAGCCAATCTAGTCAGGAGGCTAGCATTTCAGCCATTCTAGGGTCACCACTAAATTTCACACTTACTGACACTGGGCAAGCTGGCCTCCCATTCTATTCCTTCTCCATTTTCTTAACATTTTAGAGGATCATTCAGTTCTGCCCACCCAACAAAAGAGAGTGCACTCTGGAGGAATGAGCAAATCCAGGTATCAGGATTTAAATCTTGGTGCTACCACATACTTGCTGTGTCACCCTAGGCAAGATTTCACTGCTCTGTACCTCGGTTTCCGATTCTGTTGAGGAGAGTTAATAATAGTGCCTGCCCCACAGGGTTGGTGGGAGGATGGACTATACTAATGCGCAAAGAGCGCTAGTGCTGCAACTTCAGCTGATGCCAATAACAGGTCCTCCTTGTGGTCTTTCCCCTTTTTCACCACTGTCACTAGTAGTTGACAAAATAGTGCTAAAGAAATGCTGACCGTTGGCCTAACATTCTCCATGTTCACATGTCTGTGCGAGGGTACTTCTTCCCTCTTCCTATGATAGCTTGGTGTCATTATCTGCCCCACATACAGTGTATGAGATTCCTTAAGTACAAAGAAGTTGTTCCCTTTTCCCTTCAGGCTTAGGTAAGAAATTGGCCTGTCGTTAGCTCCAACAGCTTCACAGTTTCTTCTACTCCTCATGGCAATTCTCCCATCATGTCCCCCTTTGGATTAGATTAAGAACTTAAAAGAGGAAATTCTTAGCTGGGTCTATTTCCTTTAATGTAATTTACAACTTTTTTATTTTTGTATTTATTTACAAAACACATAATTTAAAAAATCCTACCCTTTCTATGTTAGCTTTTTACCCACACCCTCACCATGTCATAGATAGCACTTTACAACATGAAAGTGGAGGCCTAAGGCCTCCCCTAAGTGAACAGTCTTTGGTCTTGGCACATCTTTAGTTCCAATTAGTCTCACTCTCCTGGCTTCACTGATGTATATATCCATGAATATATAGACGCACATTCTGGAATGTCAAGGATTTTCATGTATACGGGTTGATCAAAGTTAAGACAAAGGTGTTGGACAAAAATCTGATTAATTTGGAGGTTTTCATACATGACAGAAGGACTGCCTCTCTTCCGCAAGATATAAACTGATACCCTGAGGTCTGCAGCACAAGTAAACCAGTATGACTGTCTGAAGTTCTGCTACAACACAGTGAAATTCATCAAAAGTAAGTTATAGAGATGCCATTACATATAGGTGCAACTATATATTAATAATGTTTATTTTACATATAAATGTGATTGATGCTATTGTATAGACTGATATAGAGTGCTATATATAATGAAGTTGATGAATTCACTCATTACATTTGGGAAAGCTGATATAAGAAAATGGGGAAATTCCCATCTTAAACTAGACTCCACAGACAAAATGTGGATAAACCAAACATCCCTGTAGGTGCTAGAACTAAGATACTACAGTGAAGTGAAGTGATATATTCCCCTTCTGAACCAACGTATTTAAGGGCCTGTACAAAACCATTCACTCTCTCTGTCACTCATGGAGACTTGGAATGCATGTGTTAAGATGGCATTGTCACATGATGGAAGTAGCCTGAATCACCAAGTCACTGCAAGGACAGCTTCTCTGGAGAGTTCTCCAAAGAAGAGACTTTGAGTGTGTGTGTGTGTATGTGTGTGTGTGTGTGTGTGTGTGTGTGTGTGTGTGTGTGAGAGAGAGAGAGAGAGAGAGAGAGAGAGAGAGAGAGAGAGAGAGAGATGAAATATTTTTTAAAAAGTTGGGGGTTATTTGTTAGGCAGCATAACCAATACTATACTGCTAACATCCGTTTTAAGGTACACATCTCATTTTGGCTCCTTTTTTATTGTAACTCACATTTGAATGGGGCAGCTAGCTGCTGAAAACTAGCCTGCAGAAGGGCGGCATCAGCAGAGGCCCCAGCAAAGGCAAACCCTTGTCTCTGGTTTGTGACATCAAACATTGTATCCACAAAAATGTTACTTGCTTTGTCCTAAAAGTATGTCACCCTCACTGTTTAGTTTGTGGCATTCAGTGTCTGCGAGGAGCAGCAAAGCGCCCTTTAAGTCACAGGCTTTCTGTGCCTGGATGTGCTGTGATCTGGTAATACTGCTTTCTCTCTGTTCTGAACCCTGCTTTCCATCCCCAGAGCTTTGTTTATTGAAAGTGAGGTTGTGATTGTACAAATTGTTGGTACCATACTTTCCTCCTCTCTTTCTACTCTACATTCTGTTTATACCAAACACAAAGGCATCCCCTAGTCTCCCAAAGCCATTCCATGAGTTCCAATTTTCCCTCTTTCTATTGTTAATACCCTTAATTGTTTTCAGTGAGTTCTATGGGAACAGGAGGAAGAATGCCTTTATTCTACCAACTTGTAGTGTTTGCTTGACTGTTTGCTTCTCAAGATTTGCTTTTCTGATTTAAATGCAGTTAAGACTTTTCTTGTCCTGTCTTTAACTGTAATTTTCCATGGTTCTTGACAAAATCAAGCACACACCTTCTGAAAAGGAGATGTCAGTCAAAGGAATGGATAATGTTGAGTTGGGACCAAACCCTCCAGTTCCAAATTCCATAAAACAACTCTTCCTCAATGAATAAAGTTCTTTAGAGGCTGTTATTAAAAAAAAAGAGTAGAAGGAACTAGAACTTGGGATGCATATGAATAAATAGACCAATAGATAATTTCCTTATTTTCATTTTCACAATTGAGAGCATAGTTGCATTTCGGAGCGGGATATATAGATTACAGCAGACGATGATAAATGGTGACAAACTAACCAGGCACTGAGAAAACAGCCCTAGTGCTATTTCCACACAAACACAAAGGAGAGGCTGGTTGATAAGGGCACACCAGGGAGGCCTGAGGGGCATCCAGACCAGGTACAGCTGGCCTGAGGGAAGAAGCGGGTCAAAAGGCTTCTTGGCCTGACTGACCCCACTTCAGGTAGTCTTTTTGTTCCTGTTCTTATCTCCTTACTTTAGCCCTCCACAGTGTTCATGTCAAAGGAAAAACACACTTTTCTATCTCTTACTCTTTATATTGAATGGAAGAATACACCAGACTTTTAAGCTAAAGTGTATTACTCTTGCCTCTTAAGGTTTGACCACATTATACATAAGGATACAATTGTTAACCCCAAAGCAAGGACTATATACCGAGTTAGTTAAAGAGAAAGTCTGTAACTAGAAATAAAGATTGAAAACATTTTCAGAAGGTGTTCCAGGATGAGGAGTGAAAAGCTGACTTTTGCAGGTGTGAAACCTTTTGGGTATCTGTTTCTTTATTAGTGAGGATACGGAAGAAGAGCATTTCCAAATTGGGTGGTTATACAGCACCCACGACTGAGAGACTGCTCAACTACCAGCCTTTCTAAACTCAGAGCTACTTCAAAATAAGTAACTTTCTTTCAAAGTAAAATATAGACAAGATCTTATTTTCTATGGTTATCTCATATGTTTCTGGAATTGAATAAAATTTAACTTTTTAAATAAATGGCAATGGACTGTCTCTGTTGCCTGACCCACTGTGATCTACATAATTTGTTACCTAAACTTCAGAAAAATTAAACATGGAAGAAGCAAACACTAAAGTCAATAATGAATGGGAAGACCACAGACTCTGGAAATTCTGACCTTGGTTCAAATGCTGGCTTCTTGACTTGAGGGAAATTATTTTAGCCTTTCTTAGCTTCTGAGTGTAATCTCTTCTGACTACTCAAATTGCAGTCAATCTCTTAATTCTTGGATTCCCCCACACCCTCTATCTGTAACACTCAAAATGTTACCTATCGCATTCCTATTGGATTAGAAATACCGGCTCATTCATTCATTCAATAAAAATGGACCATACTTTGTTTAGGTCATGTATTCCCTTAAATGCTAAGTTTACAAAGGTTATTAAGACAAGGTTCTTGCCCTCCAAAATTATAAGAAAGAAACACAGAAAAGTACAATAAAGGCATGATTAGAAGCTACAACACAGGTACTGCAAGATACTATGACCAGCTCAGGAGTGACAAATAAGCTGGATCTTCAAGGTTTAGTCTCTGTGCATGAAATGCCTTATTTCTTTTACTGACTTGAAGGCAGGGTTATACCTCATTCATCTATCTGTCACAATGCCTTTACCATGGTAGGTGCCAAATAAATATGTATGGCACGAATAAGTGACTGAAATCCAATGTTAAGCTTTTAACAAAGGAAAAATACAAGTTTCAGAAACATAAAAAAATTATACCTTGACAATGGGGTGGCAGATACTACTATGCAGATAAGCATTATGCTGCAATAATGGTCATCCACATTTTTTAAGATAATAGCAGAAGGGAGTTAAGGAAACCTCTCTCCTTTTCAATAATTTAGACCAAAGAAAATTCTTGATTGACTTATTTTCACACACAAATGTAAGTTTTCAAATCTGACTCTTCCAGTGCTTGAATGCAGATTTCAAAACATAAGACACGCTTTAATTCTAATTTAACGCCAAGGAATTAGAACCTAGGTTCCCTTAGTACGAAGATATTTCACATAAGGTACCAGATATAGCATTTTCAACACCTGATTCATAATCTCCCTCACTGGAACTCTTCTCACAAAAGCCACTTCTCTAGGAGGCAGCCAAGGGAAACAGCCACCAGAAGAGTATATGGTTTCTAGAACAGTGATATCTGCAGAAGTGCATCAGACTTGAGTTACTTGATTTCTTTCTTATGGCTGGTCATGTGATCTTCCTGCAAAGGAAGCCTGCAATAATCCATTGTCAGAAAGTCAGGGAGGAACAAACGGTGCCATGGAGAAAAGGATCAAAAGAGGAAATGGGAGGTAGGAGAAAAGGAAGGCAAAAGACAGCAGATGAAGGCTGTCTATAGGAATTTCCTAAACCACTGCCTAAACTTGTCTCTGATGTTTACAACGCCCATTAGGGCCCATTTGCAACACAGCAATGGGATGAAAAATAAATACACAGGTCCATGCATCAAACTCTTACCCCTGTTGGATGGCAAGCCTTAGAATACCCAAAAACCCATCCAAATTATCCTGTGAAGGGACAGCTGACCAGCCATGGCCAAACTACAGCTACGGCAGGGATTTCTATGGCAGGAAACTGGAGCTCAAGGCCACTAAGCCACATTCATCATTCCCTGTCACTTGACACCAGGAAGCCTTTACAACCTTCAGGTTATATGTCACATCCCCATGTAAGAGTGTTAGCCAAAGCCACCATGGTCACAGTAGCAGCAATAATCATGACATCACAAATAATAACAGCAATGATAATACCTGAAATATTTTCAACACAGAAAATATACCATTTTTGACACTAATGTCCATATTTCTCAGCAAAACAAATGAGTTTTAACATTGAAAAATATAGTCTCCCTTTACTCAACACATAATTCATTTTCTAACCTCCTTCACTTCACCCTGACCCCATGTTCCCATAGTCTCACACACACACACACACACACACACACACACACTTATGCCCCATGTATAGACTTTTGGCAGAGACTTTTCTTCTCTTCTTCTAGGTTCTTTGGCTGATAAACTGATGCAAGATAGATGATCAAGAGAAAAACAAGTTTAATTATACATGTACAGAAGCCCTGTAAAAATATAAGAACAAAGGACAAGTTGGGCAATTGAGCTGAGATGCCATCCTGAGCTAATGGGATAGAGACTTCAGAGGAGAAAATGATTCAAGGACAATAAGAAAAGACGTTTGGCAATTAGATGTTTGCCCTGCCATGTGGACAAGTCTTTCAGATAAAAAGTTATCTCTGGCAACAGTTGTCTTCCAGGGCCAGGCCTCCCCTCTAAATTATTTTAGGTCATAACAACCTTACCCCTATTTACTGTGTTTTCCCAGGTAACCTTTCCACCACAACCCTTTTCTTTTGTCTTTTGCTGAACATGGTATTGAAGGCAATGTCTTGGGCTATTTCAGAGAGTTACTAAGTTCTCTTGGGTCTCTCCCATGTATACAGGAGGAGGTATATGTGCTATTAAGCTTTTTTCTCCTGTTAACCTGTCTTACATCAATTTAATCATTAGACCACCTAATGAACTAGAAGGGTGGAAGGAAAATTTGTTTCTCTCCAAAAAGACTACTATGTGCCCTATAAATGACAATTGCCAACTTACAGAATAGCAGAAAAAATAAGGATTCTGAGCTCAGAATCAACTGAATTCAAATACCAACTTTCCCTTAGCAAATCGTGTAATTGCAACTATTCTTTAAGGTTGAGTTTGCTCAGTCTGAACCACTTTAGATAAAGTATGGTGCCCCACAAGAAATGATACAGGGAGAGGCACATATTCTATTATGTAAGTGGATAGTGACCCTATTAGCAATAGAAAAATGTGCTATTTTTGTTACATGTCAATTATATCTCAATAAAGCTGTGGAAGAAGTAAACATACAGTCCAAAAAGCACATTTCACATTTCTAGGCACTCTGATAAAGATTTTCATAAGAGAAAATATTGCATTTCAGGAATAAAACAAGACTAAGGGTAAAGTTTAGATTTAAATTATTCAGGCCAATGCCAATATCCTTTTCCATATATGATCAAAAGCTGAGTTAGTTAGACATCACTTTTGTAACTAACCGGTAGGATAACACACTCAAAACACTGAACTTGCCTCTCTGCCTGGAGTGTGAAATGAGAAACGGCCTGCCCACCTCCCCAGCCATGCAAGCTACTAAGGGTGCCCTGCTTCTTTTACTGTACTTTTCATCCTCAGAGGTCAATCTGGTATCACACCTGTGAGGTATGCAGAGGAGGCCTCCCATATCCATGACCCTGGGCCTGTGCTGTCTGCGAACAAGTAGTCGCACACAGCCAAGGAATAAAAACATCCCAAGCCACGTTTGGGTGCTATCTGTGTGGCTGTCCAGCTAGCACTGAGAAAACAGATAGCTAAAGTCAACAGAAAGGCAAGCATGCAAAAGGTAAACACCAGTGAATAATAATAATAAAAAATTACAAAAGCAAAACCCTCACGTCAGCCTCTTAAGGAAAGGGGATTCATCACAAGCCTACCCCTCTGTATAAGACTTTGCCCCTGAAAATGTATTTTCATTCATTCACTCATCCACCCATTCACTGTGCTCGGTACTCCATGCTAGCTGGGTGCACAGTGGCTGGTCCCATGCTCTGCTCAGTCGAGTAATACCCTGTCATTGTCTGCACTTGAGATGTATTTGTGGTTGAACATGGGGACACTCCTTTGGGGAACTGTGCACACTCTGGGTCTCTCATCTCTGGTGTGCTGATAAAGAAGGCTGAGCGTTCAGGTCAAACCTTTTCTACAGACTGCATCTTCTTTCGAGGCCTCAGAAGAGATCTGGAACAACTCAGTAGTAGACACTACGACTTTACACTACCAGTCACTTTGCTTCCCCTCAAGTTCATTAAAGAGTGAGCTTTGCAAAGTGAAACTGCAACAGGTTCATACCTGGTCTCTCAGCCTCTCTTGGTGGCCCATGATGGCTGTGGCATGATGTGGGTACTTCTGCTTCAGATGTTCTAGGAAAGCTTCTCTCTTCCTGTCCATCTCAGATGTTTGCATTCCCAGTATTTCTTTGGAACTTCGGGGCCCGCCTAGGGTGTGTCTCCTTGGGATGCTGCGGGAAGACTTGGACATGGAACCACGACTGCTCCCATTAGAAAGGCGCTCCTTGGTTCTGCGACATTCTGCATCTTCTGATGACGTTACATGCAGATTGCTTTTCCCTTGTTCTGAAAGACAAAAAACATACTTTACAACTAATGACTTCACACTAGAGTCTCACTGACAGACACCAAGAGGGTCTGTGGCAGCTGTTAATGTATGACTATAACCTGGCACATTATTTTTTTGAGGCAAGAAGAAGGGAAGAAAAACATCAACAATCAAAGTCTGAAAAATCACATTTTAGAAATAAAAGGGGTTGGTTGCAGCAAAAACTCAGCTATTTCTGACTCTCCCTGAGGTTATTCAAAAGGAGAACACTTGGTCAGACTAGTCCACAGGCAACTGTGCTACCCCATATCTTCATCTGTAATTATAAAATTATAAAAGATTATTCAATTATTGAAAATTATTACAAAGTTTACTCCAGTGGTTCAGATTATTTCTTTCAGTTACAGTTTCATCCTGGTTAACAGGATTTTTATATTTTTTTAATCTAAAGGTGGTTTCTGAAACATGTTTCATTGCCAAGACCAAAAATAGCTGCTATAATCACTGACATGTGAATCACTTGGAAATTCTATTTCCTCCCATATGCATAAATCAAGCAAGCATTAGAATAGTATTAGAGGCAATAAAGGAGGGCACATCATGTAAAAGCTCAGACACCTTTTACTTGAATGGAATTTATCTAAAATACACAACGAACAGGTAAGAGATATGGCACGTTCTGAAGGTCTTGACCTCGACACTTGTCCTCTGACTTGGCCTTTAGGGGACAAGTTGATTTCTAGTTGGAAGTAAGCAACAGAAGCAGACAAGGACAACACTGAGTGTGCGGCACAGGTGGGGACTCTCCATTCATTCTCAATGGCTGGCAAGTGGGGTGCCAGGTTTGAATACTCGTGTTAACTGACAAAAGGGGGTTACTTTTTTAAAAACCAGGATAGGAAGAGAAAGTAGTGAACATTCATAAACAATTCAAGAGCTCAATGGATTTTCTTCATGGGGAGCAGTTCTTATTCAGCATTACAGATGCAGGCAGAACCAGGTGCCCTTGTGCACTGAGCACCTGGGGAAGCACTGAACTGGGACTCAGGAGTCCTGCCTTAACCCTGGACTTAGAACCAACAATCTGACCTCTCTCAGGCCCATGATCTTCATTAACAAAATAAGGATGGTTGGGCTGGCATTAGATACACAGAGTCCTCTAGCTATAAATCCTTTAAATCTATTATAAATTATTTTTTAAATTAAGTTTCCAATATAAGAGTTTACTTGCTAATTATTTATTATTAAAAGTTATGTACAGAAAAATAGATCCAAAAGTTGAGAGTTCTGTATTTGAGTCTCAGATAACTCCAATCTGGTTCTTGATCACAAGAACCAAACCTTCACACCAGTGATGTAAATCAACAGGTCCAGAGCTTATGCATAAAGTAACTCCTCTAAATGCAGCGCCACTGACGCTCTTTCCCTCCTTTTTGCCTAGAAAATGTCCACGTGTAGAACACTAGATAAGACATCCTTTACTTCAGCATGGAAAACGCTTTAACCTCAGGCTGGTTTTACTATTCCAGTCTTCCAACCCTAGAATAGTGTTCTGGGAATAATTCTTCCTATTTATCCTTCACTTTTCATTACATTACTAATAATAGCATCACCATCAGGCATCAATGAGGAAAGGGAGAAAAAAATAGTCAAGTTAGTTAATTCCTCTACTTTTCATTAGTTTCAGCAATAAGTTTAGAAGGGGAGGAAGATGGAGCTATATCTCATAACATTGAGATAATTGAGAGATTAACCGTAATTTTATTTACTTAGGTTAACATCTCATTACATAGACTCATGTGAGAGCTACCTTTTTATGTATTCTCTTCTTTAATAATACAGAAATAACAGATCTAGCAAATAAAGCTAGATGCAGATAACGCCATGTCCCAGGATGGTAATTATGAGTGTAGTCTGAAGAGCATTAGCTTAACCTTTTGTATGCACGTGAGTTTTGTATTAGCCAAGACTATTGTATGCTTAACATAACACTACTGACTTTTAAATGGATTTTTAATATTACTTTTACTTTTTGACATCATTAAAATAATTCATTTAAAGAAGTATTCAAATCCAGATTGGTAAGGAAGAAGTTAAACTGTCACTGTTTGTAGATGACATGATATTGTACATAAAAAGACCCTAAAGAATCCACTCCAAAACTACTATAACTAATATCTGAATTCAGCAAAGTTGCAGGATACAAAATTAATACACAGAAATCTGTTGCAATCCTATACACTAACAATGAGCTAGCAGAAAGAGAAATCAAGAAAACAATTGCATTCACAATTGCATCAGTCAGCATAAAATACCTAGGAATAAACATAACCAAGCAAGTGAAAGACCTATACTCTGAAAACTACAAGACACTCTTGAGAGAAATTAAAGAGGACAGTAATAAATGGAAATACATCCCATACTCTTGGGGAGGAAGATTAATATTATCAAAATGGCCATCCTGCCTCAAGCAATCTACAGATTCAATGCAATCCCTATCAAAATACTGACAGCATTCTTCAATAAACTAGAGCAAATAGTTCTAAAATTCACATGGAACCACAAAGACCCTGAATAGCCAAAGCAATCCTGAGAAGGAAGAATAAAGCAGGGGGGATTATACTTCCCAACTTCTAGCTCTACTACAAAGCCACAGAAATCAAGACAATTTGGTGCTGGTACAAGAGCAGACCCATAGATCAATGGAACAGAATAGAGAGCCCAGATATACACCCAAGCAGATATGGTCAATTAATATATGATAAAGGAGCCATGGACATACAATGGGGATATGACAGCCTCTTCAACAGCTGGTGTTGGAAAAACTATACAGCTACATGTAAGAGAATGAAACTGGATTACTGTCTAACTCCATACACAAAAGTAAACTCAAAATGGATCAAAGACCTGAATGTAAGTCATAAAACCATAAAACTCTTAGAAGAAAACATAGGCAAAATTCTCTTGAATATAAACATGAGCAACTTTTCATAAACATACCTCCTCAGGCAAGGGAAACAAAAGCAAAAATGAACAAGTGGGACTATATCAAACTAAAAAGCTTCTGTACAGCAAAGAACACCATCAGTAGAACAAAAAGGCATCCTACAGTATGGGAGAATATATTTATAAATGACATGTCCGAAAAGGGGTTGACATCCAAAATATATAAAGAGCTCACACACCTCAACAACCAAAAAGCAAATAACCCAATTAAAAAATGGGCAGAGGATCTGAACAGACACTTCTCCAAAGAAGAAATTCAGATGGCCAACAAGGCACATGAAAAGATGTTCCACATCTCTAATCATCAGAGAAATGCAAATTAAAACCACAATGAGACATCACCTTACACCAGTTAGGATGGCCAACATTCAAAAGACAAACAACAACAAATTCTGGCGAGGATGTGGAGAAAGGGGAACCTCCTACACTGCTGATGGGAATGTAAATTAGTCCAACCATTGTGGAAGCAGTATGGAGGTTCCTCAAAAACTAAAAATAGAAATACCATTTGACCCAGGAATTCCACTCCTAGGAATTTACCCTAAGAAAACAGGATCACAGATTGAAAAACACATATGCACTCCTATGTTTATTATAGCACAATACAATAGCCAAGAAGTGGAAGCAACCTAAGTGTCCATCAGTAGATGAATGGATAAAGAAGATGTGATACATATACACAATAGAATATTATTCAGCCATAAGAAGAAAATAGATCCTACTATTTGCAACAACATGGATGGAACTACAGGGTATTATGCTCAGTGAAATAAGCCAGGTGGAGAAAGACAAATACCAAATGATTTCACTCATCTGTGAAGCAGAAGCACAAAGCAAAAACTGAAGGAACAAAACAGCAGCAGACTCACAGAACCCAAGAATGGACTAACAGTTACCAAAGGGAAAGGGACTGAGGAGGGTGGGTGGGAAGGGAGAGATAAGGTGATTAAGGGGCATTATGATTAGCACACATAATATAGGAGGGGCACAGGGAAGGCAATATAGCACAGAGAAGATAGTGACTCTATAGCATCTTACTATGCTGGTGGACAGCACTATAATGGGGTATGCGGTGGGGACTTGATAATAGGGGGGAAGGTAGTAACCACAATGTTGCTCATGTGAAACCTGAGCATAAGATTGTATTATCAATGACACCTTAATAAAAAAAAAAAGTATTCAGGACAGCTAGATTAATTAGCAGGACTGACTTTCTGGGAAGGGGATTTTATCACATGGGCATAAAACACACATACCCACATAAACCCTTACAGCTAAACATTCAGGCGCCTCAAATGCCAACCAGAAAGTTCCATTCTGCCTTGCTTTGTCACTCAGACTCACAAGAACTATTCTATTTCATCCAAGGAGCCTCAAAAGAGGTCACAACTGCCAGAACAGTAGCCCCTTAGGAGACCACGGAGTGTTTTCCACTTTTCTTCTTTGAAATAAATTGGGAAGGGAGTGAGCGGCAGGGGGAGTACTGGAGTTCCATCTTCCGTCAACGCTCACCTTTGAGCAGCAGCACCGCCTTGACTCTAAAGCTCTATTCTCTTCTAACACTTTGCACTGGGAAGGTCGCGTCAAACTCATGTTACTTTCCTGTTTTTTCCTTTCTGTGGATTCTTCTAAAATGTCTCCAATTGCTTAACAAGGTTTAATGTGATTTGGAGGCAGGCAGCAAACAGCAGCAGTGGTTAATGCACCAGTGGCTGAATGCACAGTCCCTGGGCCCACATCTAAGGGCCCTGGAGCTGGCTTGCTCCTGGGTCTCACCTTCCTGCTTCAGCTGCTGTCCCACCCCTGCATCCCACCACAGGTACCTTCCTGCTCCACCCTCTCTGGCACCACAACCACCCAACATCACTTTCCACACAAAGCCACTGAACAATCAACCTGGTCAACCAAGCCTCTTCCCAGTAAGGCTCAGTTCTTGGGAGCTGCCAACTCCCACAGCTGAGGGACAAGTGACAACTTTCCCATTCTGGTCTTTCGCGGAGAATGTGATCTTTCAGCTGAGGAGAACAACTAGGCAGGGGCAGAAACAAACAAGGGGGCATAGGCAAAGCACATTCAGTCCCAACTCCACAGCAGTGGAGTCAGAGACCAAAGTCCCAATTCCTCATCACCCCCAGGAGCAGATCATCCAAGCCATCAACACAGAAATACACTTCTATTTCTTGTCTGGAATGCACTTTGGTGCTAACATTTAAGTAGGGGGTGTGTCTGGCTGTTTGCTATTCTGGGAATCCATGTCAAACAAATAATGAAGTTACAGCGAAGACAAGGCTTCCAGTTTCCCCTTTCCTGCCCCTCCCAGCCCCTGCAGCTCATTCAGAAGGGGAAAGAGCAAAACAGGAGCTTCCAGCAGAGAGCAATCACCTTCAAAATCCCCTGGAGCAGAAATGGGGAGGGAGAAAGCATAAGAGAGAGACTCTCCCAGAGTTTCAAAGGGCATCCGGGCTGTGATGTAGATGTAGATGTCCTGGAAACAAAAGTAGAAAGTGAGGCTGGGGCAGGTGCCAGGCAAGCAGAGGATGATGGGGCTGCACGTTGTCCAGCCGACAGAAGACATCGGGGGCTGCTGAGGGTTGCTTTGGCTGGGACAGCTGACCTGCAGCTGCCTGCTTTCTACCTGGGAGCCAGCTTTTTAAATGGTGCTGAGATGCTTTCTTGTGGGAACACCATAGGGAATTGCTGCTTTGTCTGGCTGTATAGCCTACCTGGATCTGTGGTGGCCGCAGCAAGATTTTGTCTATCTGTGTATTCAAACCATAACATCCTCCTGCTGTACACACAGGAAGACTGCCTTTTCCAGTCCCCTTTTATCTAGGTGGGGACTTGTGCTGATTCTGGTCTATGCAGCAGGCAAAACTGATGTGGGTGACCTTCAGTCCTGGCCCTTGGGCCTGCTGAATGATCTTGCAAGCTTTCTTGTTCCACTTTGGCCAGGTAAGTGCAAAAGCTCCAGGAGAAGCCTTGGGAAATGGTGTCATGACTAGACAGAAGTCTGTGTCCCAGAGTTGGCCTGGAGGTGGACAGCAAGGAGATCCACAGGCAGGAAGATCTACATTCCACTGTGTTCAAAAAACTACCCTTGCTTATACTAACCCACAGAGATCAGGGGTTGTTGTGACAATCTGCCCATCTGACTGATACAGATCACACATTCTGTTGGGGGGCCACGGGCTCCTCAGTTTTCCAGCTCCCTTGTTAATATCGTAAAGCTAATCACCACATACAGATGGGCACAGAAATTACAGTGGAAATCAGACTGTGGTATATTCCTCCAAACAAAGCCTTAAAAAATTAAATAAGTGATAAAGGAGGTTTCTGGTACAAATTTTAGATAAAATAGGAACAGCACCTCCCCTGCCCAGAAAAGCATTTTGTCTCAAGTGTTGGTTGATTGGTTCATTCATTCACTAGAATAAATATTTATTAGTGCCTGCTCCATATGCTAAAAGGAACTAGAGACGTAGAGAAGTGATGATCAAGAGA
The DNA here is from genome assembly GCF_030020395.1 of Manis pentadactyla. Lineage (NCBI taxonomy): Eukaryota > Metazoa > Chordata > Mammalia > Pholidota > Manidae > Manis > Manis pentadactyla. The sequence continues at coordinate 111,951,722 of NC_080021.1, read as the reverse complement.
GATTAATTCTCTTCCTTCATAGAAGATCCACCTTATAATTAGGGAAACAGACAACAAACAAATAACACGAATTACACGAATACCTCATTTTCTTGAGCTCTGCTTTACTGTACTTTGCAGATATTGATTGCATTTTTACAAACTGAAGGTTTGTGACAACCATTTTTCCATCAAGTCTATCGGTGCCATTTTTCCATTAACATTTTCTCACTTTGTGTCTTGGTGTCACATTTTGGTAATTCTTGCAATGTTTCGAAGTTTTTCATTAGTATTATATTTGTTACGGTGATCTGTGATCAGTGATTACCACTGGTTGACAGCTCAGAGGATGGTTGGCATTTTTGAGCAATGAAGTATTTTTTAATTAAGGCATGTACATTGTCTTTTTAGACATAATGCTATTGCACACTTAACAGACTACAGTATACTGTAAGCATATCTTTTACATGCACTGGGAAACCAAAAAATTATTTGACTCACTTTATTGCAGTGGACTGGAACCAAATCTGCAATATCTCGAAGGTGTTCCTATTTAAATGTCACGAGGTGATAAGTATTCTGAAGGATAAAACAGGATAAGGGGCAGAGGGATAGGGCAATTTTAGAAGAGACTTCTAAGCAAAGACCTGAATGTCTGGGTTTCCCCAAGCTTGCACTCTGTGGAGGTGGCCAATACTATTTTTTTCCAGCTTTTTTGAGATATAATTGACATACAACATTGTGTAAATTTAAGGTGCACGACATGTTGATTTGATTCCGTTTACATTGCAAAATGATTACCACAATAGCAAATACTAACTTTCTTAAAATGCTGAAGTATCAGGAAGTGTGGGAGGCAAGCAGGTGGTCTGACAACACGTCACCTGCATTGGGGTTTCAAAAGCTTAGGGGTCAGGGCCAAAGCAGACCTCTCAGGGCAGCTGTGAGCAAACAGAGGTACCCTAAGGAATCCCCTGCCCCACCCCAGGACCACTGTGAGGAGCCCAGGACCTTCAAACAGTTAGATTCTACTCCAAGCAATAGTTACTGAGTGCCCACTGTGCACAACACACTTGGCAGTACACTTTGCACTGTTATTTACCTAGCAGCTTGCCTACTCAGTCAGGGAGGCTTCCATTGATTAGAACTATTCTTGAGTCAACCATATGCCCAGTTTGCCAAAACAGTTCTGGGCTGCAACTGTTGTGGCAGTGAAATTATTTATAGTGTCCCCTTTCACTCTCCAGTGTCTCGGTTTGGACAGTAAGCTGCATGATCACCCAAGGGGCCCTTGTTATAGCAGATTGATAAGCTCCAAGCCCTAGAGCGGAAATATTAGCCTTTTAGTGAACAAATATTTATTGACTGCCTTCAGGATGGTTGGTGCTATTAAGTGCTGAGAATTTAAGGACAAAGAAGATGTGGTCTTTGCCCTGGAACACCATGTTGTACTTGGTTGAAGCAGATACATAAACGAATACAAAAATGGGAATGGCCATGGGTATTATTGGTGATGCAAGCATCAGAGGCCTGGCTTCCCTTGTGTGGTCCAATAACAACCAAAGAAGTGGAAATGAAGCCATACTCCTTTACAGCATCATTTTCACCTAGAATGCGATGGGATCTTAGGCACTGGACCTGAATTTATCCCCAGTACAACCTCCCTAGCACCACCACTCCCATCCAAGCCCCCTGACCTCTAAGTGCTGGCATGCCCCTGCATACCCCTCTGGGACCTGTCAACCAGCACGTAGACCCAGTCTTAGCAGATGTCTCCAGGACCTCAGCCCTTTTTCCCTAACTCCAATCATGAATATCCAAACTGCAGTCAGTATCTCCACCCCATGCCTGATGGAAGTCTCAGGCCTAACCATGTTCTGCTCCCCCATCCCAGTGCCAACCACTAATGCCCTATAATCGGAGGCTCTCCAGTGCTTTCCCACTTAAGTAAAGGGCAACTCTGCTCTGCCAGCTGCGCAGACCAAAATTTCAGAAATCATCTTTGACTCCTCTTTCCCTCACATATTCCACACCCAACCCCTTAGCAAATTCTTTTGGCTTTACCTTCAGTATACATCTGGAATCTGTCTTCTTATCACCACCTGCTTCTACTACCCCCTGGTCCAAGCTGGTGCCACTTCTTCCCTTGTTTACTTTGGAGGCTTCCTAACAGGCCTCCCTGTCCTTCCCTCATTCCCACCTGGGTTATTCCCAGTACAGCTCCCAGTATTTCCCTTTTATAAGACATGTCAGACCTGTCAGCAGCCCTCCACCTACCCTGAAATAAAAGCCCACTCCTTGCCATCGTATCTTGGGCCCTCTGTGATCTGGCCTGGGACTACCACCTCTTAACCTCTTTCCCTCCCATCCTTCTCCCAGGGGTGTGCTGTTGCCTCCCTCGCTTCTTTCAGATACTTGTTCAAATATCACACTGGTGAGGTTCACCCTAATAATCCTATATACAATTTCACCCCCTGCAGCCCCTATTCCCTTTTGCAGCCTAATCTTTCCCCACAGCCCTATTGCCACCTAACATAGTTGCTAGATAAAATAGATGTCCAGCTAAATGTGAATTGCAGATAAACAATGAATACTTTTTTCGGTGTAAGCATATCCCATGCAACATTTGGGATATACTTATGCTAAAAATGATTTATTGTTTATCTGAAATTCACATTTAACTGGGCATCCTGTATTTTTATTTGCTAAGTCTGGCAACCCTGTCATCTAATTTGCTATATGTTTTAGTTGTTCCTTTGTGGTGGTAGATATTTGTTCACACCACCCCCTTCCCTCCACACTTGGCCCTTAGAACATACATTCAACAAAGACAAGTATTTTTAGTCTACTTTGTAAACTGCTGGATGGATCACCAGCAGCTAAAAAGCAGTGAGTATTACATAATGGATGCTCAATATTCTTTGAATGAATGAATAAAGTGATCACATGCCCTCAGTCTGACCATCTTCAGCCTCTGAAGCATCTTTGAATTACAGTGGTTGTTTGAAGGTTCTTTTTTAAGTTGGCCCCATTCTCATTGCCCCTCTGGATTCTGAGTCATTTATTTCAGCAGAGGCCCAGAGGTTGAATTCCTGCTGCAGAATCCTGTCCTATCAAATAAGAGGGGAAGATAGGGGAGGGAGCCTTATCTCCCGCTGGACCCCACCGACCAGGCACCCTCAAGGGGAGTGCTCTGCTTTGGAAGCACAAACACAGACACCTAAACTGAGAACCCGAAGGCTGGACTCGGGGGTTCTCTATGAGTTTACTAAACTTCAGGTTTCCTGTTTCACAGGGGGTTTTCTCTCTCTTGAAATGGCATTTTCTTCTGTCTGCTTTGTTTTGTATTTTCCATGTGGATGAGTCATTTGTTACTTCCCTTCCGCCTTTTTTAAACACACACACCTTTTACCCTGTGCATAATCCCTATTCCCACGCGGAAAATTGCAGCCCACAGGCAGGACTTTTAGTTACTAACTGGCCCCTGGGTGAACCTGGGGTAGAGTGGGTGGGGATGGTTCCGGATTGTGCGGTTTGTGCGCACGCTGCCTATATGATACTATAACACCGGCTCTAGCACCACAACTGTCAGACACGGGGGTGCAGAAGTCCATTCTCCACCCAACCTCACTGTGAAGTTTCTTTGGAACAACATAAGCTTCTGGAAATTCCCTTCGGAAAAGACAAGTCTATTACAAACACAATTAAAGGGAAACTGCCCAGGGAAAAATGTACCAAACTCGCCTCACAATTCTTAACTTCTGAATTAAAACACACAGAAGATTCACTGCGTCCTATTCGTCATCCAGATGTACAAGGGCTCCCCTGCTGTTCTGATCTGTAAAATAAAACATCCCCAAACTCTGTGACTTAACTCTAAAACTCTGTAACACTTGCATGCAACATGAATGTGCCGCATGGAATCCCCCGGCCAATGAATGGGAATGCTGCCGTCCGAGAGCCAGCAACAGCGCCTTTCTCCCCGGCAGGAGCAGGGAGTATTAAAAGCGGCTTTTAGCGATATATTTGTCATTGCCTAGAGAGAGAACACATACTGACTGCTTACTGAGCTACAAATGTGACATCCTTTTTTGCTTCGTAAAAATATCCTGCACGAGATAGTCCAACCCGAGAGCTCAAAGGTCTCTACTCAGTTTGGAAAACTTACCACCCCAAGAAATACGTTTTTTCTTTGCCCTGTGCCCTGTCTCCAGTTAGGAGAAGCAGCAAGCGGGGAGGGACACGCGTAACTGGAACTCCATCTTTGAATGAGTCTGTTACTTACCCTGCATCTGTCTGCTGTCTGCTGAGTGAGGAAGGCACGGCTCACATTTCTGGCTTTCATTTTCTTCCATTGTCCCTGCCTACAAGCACAAGCGCCTCTCTGCTCTTTAAACTTCTGAGCGCAGTTCGGAAAGCTCCCAGAAAGCGCCTGAAAGAGGGCCCGGGAGCTGGGAGGAGGGGACGCTGCGAAACCCCACCCCAAACTATGCTCCACTGCGGTGCAAAGTCGCGCTCGCCCGGGAAGACTGCATTCCAGCGCCGGGTTCTCCCCCCAGCCCCCGTTCCTCCCAAGCCTCAGTCCCCGCGTCCGGCAGGCCGCCCCCCGCCGGCCTGGCCGGAGGAGGGCGGTTGTGCCTGAAGCCGCTCGGCAGCCCTGCCCCGAGCCGGCCCCAGCGCCGCGTGCTCCCGGAGGCCCAACAGGTGACCCAGCCTGCCTGCTTGCACCGCTAGAAACTGCCGGGACTCCGCGGCCACCGAAGGAAAACTTTTCTCACTCGCCTACACCTCTGCTGGAAGCCAGTTCTCTGGTCTTTTTAGCCTCAGCCACAGAATGAGCCTCCCAAATTGGCTGATGTACGTATCAATAAACAGCCAAGTACTGAACGTCCCCAGATTTCAGTGAAATCCCTTTAAAAAGGAAAAACGATTAGAAAGAGAATATGCTGAATTTGTTCAGTAAACATTTTCTGGCACTAGGTGTTTGGAGCCTGATGCCCATACACACAAACAGGTTGTTTACTTTTCACACTGTCAATTTTAAACTGGACTTGACAAAAGAGCTTGTACTCCTTTGCCTATGCTTTGACTCCTTCCTCCTCTTTCCCCCTAAACACACACACACACACACACACACACACACACACACACACACACACACACACACACACACCTTGATCCCAAAAGCAAACTAGTAAAACCAACCTTCTGAATCTCTCAAGTTAATTACTTTAAAATATCTGAAAGGTAATAAAAATGCTTTTCTTTGGATGGGCAGAGTCACATCCAACATACTCATTCCCCTTTTAAACTATCTACAAACATTTATTTTGTTCTTTACTCAGTCCTTGAAAATTGGCAAATTTCCCAGAAAGTGAATATAGGAGGCACAATGTCCACAAAAAAAGGATGGGAGAATAATCCAGGCAAATTTAAGCTTTGCTGTTTCAGCTATCTAAAAGTAATACAACTTCTAGTGTGTGTAGGAAGTGTGATTTTTTAATCTGTAGGTGCCCCATCATTGAGGGGAAATAAAGGACAATATTTAACCTGCTGACCTTACCTTGACCCAGTTTACAGGCCATTCAAGCAAAGGTCTTAGATTAATTTAGATCAAGAATGCATGCAGAACAATAGCTGGCCTCTCCTCCAGATTCTGACCTTGAGTCACCTGTGTGTTTTGGCAGTGTGGGGGATGTATTTTGGCCAATTAGGACAAAACGATGCAGAAGGCCCTCAAGGACAAAGGTTATATATAGACCAAATGGAAAATGGGCCTGTCAGGAAATGAGAAGGGAAGAAGAGACCCCTCAACGAACAGGAGTTTTTTTGAAATCCAAGATGTGGTGAATCTTCCAGAAGGTTAAATCCCTGCCTGGCAGCATGATACATAGGCAGTTGGGTTAACAGGGCAGGTAATTCAAGGTCTCCATGACTTTGCAACAGAATTACCTGGTAATCTTGCTTTAAGGAGGAACTAATCTCAGACAGTGCCTGTACTGGTGGCTCCAAGGCAAATGCCAGATGAATTTTGTTTTAACCTTATTGTTTCCTCAGGTACAAAATGCTCATGAAGGAAGGATCTGTGTTCAGGCCCCCAGGTCTAGATTACCCTGATCCTTGTATAGCTGTTATGCATTTGTCTTTGAATTATTAATGCCAGAAATGTTGGTAGGGAGAGGTAGGGAGAGAGAGGGAGCTGAGACACTCCAAGCCAGAGTCATCCTAACCCAGATGTCCCTAGGCCTTGGGCTCTGACAACAGCCTGACTTGCTTTGGTTGCAAAGAGCCTGCTTCCACCAGCTCCTACCTGTCACTTGACACAGTACAGACAAAACCTTCCAGGAGGAAGGCGCCAAAGCACACCTACACTGGCCGTCCCAAACAACTGCAGTCCGCCGCCCTGCCAGCAGGCCTTCCTGTATCTCTCATCCCTGGCAGAAAAAAAATCCATGTTTGGATGCATATTATGCTTTCCTGGGGCATTTGAAACTGTGGGAGAAACTCTTCAGGGCCTTGCAGATCCCCAAATGGGCAAATTGGGGGCTGCTCTCCCACCAGTGCTGAACTCTGATTAGTTTCCAGGCAGCCCACGGAAGCCCCCTCTGCCCACCATGTGTTCAAGCTGCTCAGACCCTCCCCTCCCGCACAGGCAAAGCCGACAGCAGCCTCTGCAGACAGCCCTCCAAGCAAAACTCTTTGTGGAATGCACAGAAGAAAAGGGCAATACCAGCGACAATAATTAATATAAATCATTAAGGACCATGTAATCTACACATACATTCCAGTAAAACATATTCTCTTGAATAGTTACACTTTTCTAATCATTCTGTATGGGAAAGCTTCTATTGGACTAGTTACTTTTTGTTCCACCTCCTTGAGAAGAGGAATTGAAAACAACTTGAAAAGGCGCTGTATTAATGCCTTCATTGACTATTCACTGTTGTCAGATTCTCTGAGAAGGATCTCTGGAAAACAGGAACCGAATTCTGTAATCTACATAAACTCAGTAACTCAGATCATCAGAAAGAATGCTATGATTGTCACTGCTGTTTCTGTGGAGAGGTTCTTCCTGAAGAAACCTTACTTGAACTACCAGTACACCATGCTTTGTGGTTTAATTTAATTTCTGGGTTTAAGCATTGCTATTACAAACCAACCTGCTTACTACCATACTTTGAAATTTGCTGTGAATGGCACAGGAAAGCGGGAAGAATTTGAAATGTGATTTTCCTTCAGTCATAAAGAGAGCTACAGTAATGATACCAGGGGGCTAAATTTTCAGCTCCACTTCTGTTTGCCAGGGAAGGTGCAAGACTATTACTTGGTTAAGGCTCCAAATGTTTGCAATTCATGCCTCATTTAAACAGAACGACAAGTGATGAGATAAAAGAGTGCAGGGAGGGTAAATGGTGCTTTTGCATTCAGAGCTAAGTTATTATTATACTCAGAACTGGGCCATTATTGGTTTTGAGAAGGCAACTTACATGAACATCCACCATGAAGGGCATTCACCACAGAAATCATAGACTTGCATATGACTTCTCATTAGATCTATTTAATTACAGGGCTGTGGGAAGCAGGTCAACTTCCTTTACGTAAGTTTTCCAGGAGAGAAACCATTGCTAGAGTCTAGTGGCATCAGTGGAATTATACAGATACAGTCATGTGGAGATATTGCAAATTCAGTTCCAGATCAGTGAAATAAAGTGAATTTTTTGGTATCCCTGTGCATATAAAAGTTATGTTTACATTACACTATAGTTGACTAAGTATGTAATAACATTATGTCTATAAATGTACATACCTTAATTTAAAATTACTTTATTGCTAAAAAATGGTAACCATCATCTGAGCTTTCAGTGAGTCATAATCTTTTTGCTGGTAGAGGGTCTGGCCTTGATGTTGATGGCTGCTGACCTATCAGGGTGGTGGCTGCTGAAAGCTGGGGGCTGTGGTGACTTTGTAAAATAAGACAAGGAAGTCTGCTGCATCGGTGGACTCTTCCCCTCAGGAATGATTTCTCTGCAGTATTCAATGCTGTTTGATAGCATTTTACTCACAGCAGAACTTCTTTCAAAATTCTCTAAAACCTGCCACTACTTTATCAACAAAGTTTATGTAATATTCTAAATCCTTTGTGGTCATTTCAACAATCTTCACAGCAACTTCACCAGGAGTAGATTCGATGTCAAGAAACCACATTTTGCTCATCCAACTCCTTATCCATAAAGTATTATCAGTAGCTTGCAGCAATTCAGTCACGTCTTCAGGCTCCATTTCTAATTCCAGTTCTCTTGCTGTTTCCACCACATCTGCAGTTACTTCCTCCACAGAAATCTTAAACCTCTCAGAGTCATGCATGAGGGCTGGAATCCATTTCTTCTCATTAAAGTTGATATTTTGACCTCTTCCCATGAATCCCAAATATTCTTGATGGCATCTAGAGTTGTGCATCCTTTCTAGAACAGTTTCCATTTACTCTGCCCAGATCTGTCAGAGGAATCACTGTCTATTGCAGCTACATCCTTGCAAAATGCATTTTTAAAATAAACTTGAAATTACTCCTTGAATGGATGTTAATAGGCTTGAAATCTTGTTGTTCATCTGCATCAGAGCTGTTAGGTGGCCAGGTGCATTATGAAGAAGCAGTAATATTTTGAAAAGAATTCTTTTTCTAAGCAGATCTCAAAAGTGGGCTTAAAATATTCAGTAAACCATGTTGTAAACAGATGTTCTGTTATCCAGGCTTTGGTATTCCATTTATGGAGCACAGGCAGAGTACATTTAGCATAATTCTTAAAGGGCCTCAGATTTTTCAGAGTGGTAAATGAGCATTGGTTTCAACTTAAAGTCATGTTAGCCTCTAAAACAGAGGCAGCCTATCCTTTGAAGCTTTGAAGCCAGGCATTGACTTCTCCTTTCTAGCTATCAAAGTCCTATGTGGCATCTTCTTCCAACAGAAGGCTGCTTCATCTGAAAATCTGTTGGTGCAGCCACATTCATGAATACTCTGAGCTAGACCTTCTGGATAATGTGCTGTGGCTTCTATGTCAGCACTTGCTGCTTCACATTGCACTTTTAGGCTATGGAGGTGGCTTCCTTCCTTAAGCCTCATGAACCAACCTGTGATTTCAAAGTTTTTTTCTGCAACTTCCTCACTTCTCTCAGCCTTCATAGGACTGCAGAGTTAGGACCCTGCTCTGAATTAGGCTTTGGCTTAAGGGAATGTTGTGGCTGGTTTGATCTTTTATCCAGAGCAGTAAAACTTTCCCCATATCAATAGGGCTGTTTGGCTACCATTCGTGGGTTCACTGGAGTAGCAGTTTTAATTTCCTTTAAGAACTTTTCCTTTGCATTCACAGCTTGACTAACTAATGCAAGATGCCCAGCTTTTGGCCCATGTCAGCTTTTGACATGTTTTGCTCACTAAACTTAATCATTTCTAGCTGTGATTTAAAGTGATTGATGTGTGACTCTTTCTTTCACTTGAAGAAGCCATTGTAGGATTATTCACTGGCCTAATTTCAATATTGTTGTGTCTCAGGGAATAGGGAGGTCCAGGGGAGGGACAGATATGGGGGAATGACCAGTACATGGAGCAGTGAGAACACACAAAACATTTATCAATTAAGTCTGCAGTCTTATATGGGTGCAGGTCATGACACCCCAAAACTATTGCAACAGCAACATCAAAGATCTCTGACCACAGGTCACCATGAAAAATGTAATGATAATAGAAAAATTTGGAATATTGTGAAAATTGCCAAAATGTAACACACAGTGAGGAGACGGTGTTGGAAAAATGATGCCAATAGACCCAACTGATGAAGGGTTGCCACGAATCTTCAATTTGTAAAAAAAGATGCAACATCTGCAAAATGCCATAAAATGAGGCGTGACTGTGTAACTTACAATTGTTTTTTACTTTAAATCCTATTGAGAAGATAGCTTAAAATGACTTGCCATCAGGACACAAAAGAAATAACCAATGCTTGCTAAAGTCATAAAATGTAATTTTCAAAGACCGTGATAACCAAAGGGAAATACAAAACAAAAATGTTTCAGCCAGAGACCTCATGTTTGATGGTGCATTGCACATTGCCTTTTCTAAGGGAGCACTGCTGTCTGCCACCCTGTAACTCAGAGATGAATGACTTTTGACAACTGGGGAAACATTTGCTTCAATGGATGACCTGGTGAATGAAAAGTAGGATCTCCAATCCTAGTTTGGCAGCAGTGCGTCATCTGGCTAGGGTGCCCTTATACTTAACTATAAACCAGAGCACTTGTGATAGGTAAAGGAGACACTATTAATGATTACAACAAGGCAAGATGCAGAAACCACAACTGTCCCTGGCAAGCCAACAGAGATGGTCACCTATGTGTAACCCAAGATCAGCCCCATGTGCTCCTCGGGTTTCTGAATGCAAAATGAGCATAGTAATGCTGTTTTGGTTTCTTAACACAGACGCAAGAGAAATGTTAAGTACTAAAATTAAAGGTGCAAATCTCATCAGAGCAGTTTTACAAGCCCCACCAATAATTTCACGTGGAAGAACACAAATTTCACAATGTGATATTCTACATGACCCATCCATCAAAACAGCATTTTTTCTCCTATGTTTAGGGCAAAGATCTCACAGATGTGACTAGTTAACCACTTATACCTCCAGCATTCTTGCCAGAGGATAACTGATCTTCCTGATTCTACGTACAGTCCTTAAAATACCAGCTGCTCCAACGTGAAACCCTGCCAGCCAAAAACTGACCTGGTGAAAAGTCCCCACCAGTCAACTGTCTATTCTGATGTCTTAGAACTTTCCTCCCTGCCCCCATGCAAATTCCTCATGCGATTATAAAGATGAACTACACTTAGATCCAATGTGTTAATGCTTTAAGCATATTTGCTTGCTTTTCAAGAGAATCCATTGATGTTCATTTTTATCAGGGTTTCTCTTAACTCTTTTAAGTTGGAAGATGCTGGAAAGCAGAGAGCCTGCCTGCAAAACCCTGGAGCTGGTGCTGCCATGTGTGCAGCACATCGTGGGGAAACCAGCACTCAGCTCTGCTTACTGGTCCCTGATACCAAATCTGGATTCCATGTGGCAGCTTTTAAAGGAAAATCATAACTCGTATATGCTCACCCCTTTTATCCCAGACTGAGCTAAACCGTGACATATTCCACAGAGCTCCTGAAGGCCCCAGGTGGAATCCATGAGAATGTGACAGTTTTCACAGATACAAGTACCTTGCCTGCTCCCTTACTTTACCCAGTGGTGCCATTATGAACCCTTTCAATACAGAGTATTTGGTGAGGGCTCCCTGGAAAGGGACTCCTGGCTTATTTTGTCTCCTGGGGCTTATACACATGCCCTCACTCAAAGCTGCAGGGAGCAACTGGGGGGAGGGGGTCAAGAACTACAGGTAACCACAGAGCCAGGAAATTGGGAACACATGGCTCCTGGCTCCTTATTGCTTTGTCCATTTTGCAGATGAGCAATCTGAGGCCTGGACAGTTATTGCCAGTCAGGCTCCATCTCTCTCCTGTCTGGGTCAGGCTTCCTTCTGCTTCACTTGATAGTATTTAGGATCTTTCATCCTCTGTTCTCACAAGTGCCCTAAGGTACCCCTCCCCTTACTCTAATTCCTTTGGCTGTACTGAAATGCAGAATAACGTCAGGGCTGGTAAAGGGGAGGGCACACCCATTCTAAATACCTTCTCCCCTCAACAGAGCTGGGTCTGGGATCGTTTGGGGGGCATCGCCGTTAGTGCCCCTCTGCTCACTGTGACCAGGTGGTGCTGCAGGTGATGCGTGTGCTGGTTCTGTAATGCTATCGCCCATCCCTGGTGAGAGGGGTTCTGGGGAGGTGAGGCTGCCACAAGCCATCAGAGATAGTAGGGAGGAGGCTGCACATGGTCCGGGAGGGGTAAGAGCCTGAGAGGTGAGGGGGTGCAAGGTGGCCAGAAATGCTGGGGTGGCTGTGCAGGGGCAGCACGGGGTGCCGTGTGGAAGCTCTGACAGACAGGCCCTGGAGGTGACCTTGGCACAGCAGAGAGGCCTCTGATGTGCCTCCTGGGTTCCTGATTGGGGAGATTTTCCCTACTGCCTCCTCCACCCCAGCCTTTGCTCTCCTCTGCCCCCACCCCAAGACTCAGAGCTCCTCCCCTTTCCTCCCAAGGTTGGGGAAGCTCATTTGAAATTGGGTTGCTCGCCCCTATATGCCTCTCTGCCAAATAAACACTGAACTAGACTTTGTTTCCATAACGCATCGACTTTTTGGTTCTTGCTTTTTTCACATTTCATCAGTTCTTAGCTTTAGAGAGTAAAAGCACAAACTTTGTGAGAGCCACAGACAGAGAATGGGAGGGTCGACACGGGAGCTTTGTCCTTCTCTGCTAGGCGGCAGGGTGTGCAGTGACCTGGAGCAGGCGCTGAGTGGCCCTGCCACCTGAGCTAGGAGGGCACCGCTGCGGGGCGCTGCGCAGGATGTTCGCACAGGACTCCGGGGGTGCAGAGGGCAACCCCAGCACTGTCGCGCCGGGAGCCGCTACTCTCCAGCTTGTCCATCAAGCGGCTCACTCTCGAGTTTTATAGCCAATTCTTGAAAACCAGTCATGTGTTTCAGAACTTAATTTCTGCACTGATTTCATTTTTCTCTTCCCACCCAGTCCACAAAATTGAAGGGGAGGGTAGAACTTCAGTTCCTTGCAGTCGGAAAAAAACAGTTTTAAGAATAAAGGCCCTAATTTCCGGAGTCAGGTAGGAGGGTGGGCTGCTGAAATCGGGGTGGTGGAAGGAGACCCTGCCATTTACCAACCGCTGTGTGGCTCAGTTACTCCGCCTTTCAGCCAAGGTGGAGCCCGTGTTCCCCCGCAGTGTGCTATCAGAGATTAAAATTCTTCCTTTCCCAGTTGATACTGTTTTGCTTTTGAAACATCGTCTTTTGCAAACTTTAGTCTCTCAACTGGACAAGGTTTAGTGGGATAAATGGTGTCATTAGAGATTGGGCCAAGGATTACATAGCACTAAATTAGTAGTCTAATTTGTGTGACATGATTGAATAAAGGTATAAGAGTGAAATGATAACTAGTAGTTCCTGCTGCCCCCATACATATTTCCCCCTTTCACCACCCCTGACTTGGGGAGCAATGTGCATTAGAACTCCCTGGACCCTTATCAGTGACAAACTGGTGTGGTAAAGAGGACCAGAGAGGAACTGATACTCTGATATTCTCAGTTTGGCCCTGCTCACAAGTCTCTTCTGCAGAATTAGGCTGGGGAAGCTTCTCTATGCTATCACCCCCAAGACTGACCGAGGCTGGTCATCAGGGACCAGCATGGAGTGGTCATGTGGGGCAGCTCTGTGTGCTCTTGGCTAGAGAGGGGCTCAGAGACCCAGTCAGATCTGCCTTCTGCTTCCTTACAGTGTTTGGTGCATAACAAAGGGATGCAGGGTAACCAACTGGCCCAGTTTGTCCAGGACTTTGGATGTTCCCAGGATGCAGAAATTTTGGTGCTAACCAGGAAAGTTCTGGAAAACTTGGGTTTGATTGGCCTTCCAGATGCAAGCAGGATGCTACGCAAAAGCTGAGCCCCATAAACAGAAATGTTAGCAAGCCAAAGGAATGAGGCAGGAGAGAAAGAGAGAGAGATCAGTTTGATGACCAAAAAACAAATTGCTGAAGTTTGAGATGACTCAATAGAGTAATTTTCACTATTTCTTTTTCCCTGGATTCTGCTGTGTTGCTGAATCCAGTGTACATGAATATACCTTTACAAAGTGCTGTTTTATTCAAGTTCTCAATTTATGCCAAAGCAGCCTAACCCTTACTCTTGGGCTGATCTTGGATGAGCAGTTCTTTAGCCTCTCCTGGCCCTGGGGTTTCTCAGCTGGAAATGAAGGTTAGGCTAAACTCCGCTCAACTACAACTTTCTCTATCAGTTCTCCTATGACAGCTTTTCCCCAGGAGCCAGGTTCATATTAACAGTGCAGGACAAACCACACCAGGGCCTCTTCCACCAGCTGCCCCAGCTGTGCTGATGGAAGGCAGAGAGAGTTCTCTCTGCTTCGTTCTGTGCTCTTCCTGTGGTAGGCACACTGACCACACCTACAAGGCCAAGCCCTCATTCTTGAGGCCTCCCGGGGGGCTAAGTGGAGCTCACACTGAGCTTTATAATAAGGGGGATGAATCTGTTCCGGCAACTTTGAGCTGCTAATATTTCTGAGAATGTCAGAGTGGAAAGAGCACAGACTCAAGTCCATGCTCAATCTCTGCTCCACTACTCACTGGCTGTGCAGCTTGGACCTATAAAATGGAACAAGTAGTACCTGCCTCATAGGGATTTTGAGAGGGTAAAAGCCACATGGTGCCTGGCAGATGGTCAGTGCCATGTAAGTGTGATAGTGAGTAAATAGAATAATGTGGTAGTTCTCTCAGTCTCGGGCATAACAGGATAGACCACCCTTTATCATCCCAATGTGGGTAGTGGTCCATAAGAGATCCAGACAGGAGATGACAGCTGCTGGGTGTAAGGAGTGACATTGCTGGACAGATCAGCAAGGTCCTTTAGTACATACATCAGTTCACTCCTATGCAGTGATAATGTACAGATACTCCTTCTCGGCTTCACAGGGAATTTATTTTGGTACTTCTCATCCATGTCTGTAGTGCTCTGAACAAAAATAAAATGCAGTAACCTCCACAACCTAAATGTAATGGAAATAACAAAAATAAATTTGGAAGAGGTATGCCCAGTGGCATTACATACACAACACTGGTTGGGAAAGTTAGGCTATGTGTAAACTCATTGTTGGAAGCGTCTGCCAAGGAAGATCTTACTTCCCCAGTTAGAGAGACTGGGGCTCCCTACCGTCACCCCATCAGTGACATTTCATAAATAAATAAATAAGTAGGCTTTTGTAACCAAAGTGTTTCTACTCTACATTGAGGTCCAAATCCAATTAACACAACCCTGGGCACCCCAAGAGAATGAGCCAGAGAATTCTACACAGCTAAAGGCTAGGGGAAGGGACAGGCAGGAAGCCTCTGGAATCTCATAAATCTGTTACTCAGTGATAATGGGACCCTTAAAACCCAGTCGTACAGATTCATAAGATAATTAGAATGAGACTTGGTCACCTAAGTGCTACCTAGTTTTATGAAGGCAAAAACCCATAAGCAATACAGCACAGAAGTAGGTTTATATGTTTGGGAATCCATCTAACAGGGCCACAAACCAGTTTGGAGCACCTGCCAGACCCCACGGCAGGTGCTGGGAGGGATGACGCAGTGATGGTGGGTGAGGCTGGGCAGGGGACAGCCCCGCGCAGTCAGGGCACAACACAAAGGAACACTGTCCTGTGAGCGCTGGGGACAGACAGCACTGATGTGAACAGACTTGTGCTTTAGATAAATCTGTGTGGAGGATGGATCTGAGAAGCAGGAAAAGGGTCTAAAGTATCTATTATCATGATTTAGGAAAAAATATGTGAGAATCTGAACTAAGGACATAGTAAAGGTAAGAGGAGTAGGCAGATCCAAAAAATACTTAGGAAGTAAAATTGGTCTGGAGCAGAGATGTACAGAATGTGGCATGGCAGAATCTGAGAAGATGACGCCATACAGTTGAAGAAACTCAGGTGTCCCTTCTATGCTTCTACCCAGATTTAGTTTGATCAGTACTATCACAGAGACCCAACTATTTCCCAAACAACTTCATTGCTCTGATAGGTTTCTGCTGGTACGTTCTTTCAGTCTCGGCAACTCAGCATTGCATGTTCTAGATAGAGAGGGAAAATTCAACATTCTGACAGACCTTCTTTTTTTCATAAAGATAGGAATAGCTCTGGGCAGGTTCATGGCATTAATTTTGTATTCAATGTAATCTGATTGATTAGTGTGAGCCAAATTATAAATAGTTGTCATGAAGTCTAATGACCATTTTATCAAAGAGATGCTGTATGTATGAGTTACAAAGAAAGGATGTGTCAGGAAAATTAAAGTTCACCTAAATGTATTACTCATGTAGACCCTTTCATAATGCTAAAATTTGTGCACCTAGAGATGTGTTCAATTTGCTTTGGGTGCAAATTTCTAGAACTCTGTGAAAACTCTCTGGTTTAACTCCAGAACATAATCAAATAGGTCAGGTGTTATGCCCAGCATACAGCGCAGTGCCTGGGCCATAGCAAAGATTCAAGAAATATTTCATTCAAGATAAATGAATGAAAAGAAAAGGGAACCGTGGGCAGATTCAGTCCCCAGGGCCTGCAGCCTTGCACGGGAGCATCATGAAGATGAGATGACAGGAGAGCATTCTACAGCATTCTACATCCATTCCCTAGACCCAAGTGCCTCTCAGACTGGCTTGCAGTCTAGGATCTGTCTGCACCCGTACCATCTGGGTTTTTCTAAACTTCACTTACTGCAGAGTTAAAGCAGCTCAAATACCCGTTTAGGCCCTTTGACCACTAGAGGGCGAGAGAGTCAAAAGTCAGCTTCTGAATTCCCTCGTTGCCCTTTGCAGGCTGGAAACTTCCATGCTTCAGAAGTGGTATCTTCAGCATTTTTTACTAATAGTCCCCAATCCTTGCACAACAGAACTCGTAGTACAGTTTCACCTCTGAGAAATGTTAAATGTCCACCTTTGGCAATGTTTTCTTTTTTTTTTCTAATAATAATTTGTTAAAACAGAAACAATCAGAAAAACTTCCCAGGATTGACCCAACGGGACTCAGAGGGGCCAGGGCTTTGAGATGCCTCCCGTGCACTTTCTCAGAAGCTGTGAGGCAGGACGCGCTCCTCAGGGTGGCCAGGAGGTGTGCCCGAGGCCTACACGTCACGTAGGAATGCCAGGTAAAACACAGGATGTCCAGTTAGACTCGAGTTTCAGATAAACAATTAATAATTTTTAAATATAGATCTGCCCCAATTTGGAAGGCAATTTTGTATTTTTATTTGCTAAATCTGGCAACCCTGAAGCTGCACGGGGCCCTGGGATGCTTGCTTTTCCTGGTCTCACCCAGTGACCTTCATCTCTCTGCCTTTGCTCTGGCTCTCTCCCCATCTGGAAAGCTCTTCCTCTCCTCATTTATTCAGGGCCGGCCTGAATGTCACCTCCTGCTTCCTCTTCAGTGCTCTACAGGGCCATGCTGACCTGGCAGTCCAGTGAAGTGTGTATGTGTGAAGGGGTCCGTGATTCTCCGTGGGGTCTAGAAGGAAGGATAAATGGGGATCTCCTGGGAAGAGGACTTGCCCTCCAGTTTCTATATGGGAGCAAAAGTAAGGTTGTAAACCAATGCACTTGATTACCAGCCCCTCACTGTGCCAAGCACAGAGACCAGCTCCCAGCAGAGCCTCAACACAGTTTCATATTGTCAAAATAATATAATCAGCAAAGCCCTACTTCTTCATTTAAAAAAATCTTCCATTGTTCCTTTTCTGTTTTATCTCTTAGCCCTTCTGCGCTCTGTCCTCCTTATCTGCTCCCCAACTTGGCCGCTTCTTCACCTGCCCCATGAAGGAGGACACTCGTTTGATGACTTGCTGGCATCAGATTTTCTGATACGCCTACTTTCCTAACGTGCATTTTCACACATCACCGTACTGGCTCTGATGCCCTCTGATGCCAAGCTCCCAGTGTTTGTAGCCTTTTTCTGGAGGTGGATGCCCTAGAACAAACCATCCTCCCACCCCAAGCATGGAGAGACCCAGAGGCCCTTCAGGAGAAAGCAGGTTTGTGGCTGCCTCAAGCAGAAAAGCCTGGGGAGCCCAGCCCCAGACACTGGGCAGTTCACAGGCTCAGGGTCGGCACGCTAAGGATGATGTGGGTTCTTTTTAAACAAGGACAAGTGCCCCCACGCCATCTGCCTTATGTTCTGTTCAGGCAGGGGCCAGGGTGAGGAGGGATGGGACTCTGACCAATTGAGAGGTGCTTATTATAGGGTCTGCAGTGTTTCCATAGGGCTGAGCAGGGTTCCAAACAGGCTACGAGGGAGACGTCAGTGAGGATGGGGATGCTCACTGTCCCCAGGTCTGAAGGGGCAAGAGGTGGAGCACTTCTGCAGCCTGGGGGGCTGCGGCAGAGTGGCCTCCCCCCCAACAGCAGCCCGCCAGGTGACCCTGCAGGGAGAGGTGGAGAGGAGCGGGCTGCCTCATTCTCCTTGGCCTCTAGTTGTTATTACATGTTTGTTAAGTTGACTTAAATAGCAAATTCACCAATCTGGAGAAAGAAGCGAAGTGAGGAGTGGAGACAGTGGTCCAGAATGGTCCACGGGCCAGCCCTCACCTCTGCTCTTGTCTCCCTCTGCCCTCTGCATGGAGTGGGATGTGTCATGAGGCCTGGGGAGATGGCATGAGGCCCAAGTGCACAGGGCACTGGGCCACAGGGAGGGATAGGATGGGTGAGCAGAAAGAAGAGGAGTACAAAGTTGCTACAAGTACAGGTTGCCAGTACTCGGGACCAAGTGAGCTGTATAGACACCTGGTTTGGAGGTTGATCAGAGAGCGAAAATCAAGGCCAGGACTGGCAGGAAAATTTCTTAGAAGGGCTGGAGATGATTTTTCATAAAACAAACAGTAAAACACATAGCAAAATACTTCTTCCTTTTAACCTTCAGAAGTGTTTGTTGAGGGCCTCCTGTGTCCCAGGTCAAGGGCATAGAGATGCAGGTCAAGCATGAGATGTCCACAGTTTAATTATAATTGCTCACAGTGAGCGGTCACATTGGCAGGCTGGCACCTCTTCCCACACCCTAACCTTTCAGAAGTGAACATTTCCCACCCAAACTCTCTTGCCCACCCTCATCCTTTCCAGGAGAGGACCAGTCCCTGCTGGGGTGGGGAAGGGGAGGGTGGGCCTGTAGTGGTCCATAGGTGTGGCGATCTGGTGAGAAAGTTAGCTTTATCCTGCGGTGCCACCCTGTGTCACCCTAACCCTAAGCTATGTTTTAACATTGACTTTATCAAGTAGCCAAACTGATACTTTAGTCTCTTTCTGTCTTACTCTTTTGTTTACCTCTTAATTTGTTCAGAATTTGGAAGGGGCAGGGGTATTACATAGGGGGTCCTTTGGAAACCACCAACTATCCCTTAGTATATGTTCATCCTTGTTCTAAATTCTTCACATGTACTTTCATATTTGATCCTCACTACAGCCCTAGGAAGAAGGTGTTATTATTAGTAATATTTTCTAATCAGGAAACAAAGCATTCATTAGCTGGACAAAGGTCACACATTTTGGAAGGGGAGGAGCTGGATTCAAACTCACAGTCTGGCTGAAGGGCCCCAAAACTACCCCCAGGCTATGTTGCCTCTGCCAGGATATCTTTTGTGGTATAATCCTCTCATTTTTTTCTCACCAAGTTATTTTAAATTCTATTTAAATCACCAAATGAAAGTATGTATACATGACTATTCTTTTTATGAAGAAAATGCTGAAGAGGCAGAAAACCCCAAGACAGAACAAATGCCCTATTTGAGAGCCTCATTAACACCTCCAAGGCTGAGAACTGAACACCTCTCATCGCTGTGGACACAGAGCGAGTTCTCTGGATCAGCGCATGGAGCAGCTCACTTCTTTCCTCACGGAGAGACAATCTGAGCCATCCTTCCAGTGCAGGTTAGACAGCAACAATTGAGAAAACTCTCCTCTCTAGCCAGAGCTTTGAAGACAAGGATTATGTGATCTGACTGTGGGGAAGATGGAGGAGTCTCCCGTGCTGTGCTTCTAACTCAGCGGGCCTGATGGCAAGCCACATGGCAGCAAAGACGCTGCCATCCACACGGGACTGGCTATCTGCACCACGGAGAGACATGGCTAAGGAGCTATTTAAATTAGACGCTGTCATAATATCCATAATATCTTGTATCAGGTTCTTCTACTTCACAGCACACATTCTCCCCAGGTAAGCACACAGAATCCCCATAAAAGAAGAGCTGTAATTTTTGCTCGAGACACGTAAAATGTCCGGAAAGCAGAGCTTTTTAGCCATCCTCAGTCTACATTCCCAAGCTTGTCCTGTGAGCATCATCTCAGCCATTGTTGGTGTGGCTTCTGGTCACAAACACAGAATGAGCTCAGCGGCCCTCATGCTCTCCCCCAGTCCCTTAGGGATCTTGCTAGTCCTTATCCGGGTGTGACCTCAAGCTCCGGCTGGAGGATCCTTGCGTGGCACTGCATCATCTCTTTCCAATGTACCTCTCTCTGAAGCCTGGGCCATCAAGGGGGTTGTAAAGCACTTGGCCATCTGGCCTTGGGAAATAAGGTCACCAGAATTATCTCACTGCCTTGGGCTTCAGTCCTCATCTGGATTTCTTATGCAGGAACTTAAAAAACCAGAAGTGCCTCTCCTGAATGGACAACTTTCCTATTCTTTCCACTAAATGTTTATTGCTCCTCACCAAATCAATTGGAGAAAAATGCAGGTCTTTAAATCACATGAAACGGAGCAAAACAACAGTATGAAAAAAGAGACCGTGGGGTAAGGTTGCTGGATAGCATTTTAGGGGACAGCATGACCAACCTGCCTTCTTGGTATCCTTTTCTCACCATGAAATCATCTGTATATCAGAACACTTAACTGATACAGATTACACATTGTTTTCTCATAGATTCTATCCATATGGCAGCTAATTGGAGAGTTCTGGCTGGCGTTTCCTGGATCAGATGCCAAAGGATGGGAAGATGTTAAGAAAATAACTAGTCAGCAGCCTGCTTACCATTAAACATGACATCCTCAGTGGTTTGTTCTAATTCTGGAATTCCTAGATAAAGCTGAGCTCTCCCAGGACATACGGGGGAATGGGGGCATCTGTCGGTAGGAGAAACTTCTGGGCTCCTTATGTTTATCAATGAGGGCAATCCTGCTATGGGAAAGCCCTGAAGCTCAGTGAGAGCCAGGCTGATCAGCATCTTACTGTGAGGTGTAGGCCAGTCTGCAGCTCATGCACACCAGCCTGTTCCAGGAAGTTCAAGCTTTGGAAGTAAGAATGAGAAATGGCTGCAGCCCAAGACCTGTAGGCAGAACTTTCTTCCACTGTTTTACTGTTTTTAGCTAAGGGTTTACGTGCATGTGTATATGGGGGACAGTGGGGGATGGAAACATATTTTTAATTATATTCATTGTGAGAATTATGGCGTTTCATGCCCAGGCATTTACTTATTGTCTAGAGTCGCTACCTAGTCTTCGGGTCACATTTTCCAAGTATTTTTAAATAAATTGTTTTGGGCTCATGCTGTGATCTCTCTACCCCTTCAAGTCAACCAGTAAGACCAACTGCCATCTAATGAGTGCATGCTTTGTCTCAGGATTTCTGCTTAACATTTTCATAAGTGGTGTCATTTATTCCTCTAAACAACCTGGTGAGGTAGGTATTACTATCACCCTCCTATTACAGATGAAGCAAATGAAGCCTTGACAGGTCAACGAACAAGCCCACAGACACACAAATACCAGGGGTGACCCAGAACTCAGGCAGTTTATTGCCTGCTCCCAAATGGTCTTCTGTCCTCCCTCACTGACACTTGCGAAAAGTGTCTGGTGTCCTTGAGGCAGGAAGGGATGATCAGAAAACTTCTATTTCAACAGCTGAGTCCTGACCATCACCATATAAACACCAATTGTGGTTGATTCTTTAAGGTCCCACCTCGATCTTTCCTTCAGTACCAAGAACAATTGCATTTTAGTCAGAATGCATCAAGAATAAGCTAAAACAGGCGGCAGCCAATTGCATGAGGCGAAGACACCTTGCAACTTCAATTCCAGTCAGTTCCACAAACAATTACCAAATGCCAAATATGCACCTGGTGCTGTACCAGAGGCCAGAGATGCACAGATGCAAACGAGGAGTCCTTTTTAACATGTGACTTATTCACAGCTGTGATCCTAAATCCCCTGAAGTTCCCCAATGGCATGGTAGGAATTACTTGAAACCTCGTTATTATAATGGCTTACCTCTTTGAGGCTTCAATTTTCCTCAGAGATTGGAATTGAGGTGGGAGAAATTAAGTAATTTAATAGCCAAGTAATTTAAAACACTTCAAAGAGACATTTAAAACAAACACAGATATTAATGTAATAAAAACAACTTACTGCCTTATTTTTAAGATAGCTGGACTTCGATGCAATTGCATCATGAGGTCAAAACCCTCAGGGTTACACCCTTGGATTCCCAAGGATACTTGTCCTCTTCTCCCTGCTGATAGGGGCTACTTTATAATTAGATGGAAATAGTTAAAAAGGACAGAATGTATTAATTAGTGAAGAGAGACAGACATGTATAGGCAGTGATATTTTCTAGAAAGTGGACCTTCCAAAATGAGAAAGGAAATGGCAACCTGGGAGACAGGGAAGATGGAAAAACTGTGCAGGGCTTAATTGTGGACAGCTCAGTCAGCTACAAAGTTAGGTGAGCAAAAAAGAAGAGGAGGGGAGGAAAGGGCTTAGGGAACCCTGCAAGTTGAGAAAAGGAAGGAAGCTTAGGTTAGGAAAAATTGAGTGACAGATTGGATCCATAATCAGGTTCTCAGAAATCTGAAGTTCCTAAAAAAAAGAAAACCTGAAAAATGGTTTAGAAACAGATTTTAAAGACATTGGCTGGGTTGGTGGATCAGGCCTGTGAGGGAAGTTTTGAATGCATGTAAGTAATGCTAGCTTAGAAATGAGGCAACAGTGGAAAAGGAGAAGAGGAGAGATAGGGCTAGAAGCACAGGCTGAGTCATAAAGTGTAGAGCTGAGGAAATGAGTGAAATGAACTGGGGAAAAAGAAGAGTGAAAAAGATTAGATATAAACTTATGTCTGAGGAAAACAAAGGAGAGCCAACCTCTAAATAATAGGTATCTCAGGAGAAGACCAAGCAAGAAAAAGAGGTATAATGTCCATCAGTTATTTAAGAAGCGTTTTTGAAATAAGACTTGAATCTACAGATTGAAATGTAGGCTAAGAACCATAAAAAAAAAAAAAAGAAAGAAAGAAATCCTATCCTTTCTAACAACATGGGTTGACCTAGAGGGTATTCTGCTCAGTGAAATAAGCCAGGTGGAGAAAGACAAATACCTTATGACTTCACATATTTGTGGAGTATAAAAACAAAGCAAAACAGAATGAACAAAACAGCAGTAGACTCATAGACATTGAGAAGTGACTGGTGGTTAACATGGGGGAGGGGTTGGGCGGGTAGGTGGGTTGGGCAAGGGGGACAAAGGGGCACCAGAATTCTCAATCATAACCTAAGTTGGTCACAGGGATAGTAGTACAGTATGGAGAATCAGCCAATGATTCTGTAGCACCTTTCTATGTTGACAGATAGTAACCGTACTAGAGGGGTGGAGGATTCAATAATATGGTTACTGCTGAACCACTGTGATGTGTATTTGAAATCAATATAAGATGGTGTATCAATGATACTTAAATAAAAAAATTGCAGCAAAAAATAAAGGAAATGTAGGCTAAGAAAAAATGGATACAGATCAAATCGTATGAGGAAAAAAGTTAACCCTGGAAGGCAGTTGGTAACAGTAGTCTTCAGAGATGTCCAGTGTACCTCAAGAATTTGACACTCAACACTGTCATTCAAATATAAAGGTAAAGGAATGAAAATTTTAAGAACTTGAGAAAATAATTTCTATGAGCCCTTCTGAAGAAATATTGGAAGATCAAACCTCAATCATCCAGAGAGGATTTAAAAAGCTGGAAAATAAAGGGCTGCCTGGAGGACAGAACCCATTTAGTACTAAAAGGACAATTTCAGAACTTAAATTTTATGAACAATGGCCATTTAAAAATAACAATATTGCTAACACCTATTGGTAAGTAGAGTGGAAAAGAGAATAGAAGCTAGAGTATGTTGATTGCCTTATTTTTTCCAATGGAGGGTCAAAAGGCATTCCTTAAAACTGTTAAATTGAGTAATAGAAGTATGAAGCAGTACTCTGAATTTTTATCATGTGTACCCAGTTACTTCATACAATAAATTGAGAATGTAACATAACATTAACAATAGAAGAAGACTTTCAAGGAGAATGCTAAAGAGAATAACTTGGAGAAGATTCTTATTAAGTTTTTCCCAACCAAGGTGTAGAACTGAGTAATGTCCTGGTCCATGCACTTGTACTTGACCTCAGCTAGAACTCGTTACTCTGGTTACCATGTGGCATATCTGCTTAAAACATCAATATTACTCAAATATTGGAATGTCACCTATAGTTTAATGGCATACAGTGAAAGCGTGAAGACACTAACAACAGTGACATTTGGGGAAATGGTGATCCCAAGAGTCACTCTTGAACAAAGAATTCCCCCTTTTAGATTACAGAGAAGTGGAAAACAGAGGCTGCAAAAGGGGCCTCTTCTTGAGGATCTCTCATTACAGGTTAAGCTTTTAGGTCCAGGATTAGAAAAACAGTATTCCAGCATTGAAAAATTATTTTTTTTACATGCGCAAATATTTATTTTATGTTTTACATATCTATGTTATATTCTATATACAGTGAGAGATCTTTTTTTTTTCCTCAGGTAATGTAGTTTTTGCCCCTGCACCAAACAAGAGCAGGATAGGCCAGTATGTCTGTGATTTCCTTCTTGTTTTAGTGACTATCTATGGGGCCAGGGCCCAGAAACTAGTAGTGAGGCTAAATAGGAAAAAGTCATCTAATGCTGCCCTAGTTTTGAGCCTAATACTCTTTGCTATGGGACTGACTTTCTTGTTTCCATTAGACCCACTCTGTTGACCAGTGGCCTCCCCAACAGCTGGGGGTCCGCCCTAGACAGCAGGCAGAGTACTGAGCGTTCTCAGAGGTGAGGAAAGGGTGTCAGTTTCACTCGGAAGTCCCTGTGACCTGGAGGAGGTGCTAAGTGTGGCAACAATGCAGAGGGGTTCTACAAAGGTAGCTTATTTGCATTAGAAAAAAAAGATCTAGGTTTTCATAAACATCTCTTCATGAAAAGGATTTTGCTAGGTATTCTAAAAAACAAAAAAGCCAAATACCATCTAAAATGAGCATCTGTTACAACAGCTGTTCCTAAAAGTGGATTAAGGTACAACTGCAACATGGAAAGTGAAAAAGAGAAACATCTTCCCAGTTTACTCTGGTGGAATTAAAAACCCTCCCATTTATTACCCAGGGATTCCACTGGAATTCAGCACATTTCAAGTCCCACAAATGAAAACCACTGTTAAAAGCCAACCATAAAAATTCCACCTACCTTGGGATCTCCTAGAGCTCCACGAACAGCATACATCATACACATCCCTGGGTCTCCGCTCATTGTCCTCGTTTTAAAACTAAAGTGTTTGTCATGAAAAATAAACATGAAAACCACTAAGAGGCAGCCATCCCACTGTACATACATGGCCCTGATTGGTGTGGGTGTCACTCAGAAAGGTGTGACTGGCGTCTGAGAAGCCCCAGAGGAGACATGTTGTTATAAAGATGGTGAGGAATGTAGAAACTGTCCTGTACGAAATGTGTCTGCAATATTTGGTTTGCAGAAAAGGCTTGAGAAGACATGACAATTGTCTTAATATATTTGAAAGGCTGCCATGCAGACTATAGAATAGATTTATTCTGTGTTGCTGTGAGATGCAGAACCAGTGTCAGGAAGTGGGCTCATTTTGATTCATTATAGGGAAGATGTTCTGTCTAATTGGATTTGGTGACAAAATTGGCTAATTCCCACAATAGAGGGGGAGATGCCACTAGGAATAACTAACAAGAGGTGAGTTGAGCATTGCCCAGGAATTGTGGGGAATATAGGACCAACCCAATGGTCTATTTTTATAGTCTATCATTCAGACTTAGTTATAAGGCCCTTAGTATAATTTTTGAAAATTAGAGAACAATGATTTGGGGATACTTAGTTTTAGGATACAGAGTAATTTTGCCCCATTGCTCCTTTATTCATTATTCTTTCTTATGAATATGAATGAGAAGCAGATGATGAGCAGAAAAAAGGAGAAGGATAATCCAAGGAAGAGGGTGGGAGGAGAGCCCGCAGCTTTCCTGTTATCCACTCTTTCTTGGAAATAAGGCTAAACTTGAATAGTCGTATCACTTGCAAACCATTGCATAATTGGAGCACACTTTCATCAAAGACCAATTCGCCCTTGCAAATAGACCCCTAAAATCACTCACAGGACATGAATTTTCACCAGCAGGTCCACAATGTCAATACAAAATGTTATTGTTCTTGTGTCTATTTGTTCTGTTCATGGAAGTTCCCTCATATCTTCCAGTATATCTCAGCTCATACATAACTGGTTAACACAAGCTGTGATTGCAGATTGACTTTAAAGAACATACACACCTCCACTAAGCCCCTGGGCCCCCACAACCAAAGGAACAAACAGGAATACATGGAAGGGGCCCTAGTCACCCAACCTACTTCCCCCCAAAAACAAAATGAAAACAAACAAATAAACAAATCCATTATAATCTCCTTAGAGAAAAGAGCTCCATTTGAAGATGGATTAAAAGAAACTATAGACCAGTGAACTCTGCTGATTGCAAAACATCAAGTAAGTAAGAAAAAAGACTCAATGTATGCTAGGATGGATAAGCATCTCTGTGGTCCTCTAACTGGATCCCCATTGGTGCTGATCTAAAGCCCACAGTTCTTTCAAAGCTCACTTAGATTCCATCTCTTCTGGGGGAAAAATACAAAAAGCAGATGCCAGGCACCTGTGGTGGGCCTCACAGCCCTGACTCCACACTCTGTGTACCAGGGCTGAATATGTTGTTTCTGCCCCTATACTCTGGTTCTCTCCTGCTGTTGCATGGCTCCAATGCCTGTCAGCAAAACAAAAAGGAAAGACATCCTAGATACTCCCTTTCTTTCACCACAATAGGCAACTAATAACTAAAGTCCACCTTATTATCTCTTAAGTGTCATTTGAATCCGTCCCACCACCACCACTCTGAATGAGACCATTATCTTCTCTCCCCTAGATAACTGCAAAAGCTTTTCAATTAGTCTCTCCAGGTATACTCTCACTTCTAGAGCTAAAATTATCTGAAAGATAAAACCAATCACACGACTCCCCTTTGATGAGTTCCAGCTGCCCTCAGAAGGCCCACCATCCTCGGTCTGGCCTCAAGGCCCTGCGGGAGCTGGCCACTTGTTCCCTCCCGAGCTGTACCTTCGCCTCCTCTACCATGGGACTCAGGTCATGCTGACCCTACTCCCCGTCCCTCCAAAGAAGAGGCCACGCTCTTTTCTACCTCCGAGCTTTATACAACATATTCATTCTGTCTGTCCTACTCCTCCTTCAGGTCTCAACTCCACATCCTCTGGAAAGTATTCCCTGACACCTGCGCCTCACCATTAGGTTCTCCTCTTAGACATCTCCACAGTAATTTATAGTTCTCCTTTGCAACCCATATCATACTCTTAAGTCCTTACTCATTTTTGTCTTCTCAAATTAGGTTATAAATTCCAAGTTAACAGGGACCATGTCTGCCTAAATCAGTGCCTGTCCCAGGTACCTGGCACCTAATTTGTGCTTAAATAGTTGTTGAATGAATAAATTAATGAATGATAGGTGCTGTCTATATTTACCTCCCCACAGTTACGCAGAAGCCTCCCCTAGAAGTCCAAACCTCTTTTCTTTTGTTCTGTCATGTCTCCACAACTTGTCACCTTTTGTTAAAATGGTATATAAGCTTCCAGGCCTGCCAACTTTTAGGGGTTTTCAATTTTTTTATGTGAGGTTCCTTGTGTATATGTGAAATAAAATTTTACTCCTATCAATTTGTCTTTTGTCAGTTTAATTCACAGGCCCCAGTCACTGAAGAGGGTAGAGGGAAAGTTTATTTTTCCTTCCCCTACATTAAGCAAACAAATGACAGGAATAAACACCCAAAAGGAACACTTGACTAGCAACTTAAATAAAGGCTAAAATTTGAGACACTTTAAAAGTAATACCTTTTTTTTCACAATATGCCCCATTTCCACGAAGCCCTTCGCTATAATGTTGCCCTCATGTATACTTCATGAATACAGAACAAAAAATTGAGGCTAAAGAGAAAGGCGGCATGTACATCATGTCGCGGAAGCACTTAGCTCTAAGACCGTGGGTGCTGAAAGATTTCAAAGGAAATGGAACGAAGGAAATACAAGTCCAACTTTGAACTCAGTTAGCATAAGAGCAGTCCCTTATTTTCCATCTGACTTATTTCATATCTGCCTTGATGAGCAATGGAAGGGATTGAAGGGCATCAGGATACGTCACCACAAAATATGCCACTTTGGCATGAGGATTTTGAGCTGAAAGCGATTAAGAAACATCAGACACAGGAGAAACTCTCTGCCCTCCCCCTTTCTGCCTAAAAGCAGGGCATAAATTTTCCTTTTGAAGGTGTCCCCTGGTCTCATACCAGGAAGAGGAGAACATCTCTTATCACTGGAGACAGAATCAGCACTGAGATGAGTCTGCATAAACAAACCTTACTGAAATAACCCTTGTCTTAACATTAGATTTCCCCCATATATTTTCTAGTCACTTTCCCACAAGTTATTTCTCAAGGTTCAAACAAAGGAAAGCCTTGGTTAAATGATATATAAGCCCCTGAATCTAACCATTTCTTTGAGTTTTCACTTCTTTTCTGTGAGCTCTTATAATACATGTAACTTACTAATAAGATGTGCTTGTGTTCCTTTTCTCCTGTTAGTCTGCTTTTTGTCAGTTAAATTTGCAGGCCCCCATAACTTAAACTAACAGGGTGCAGAAGGGAAGTTTTTCCTCTCAATGCAATCTACTTGCTGAAATTAAAATGGCACCATCCAGTATATTGTTGCTAACTGAATCAAAAGGGGATTCAGATACAAAGGAAAACTCCAGAATTTCACTCTGACTAGATCCTGTCCAAGCACCCACAGCCAGCTCCTGAACTTCTGCAGACAGTGAGGTGATGGAGCTCGCAATACCTGGCTTTGTGTTCTGATACCACCACTTCCAAGCCAGATGGATTTACCTCAGCTCAACTGCAGTTTCTTCATCTGTGAAATGAGGTTACAATTTCTTGCCATCTTTACGGCATTGTGGAAAATCCAATGAGAAAGAATTTGTGAACTCTAAGTCACTTTATAAATAGAAAGTATTATTAAATTCTATCAATAGGTAAAGCAATAAATAGCTCTAAAGGAGACTTCATCTTTCGTTCTCTTAAGTTAAATGGGCCCAGCTGGCTGATAAAAATATGAACCCAGCACTCACAGGACCCCGCACTGCAAATTACATTCAAGTAAATATTAGTTGTAGCAGGTGCTATAAAGTATAATGATAAAAATAATTCAGAATGATACATAACACTTTTATGTGTATATTTCATCTCTTTGGCCTCACTTTCTTTGCATTTCTGAGAATAAACATCTTAAACCTCAGCAGTACATCAGTGTTATTCTCTGAAGGCTAAATACTGCAGAAATTTATATCTGATATTTACGAAAAATGCCAAACCTGGCAGTATCTGTAGACACATTAGATAAGAGATTCAGCCAACAGATGCTGCTTCTTGCAATCAGCCAAGAACTTCTAATATTCTGACAACTTGTTAATCAACCAACATATGGCATCACTTGAGTAAACACAACACTCAGATTTGCTTTTTACAGGGTATTTTCTGTGGAATGTAATGGTCCTGACTCATCAGCACTATTCACTGGAAATCAAAAGAAGCTAGCCTCCGCCACCACCTTAAATTTGTTTAATTACTGGGGGAAGAAATAAATATAGGCATTGATTTGGATTTTGTGCATTTTTTCTGAGTAGAAATTTTTTAAATGTCATCCTTTTAGACATTTGTAAAAGTAGAATATTTTTATTATACAGATTTACATATATATACAATATGTCAAAAAAAATATCTACAGTTCCTGTGTTGGTCTCCCTAGAGTTGAATAACAGAACACCACACTGGTTGGCTTCATACCAGATAAATTAAATTTTTCTAGGGGAAGCCTCTAGAAGAATCAAGCTGCCAGCAGGGCCAAGACCCCTCTAAAGGCGGATCCCTCCTTGCCTCTTCCACCTTCTGGTAGCCCCAGGCCTATCTTTGCTTATGTCACAAAACTTCAATCTCTGCCTCACTTTCCCAGGGCCATCTTCCTTCTGTGTTTGTCTGTGTCCAAATTTTACTCTTATTATAAGGATTTTTATCATTACTTTTGTTATATAAAGTCATATTGGATTAGGGACCCTGCACTCCAGAATGATTACATCTTAATTTGATTACATCTACAAGGACCCTATTTCCAAACAGCCACATTCACAGGCCTGGATGGGGGTTAGGACTTCATCATATCCCTTTTGGGAATATAGTACAACCCATAACAGTTCCTAACAGCACAAATTAATCCTACAAGGCATGTGGGAGCCTTTTCTCCCAGTATTATTACTCTGGGGGTTTGTCCTCTGTGGGTGCCTTTAAATGGGCCCAGCTGGCTGATAGAAATACAAACCCAACACTCACAGAACCCCTTTGTACATCTTCCTCCCAACTCAGGAATCTCTTCCTACCACCTCCTTTCCTTTTGAATCCACTTTTCTCTGGGCTTCTGGGTCTCATCTTGATGGCACACTTCAGTCCCAGGCCTCACCTCCATAGCCTACCTCACACATGTCTTCACTTCCGCCCTCTGGGGCCACATAATTGACAGCAGCTCAGCTTTTCAGCCAGTGCCCAGATAGGGGACTCCCAACTCCACCCTCTGGGCACCAACTTGTGTCAGGACCTCAGAGGAGCATAAAACCCAGCTCCTGATCCTGTGCAAGGTGAGCCAGCCAGGTCCTGATTAGCTGGGGTGGGGGAAAGGCACAGGTGGGAGATGACCTTTATAAGGGCTTCCCTGCCAACTGATATCCCCGTGCACAGGCATATGGTGACTTGGGGTAGCAGCACCTCATTGTCATTCATTCATCTCCCCCACTTCTAAGGTGTCAGTAATAATGTTCACTCCTGACATCTCAAAAAAATACATAATTCATGTGCTTTGATAAGAACAAAAGTACGTCCTCTGCATGCTGTTGAAAAGCTATACCTGTCCTAAAGATGTGTTTCTGGAAAGATGCAAAGGCTGTGCATTCTCAGTTCTATCTACAGTCAGAACCTGCAGGGGAGCATCCCACAGGAACAGAGAGGTCCCTTTACAGTTTCTCCCTCTCAGCTTCCATCTCTGTGCACCCCTCTGCCAACACCCCTCTCATCAAGGTCCATGTGACCACCTCACCTTGACAAAGCCAGCAGTCAGCTCTCAGTCCTGGTCTTACCTGGCCTTTCGCAGCACTTCAGAAGACTGATCACTTCCTTCATTCAGAAACACTTCCTTCCGTTGGCTTCCAGAACGCCACCTCTCCCGCCCTCCTCCTTGCAGGGAGCTATTTCTCAGTCCCCTTTGAGCCCACACGTGCACATCTGTCTCTTTGACTTTTCCACTTACATACCTAACAGGCTCCTCAAACTTTTCATGTCCCATACAAAATCTTTAATTTATCACTCCCAGCCTCTACCCTTCCAGACCTGGTGAGCCCACCAGGGCTCCAGGGAGCTCCCCTCGATCCACAGCACCACCTTCCCAAGGCTGCTCTGGCCACAAATCACCTTTTTTTCTTTTCTGACATTTTTTCTTCAGCTTTACTGAGATATAAATGACATACACCACTCTTTAAGTTTACAGTGCACGATGAGATGATTTGATACAGGTATATATTGTGAAATGATAACACAATAAGTTTATGCAAAACCACCCTCATCTCACATAACTATCATCTTTTTGTTGTGGTGAGAATATTTAAGATCTACTCTCTTGGCCACTTTCCAGTATATAATATGGTATTGTTAACCATTGTCCCACACTGAACATTAAATCCCCAGAGCTTATTCATCTTATAACTGGAAATTTGTACCCTTTGTCCAACATCTCCTGTTTTCCTCAACCCCCAGTCCCTGGCAGCCACCAATCCACTCTATTTCTATGAATTCAGTTTTGTTTTTAGGTTTCATGTATAAGTGAGATCATAGGGTATGTGCTTTTCTCTGTCTGACTGACTTCACTTAGTATAATGCCCTCAAGGTCTAACCATGTTGTTGCAAGTGGCTGTATTTCTTTCTCTTTCATGGATGAATAATATCCCACAAATACTGCTTTCTTCCCCTAACACTCCGTATCCAATTTATATAGTATAATTCATAAAGACCTTTTGACTCTACCTTAAAAATATATCCCAAATCTGACCCCTTCTCCCACCTCCCCTGCTCCTACCTTGTCAGAGTCACTATCTCCTCCCACTTACACTGTGGGAAGAGCCTGCTAACTCATCTCCCTGCAAAGAAGTTTATAGTGACTCTTTTTTAAAGGATATCATGTCAAATCATCAATATTCTCTCCCTAGTTTACTCTGTATGTGTAGGTGTGCATGCTGGTGGATGCATATTAGTTTGTCTTTTCTTAAAGGATGTGCTGAGATTGTACTTTAAGCTTTAATAATTGCATTAATTTAATCAATTAAAGTTATAACAGTTGGTATCTCCTTAGAGTAGATACTTGAATTTGACCTTGGGGCAACGGACTTTTTAATCAATGAAATGTAAACAAGGGAAAAACAACAATGTAATAGAGGAGTGCCTGAAGGCAGATATTTTGGACTGAGAGGTTCAGTGGTTTGGTTATGCAACGTGAATATTTTAGCAGAGTTGTGACCCCAAATGTACTGTGTCAGAACAATATGTTCTCATGTAAATTGTGTATTTGGCAGCCATGAGGGATGAACACCCTTTTGTTAGTTGGATGTGGTTTCCCTAAAAAGGAAATAGGCTTCTCGGTCTTCAGTCTCCTGGACAAATCCTCTTCCGTGGTAGGAAACTGGGTTTCAAGCTATAGCTTTCATCTTGGGTGTGCATGTGTTTGCAGGCACATGATGGAGGTGGCGGTGGCAGGGGAGGGCTGCCAGAGTAGCAGGGGACTTGACAGTGACCTCACAGGGAACAACTAGGCCCAGAGATGGGACATTTCTATGGCAGGCTACCAGAGCTGAGCCCATGGTAGGCACTAAGAGGAGAACATAACGGTGTCACAAGGGTCATGTTCCTGAAGGTATAAGAAAGCCCCAGTGGGATGTTCAGAAATGCCTGAAAGGCACTTGGAAAGTGGTTAAACTCATGGCAAAGAGATGCAGCTCAGGCTTGTGATTTGAAAATTTATAAGGCGATATAACCTTTTTATAGTCACAAACTCGGGAGACAGAAGATTGGGTTACACAAACTATTACTGACACTAATTTTAATAATATGGTTGATATGTATTAAGTGTTTCCTATGGCAGGCAGTATTTTAAGCTTTTTAAATTTAGAGTTATCTAGGAAGAACTCCATTTTAAAAATATTTCCAGCATTAGTGTCTATAGAACATTTTAATGTGACAGAGTTGAACCATTCTTTAGTTAGATGATTAAACCAGACCACCTTAGAAGTTGAATTCTTAGATTCTGTAAATACTATATCATCTAAGTCATCCTGGTAACTTTTGAATATTATGCTTCTGTAGATTATCTTGTTAATTAACTTCATTGAAGCATATTATTTTGGGTGCAAAACAAAGGAAAAGTCCATGGTTCATTTAAAGAGCCAGGGACTCTCAAGCATCATATCAAAGGGAGAAAATAGAAGTGAAAAAAAAGACCCTAAACACCTTTGGAGCAAGAAGCACAGAGAGCCTAAATTTGAACCTGTAGGCAGGAAGGGAATATCGAACAGCACTGACCCCTTTGATCAACTGCTGGGTCTGAAACAAGGTTATTCCCATGTAGGCCCTGGCAATAGCCAACACTTACAAAGTACTTATTATGTGCCAAGTGTGTCTAACCACTGGACAAATATTGACTCATTTGATTCTCACCACAGCGCAATGAAATATGTGCTATCATTGTCTCAGTTCTGCAGATATATGAATGGAGGCACAGAAGCTAACTAACTTTCCCAAGATCACACAACTAGTCTATCTTAGGCCCCAAACCTGGAACCCAGAGGGTTTGGCTCCAGGGCTTGCACTCTTACAAATGATACAGGCTGCCTCTGAAAATTGTGACTGAGCTGTCTTCTTTCAGAATCTTAGAGCAGGCTCTTTATCTTGTTTCTATGGATTTAGACAGAAGAAAATACCTTCTTGGTCTAGCGGTGGTATGAAAATGGGTTCTCTAGAAATGACACATTATTTGACAGCTGTTCCATTAAATTTTTTCTCCTTTTTGACTACTTAAAGGCAGGTCACAGAAAACTTTTAGCTCCCATTCACATGGCTGCTGTCTCAATAGAAATACAGAATTTCAAATTTATTCAATTTCTTGTCTGTGAAATTACACACACAGAGTACAGTAGCCAACCATTTGGGGTTCCATCACATGCCAGTCATATGACCTTTTCAAGTCATTTGTCCTCTCAAAGCCACAGTTTCCTCTTTGATAAATTGGGGATAATTATAGCACCAACCTCAGAGGACGTTTGAGGATTAAGTTTAAAAAATGCATGACAACTGGTCCCCACAGCTCCCGGCTTCGGGAAGATTTCAAGGGCTCCTAGCTATTTGCTCTGATTTAGATTTTGATGTTGATCATCATTATAACTAAAGGGAAACAATGTTTTATTTTAAGTAGTTTAAAAGCTTTTCATTAAGTTTTTTGTAAGATCATTCATTAAAAAAGCATTTCATGCGGTCTTTATAAAAATCTAGACTAGTGAGGTTCCTTCCAGTCATGCTATACTCCCAGTTTATGAGAGCTTCTCAGTGGAAATGTTTCCTGGAAATTTTCTTATCAGCAATCTGTATTTTGGTGTTAAAAATTCACTACAAAATGATGATAATGATGTTGGTGACAAACCTTTTCACTCTGAGCATTCACACTTGAACAGTACCTGATTTGTCTGTGGATAATTCTGACTGAATGATGTGAAGTCTGTGCATGAATGAGGTGCTCGTTGCCTTGTTTATTCTTGGCACACTGAGCCTGCCAATCTAAGCTTTCAGCCATCCCACGTGGGTTGGTAACACCAATTTTGCTGATGCAGTTCAGAGAAAAGAGAGTGTTTAGAAAACTACATTGGAATGTAGCTTTTCCATGAACCATTATTGCAGGGAATACTACCCTGTGAAAAGCAAGTCCATCTGGAACCCCCTCAAGGCAATTTTATGAAGCCCCTTTTCCCACAGGAAAGTTCCAGGGAGGCTATCTTGTAGCTGTAAACCAAACAATTTTAATTTGTCTAACTTGCAATCCATGCAGATTTTAAGGATATCTTAAAAGACCTCACTAGTCTAGATGTGTATGAAGACCTCATGAAATGTTTTTTTATACAAATGATCTTATGAAAAATCTTAATGAAGAACATTTAAACTATTTCAAATAAAATACTATTTTCCCATCAGCAATAATGATGAACAACATCACATGCAGACATAAGGCATCTTCTGGATTCACACAACTCCAGCCAATTGGGAATAGAAATGGATGGTGCCAGCTTCAATCTTTTGTTGCACAGGCAGGTAGAGGTGGTAAGGATATGCACAAAAAGTCAGAAGTGGTGAGGGTTTTTTGACCATCAAACCCATTCACAACTGCCTTTGCCCTTTCTCTGCCACAGAACTTGGATTTATCCACTAAGTGCTCCTCCCCAGTCTGTAGAAAGAGGAAGGTTGCCAAAGAAGAGCTGCCCTGGGAATGTGTCTAGACAGCGCATTCCTGCAAACCCCACTGACTTGCCATTTCACAGCCAGGAAAATAATGCAGTCCCCAAACGAGGCAAATCTCACACAATGGACTTGGGGACAGATAGGTGAGTGTCTCTGTTTCCTTTAAAAGCCAAAGAACAGAGATGTCTGAAAAGACTCATTCATCAAACACAAAAGCTGGTTCCCTCTGAGACTCCCACCTTCCTCTCCTGCTTTCAGGAGTGACTCTATTTTCCTGTTCTGAGGTCTCAACTTGTCACCAAGCAAAGAGCAGCAAATGCTGCAAGATACTGAACATGAAATGAAGTATTTCTAATGCTGCTGTATTTGGACAGAGGCAAACCAGCATTGGAAAATGGTATTTTTAATTTAACTTAGGTTTCAGACCCAATAATCTCTGTATTAGGATGAAATCTGTATATTTTCCATGGCTAGCAGAGAGATGGACTAGCATAAAACATTCAACAGTTGTTTAAATATAACCTGTTTCTGGATAAAAAATTCCTTAAATCTTTCTGAATATTAATATATTATCCTCCAAAAAAATGCAGTGAGCTTAGATTTTACTGTTTTATACTATAGGGTACTTTTTTCCCCCATAAACTGCTCAACATCATAAATGCCATGAAAACAAGATGGCAATCAAAACTAGAGGAGAAACCTATCTTGTCTATGAAGAACACCCTTTCTTTTGAGAGAGACCTGGCAACCTGGGATGCCTGAAGGCTGTACACACCCTAGCACAGTGAACCCAGGACCAGTTAAGTGCTCGGTAAGATCTTACTGATGTGCTGATTGATTGAATACTACCATCTTTTCTAGATCTATATTTCATTCATTCCTTCACCATGAGTTTTTGAATTTATTGAATAAGTACTAGGCTTTGGGATATAGAAGGGAACAAAATAAATTCCTTGTCTTCATGGAACTAGCCTTCTGGTGTCACAGACAACAGTAAAACAATACTGATAAATGCAATGAAGAGAAAGCAAGACAAGAGGCAGAGAGGGATGACAGTTTTATCTGCAGGTAGGGGGCTGATGACCAGGGAAGGTCTCTCTAATGAGGCAATTTTGATGAGCTAGGCACCTAAATGAGGTGGTAGAGGGAGACGTGCAGCCACCCAGAGGAAAAATGTTCCAGGTAAAAGGAATAGTAAACATATGTAAACATCCTGAGGCAAAGCATGTTTGATAAATCCTCAGAGCACCAAGGAAGTCTCTAGAAGAGACCATAGCAGAGAGAGTAAAAGGGAGAGTAGTAGAGTGTGGTCAAGAAGGATTGGCATAGGCCAAACCTTGTAATATTTTATGCAAAGTGTGATGAGAAGTGATTTGCTGAGAGGCATATTGCCACAAAGCTCTGAATTTTAATGCCCTTGATAATTTAAAAATAAAGGGACTAGTGGATACAGCACAAAAATTTTATGGGTGTAAGATTTTTTGGAAAGGGGGCCATATCCCATGCTTCTCAAGAGTTAACTTAGCTCATTAGAGCAGTAACCTTTCTGCATGGTTCACCAGAGCCTGCTGGCCACACTGTAATCCCCTGAATTGTGGCCCTGGACATGCCCCTCCAGTCCTGGATTGTGTGCTTGGCAAGTATACCTGAGAGTGGACTCAAACACTCCCTCTGAACTACTGCTTGATGATATGGATGAAAAATGGTCTCTTCAGACCATGGGTTTTTTGTTTTTTTTTTGCTTAAAAGAAGAAAAGCAATTTTTCCAGGCACTGTGAGGTGGGGTGCTCTGGAATGCAGGGTGTCCTCTGAGGCTAACACATGTGAACGCTGATAATGTCAGACAGTGGCCTGGGAGAGCCTAAGCACAGCTTCAGTGAACAGGGGCAGCCCTTTTGCTGCTGCAGGGAGGTGCCAGGAAGTCCTTTGATATATTGGTCAGTCTGCTCTTTCTTCTGGCCTCACTTGATCATACAAAAAAGAGCCTAATTCTTTAGTAATCAGCTATTCGCTCTGTCACATTTCTCTAAAAAAAGAAAATGCAGGGATTGCATCTAGGGAGAGAATGCTCCATGTCGCTACCCCTCCACAAAAGGTCTCATAGCACAGAGGAAATGGCCTGCAACATTGCAGCTTCTGCTAAATGTTTTCTTTGGAAGAAGGCCATGCTCTCATCACACAGACTCAGGAGTGAGTCCAGCTTGTCTGCTTACTTGTGTGTGTCATTGGGCAAGTTATATACTTTCTTCAGGCCTCAGTTTCTTCATCTGAAAAACTAATAGTTCCCTCCTTAAAAGTATGCTTTATGGATTAGAAATTATATGCCTATTCCTATATCTATTCCTGTATCTACATATTACCTGGCATCTAGTAGAACTTTAATTATTGATGGTCATAACTTTTATTACTATGATTAATAATTCAAGTCTTATGATTTTGGGGTCCCTGTGTCACATACCTCTAGTAATCCTCTGGATTCAGTTTCAGCAGAAGTCTGAGAATGAAGAATTGGCCAGAAATAGGATCCAAATGTTTCATCCATTAACAAAGGGCATGGTTTTAAGGAAAGAGATAGTGATTAGATTAGGAAAGACAAATGCTTTGTAAACACGTTGCCACCCTCTGCTCCAGGACTGTGTCAACCTCTTTACCTCTGAGTCCTGATCAGAATCCTGCTCAGAAGCCTTCCCTACACAGTACCGACAGCATCATTTCCCCATACATGGCCATTGTTAAAAGAAATAAAGCCTTATTCCCATACTTGGTCTAAATGATGACTAGAAAAGATTGGTTTTGTGTGGGG
Organism: Manis pentadactyla; assembly: GCF_030020395.1. Classification (NCBI taxonomy): domain Eukaryota; kingdom Metazoa; phylum Chordata; class Mammalia; order Pholidota; family Manidae; genus Manis; species Manis pentadactyla. The sequence goes on along the minus strand of NC_080021.1, from coordinate 111,913,258 downwards.
GGTTGGGAGGGAGTAGGGCCAGTGAGGAAAGGGGTTGGTTGATGGATATAACAAGGCCAATGAGTTCTTTGGTTGTCAGGCCAAGGTGGAAAAAGCCTCAGGCTTTCGAAAGTGAGAGGGTCTGGGCCTGGGCGTTTATAAGAGTGCCACCCATTGATTGCCAGGAAGGTCAGAAGGCCTTTCTGTACCAGGTTAGGTTTTGCATAGATTGTATAGAATCACAGGAAAGATAAAGATTTCCTGAGTTTGGGAATGTTAACCAACAATTGTCTTTCCACCTGAATTCCACAAAGTTCTGAAAAGGATACATACAGGGCATTGGTTTGCATCCCCTTTTTGTTACATCTACGTATATACATACATAAGTTTTCTATCTCTAGGTAGGTGTTATTCTGTTATTTGGTGCTTTTTATCAGGAAGATGAAAGGGATTCTTGAAAGTAGAGCCACCATAAAACAAAGATAAAAGAGGCCAAGCATGGTGCAGTTTTACCAGTTTACTGCCATTAGATATTTTTTTCCCTTAAAGTAAGTGTGTGTTTTTTTTAACAATTCAAGAAATGTATCTTCCTTGAAAAAATAAATCATGCAAAACCCGAAGCTACAAACTCAGCTTTTAACTTAATCAACTATCACTCCTTTCCGAAAAAGCTTTCTCCTCCAGCTATCGACAATCAAACTGTTTCTTTTGACTCAGGCTATTCTGAACATGGATTTTAGTAGGTCTTCCCTTGAGCTAGCTTTCTGCAGCAACAGGGAATGCCTTCCCAGGACATTCAGGAATGATCTCTCAGGATTCTCGGTGACTTACTTATCAAGGAAGGAGGAAATAAGGGTGGTGTTTTTCTTTCAATCTAGCCCCTCAGATTTATTAAAAAGTATCATTGAAATTTCAAAAATGATTTGCCTAAAAAAGTGCAGGAAAATGATTTCACCAAATTAGTTTTTAGTCCTCTCACAGGTGAGTGACTGGAAAAAAAGACAACTGAGTTTGCAGTACCGAGCGTAAATCTTAAATTGTGGGTTTTATAAATGGTCTTGTCACCTCACCCTCTGATGAAGAAGACCCACAATAGCTCACCAAAGAAAAGCAATGCCTGAGGAACTCTGAAAGTCCACTGAACTGCCTTTTTCCTGCTGTAACTAGATGGTTGGATAGTTGAGCTCAGTATTGAAAGCACAGAATCGTTTGTTTTATCCAGTTTCTGTCTTCAACCATGCAACAAATACCATTTTCCAGTCCCTTAATGACATCTCAGCTATGTCCCGTCACTTCTGGTCACTTGCAGCTGTAAAATGTCCTGGTCAGTTAAAAACTCCAATCTTGGATCTAACTTAAATCTCATCTCCCTCCCCCAGTGCAGACTGGGCTGTGGCTTCAGGGACATCCCTTGGGACAGAACATGATTTGCCTCTCAGAGCCTCCTCCTCCCACCTTCTCCAAAATCTGGCTCCTTGGTAGATTCAGGGCTGTGAGGAGAATCAGGTGAATCCTCTCTGGGTGGTTTTCTTTGCATCTTGGGCTAACACTGGTAAGTTCTTGGCATCTACTGTGGGACAGGATCCAAATGTGGCTTTGGGCACCTGAATACATTTTCTGGATGGCTTTGCAGAGTCTACACAGTTCCTGGAGGCAGGAGATTGGGTGAACTTCTCTCCCCCCAATGCAGCTCACACTACCAGCAGCTCCCTGCATCCAGTCCCCTCCGGCAAGTGCTCTGTTGGACACTTGGGAGATCTTGTTGGCACACAGAGAGGTCTCGAGATGGTGCCTGCCCACGCCTGGTCCATGTAAGAATCTCCTGCATCCTTGCCACCCCATGCAGTGTCAGGACTGTCAGCTCCATGGCCAGTTCTTTCCTCTGCTTTGCTTCACCATCTATTCCTATTCCTTTTCCCTAGTCAACAAGACACCGGAGCTGATCAGCTGGCCTGTTACCTGCACAGAGGTCTAGCCAGCGAGACAGGTGCCAGACTTCCCCTCCTCGCAACACCCTTCTCTTCAAGGTGATATTCTCTTGGCTTCAAAGAGGGGAGCACCCCTCGCCTGTCCCTTGGAAGAGATGCCCCTGTCACAATGAGCACCATATTCATGGAGGGGCACCAATCACTCCAGAAAGTTTGTCCCCTTTCTCCCCCTTCCTGGGGCTCTGTCGTTGGTTCTTTAGCAGCACCTGCCCATCTTTAGGCCCTGCAGAAGGTGTCTGCTCCAAATTGCTGGGGTTATCTTTGGTATGTGGGATTCTTTAAGTGCCTTTGTTCTCAGATTCAGTTCTTAGTGACCCATTCCAAGGGAACAGGAAAAAGGCCCAGTTAATCTTCTTTTATACCACTATCCAAACAGCTCCTGAAACTCACCTCCATCAAACAATAAGCCTTTCTAGACTGACCAATTCATGCATTCATTTAACAAAATTTTCCTGAGTGCCCACTCTGTGCTGGGAACTACTGTAGGCACTTGGGTATATTGCAACAGATAGGACAGATGGGGTTACCTCTCAGACTGCCCACATTCTATTGGAGAAGAACACCTTAACAGGTACACCAGCAAGATGATTTTAGACAGTGCCAAGTGCTCTGAGATAGTAGACACCATGCAGGATGGCTGTAGGGAGAGGGCATCAATTAAGATCAGTGGCAGAAGAAGGCTTATCTGAAGGGAGATCATGAACTGGACTAAATAATCCCCAGGAAGGGCAGAAGCAAAGGCCCTAAAGTGGGAGCCTGTCTGGTATGTTCAAGAAATTGGAAGATAAGCGAGTGGGTGTTTTTTCCCATTCTCATCTTAGAGTTGAACCCCCTGAGATGTGTTTCCCTGTCCTCGGCTTGCTCTAGGCTTGTATGTGACATAAAGAGCCCACTGTTCCTTCTGCTGCTGTTCACACTGTGTAAGCCAGGCCGCTACAGCTGTTTCTTTGACTTAGAGATTTTAGACATGAAGGAGCATTTTAATTCATTTATTTGGGTCATGTACCAGGGTGTATCCTTATCAGAAGGTTACTGTGGCTCTGGCCAAATTGCCACCCCTGTAAATATCAGCCAGCAAGCAATGGATAAATAGACCTAGAAGGTTTCCCATATTCAGTATCTTCTTAATGGGATTTATGGCTGAATTCACTCACCTATTAAAATTTGTGTGTTATACCTAAAAGCACTGTACAACTAAAAATATGTTTTTGTAAGACTTTACTAGAATAAAGTATGAATAATGAAGGAAAAAGAAATAGGTCCAAGAAAGCTCTACAGTGCCATTTCTCCAGTTGGTTTATTACTTTGAAATAAGAGAAGACTCATTGGAATTGGCCACTCTGTTAAACAAAATCACCTTCATAACATTCACACCCCAAACAGCATATTTCTTAGTGGCATGGAATTTTAAAGCTGAAAGATATCTTTGAGATCATTAATGACAACTCCCTCATTTTATAGTTGAGATAACAGATATTCAAAGAGGTTAAGCAGCATTCCAAAATCACATAGCATTAGTAACTGTAGAGTTGAACTTGAATCCAAACTTCTTGGTTCCCAGTCTACTAGTCTCAAACACTACTTTGCAGGACCTCTAAGCTAAGACATGTTACCTGACATACATTATATCAAAGACCAGGGTCAACTGTGTTTTCAGCACAGTTAGATTAGATGTGTTGTGCAGGTGGCCTCCAAGATGGACCCCAATGAGCCCCACTTCCTGATATTCATACCCTTGTGTGGTCCCTGCCCACATTGTACCAGTGTTGGTCTGTATGACCAATACCAATGTATGTCTGCATTACTCAGAGACAACTCCTTTTTCTCACCCCTTCTCACACAGGAGAAAGACAGACAGATACTTGCTCTGCTTGAGGACCTGCCTCAGGTCAGTCTTTGCCAGCAAGAACAAACTGGTGGGAAGATGGTCCCACCAAGTACCAACAAGCCTCCTCAAGGACATTGCATGGCAGGTGTTAGCCTGTGTTAAACTTGTGTTGGAAAACCTGGAACAAAGGCATGGTGGCAGTTTGATGTTCACAGAGAAGAGTGAATACAAAGCATGGCTTCCAGCAGACTTCCTTTAAATGTGTACAATCTCTTGCTGCTACTTTCATGCTTTCAAAGAACTCGATTTCCAGAGGCTGCTCTTTTCTTGTCTTGTCTTGGGTTTGGTGGAAAAGATTTTTGAAGATGTCAGTGAACTCAAATTTCATATTTAGCCAGCTCCAGGAATGTGGACTATTTAGAATACTTGCAGTTTCAGCCATGGGATATACCTATGTTTGTGTGCTTTTGTTTCTCTGCTAGACTATGTCTTTTTCCTTCTTCCAAGTCAAGGTTGAGCTTCCTAGATTTATGAAGTCTCTCTAAGGTGCTTCTACCTAGTTAGTAGGATGTCTCTCCCATCTCTTCACCATTAGACCTCATGCATGAGTAGAAATGAGCTCAGGTCTGCTACACTCCCCTTGTCTCTGTGGATGTCTTTCCTGGCTCCCCACATTGATCCTCTGAATTGAAGGCTATTCAAGACTTTGGACAGACTTCATAAATGTTACCAAATAATGTTAGTGCCTAAGAGGTTGGTCTGGTAAGGAAGGGGTTGGATAATGGCAATAATACCAACTCAACCTGGACATGAACTTTCTTTAGTGTGACTTTGTATATCATGTTCTATCTTCTCAACTTCTCTGTTAAGAGAAGTACAAAAAAATAAAGGAAGTAAAAAAAGAAATCCACGACCCACTGTTACACAGCTGGGACACAGGGACGCAAAAAGGTCTTGTGTGCCTTAGTGATATCTTTCAGGAGTTAGAGCTTAACCTTCACACAGTCAGAGGTGAAGGCTGGATCAGAACTACCAACAGGTATGACCAACAATAAATCTGAGGGGCTATTGGAAGGCTTTCTTGCCCTAATCTTTCTTTCCCTCCCACCATGCCTGAACTCCATTACAGATAAAAATCCCTGCCCTGGATTTATAGTCTTTTGAAATGCAAATACTCTTAGGAGTGTTAACCCTCTCTCCATTCTTACTATTTTATGCTGGAGGAGTTTACTAGAACTTGTTTCCTTAAGATTCTGAGAGAGTTTAAAGAGTTTTATGGAAGACAAGGAGATAAGATCCAGCCAAATTTAGACCATGAAACACCTGAGGACAGCTATTACTCTGGGGGGACAGAGCTGCTCACTCCCTATCAGGACTGGATGTCAGAGGGGAGGTTGTTTGCTTTTTGAGAAGTTTACAGGTAGGGCACTAAAAGTTAAGCACTCTCAGGAATTACAAATTGAATAGTTGAATTTTTAAATAAGAATTTATAGACTTGCGGGGGCCTGGTAATTAATGCTATTAAACTCAAGCACTTTGGGGACTACTTTAGTATTTCAATGTTAGCCATAGTAAAGTCAGGAAGTGCAAAAGTTGAAGTTCTCATAGCAAGAGTAATTCATCCCCATTACACACTCTTGACAGAATCCTTACAAGCCCTGGAAATTTGTGTCTCTAATATACTCAGTCTGCTGAGCTGCTTTTGCAAAAGAGGACAACACAGTTAGTTCCTTCTGGGCAATACGGTTACATTTTCAGCCTCTTTATAGGACTCTTGGCATTCAGTTCAAAAGGCCAAGAGGAAAATCCATTTGTAGAACTTCTTGAGAGAGATAGGGGCTAAAATAGAACAGGGAAACCATTGTTTCACTGTTCTCTATGGAAACAGACCATTCAAGTTTGATGTAATAAGGCTTTTTCCAATTAGAAGCTGAAATTAAGAATACCATTTACATAGCATCAAAAACTGGAAATTCAACAAATTTCCAAAACAAGCATCATACATGTACATTGCTTAGAAAAGTTAAAGACCTATATAAATAGAGAGATATATACCATGTTTATGGGTCGGAAAATTTAATATTAAGATGTATTTTTCACAAAGTGATATATTCTGGTCAATATCTCAGAGATTTTCTTGTAGAAATTGACAAAATGATTGGAAAATGTATATCAAATGAAGAATACCTAGAATAGCCAAAACAACTAACTCTGAGAAAGCACAAAATTGGAGGACTCACATTATCAGATTTTATGACTTTAGAAGCTATAGCCATCTGGACTGTGAGATAAGTGGCTAATATCCAAAATACGGGGGCTGCCATAAGAAAGGGGGTGGGGGTGATAGGTGAAAGGGATGAAGAGCCACAAACTTTAAGTTGTAAAATAAATTAATCATGCAGACAGAAGAACAGCATAGGGAATTAGCCAGTAATGTTTTAATTTCTTTGTGTGTTACCGGATAGTAACTACACTTATTGTGTTGAGCATTAACGTATATAATTGTCAAATCACTATGTTGTGCATCTGAAACCAGTGTAATATTGTGTATCAACTATCTTTCAATTAAAAAATTGATAAGATAGAACTCATACAACTCAATAGCAACAAACCAAATAACCCAATTAAAAAATGGGCAAAGGACCTGAATACACATTTTTCCAAAGAAGATACACAGATGTCCAACAAACACATGAAAAGATGCTCAACATCAGTAGTCATTAGGGAAACAAATTAAAACCACAATGAGATATCACCTCACACCCCTTGGAATGGCCATCATCACAAGAACAGAGATAGCAAATATGGCGTGGATGTGGAGAAAGGGGAAGCCTTTGCACTGTTGGTGGGATTGTAAATTGGTGCAGCTACTGTGGAAACAGTATGGAGGATCCTCAAAAAAATTAAAAATAGAACTACCATATGATCCAGCAATTCCATTTCTGGGAATATATCCAAAGGAAACAGAACACTAACTCAAAAATGTATCTGCACCCGTATGTTCATAGCAGCATATTTACAATAGCCAAGACTGGAAACAACCTAAGTGTCCATTGATGGATATATATTATTCAGCCATAAAAAAATGAGGAAATCCTACCATTTGCAACAACACAAATACAGATGGACCTTGAAGACATTATGCTAAGTGAAATAAGTCAGACAGAGAAAGACAAATACTGTATGGTCTCATCCATATGTGGAACCTAAAAACAAAATAACAAAAAAACAAACTCATAGAAAGGTTAGCAGATGCTGAGGGTGGGGGGAAGGGGATTAGAGGAAGGTGTCAAAATGTACAAACTTTCTGTTCAGATAAGTAGGTACTAACAATGCACAACATGATGACTATAGCTAACACTTCTGGATGATATTTAGGGAATTGTTGGGAGAGTGAATCCTAAGGTTTCTTATCACACACACACACAAAAATGGGAACAAGGAAACTTTTGGGATGATGGGCATGTCAATATCTTGATTGTGGTGATGGTTTCATGGTATATACATACGTCAAGACTTATAAAATAATATAATTTATTTTTTCTTGAAGATGAAATAAATCTTTAATAACCTCTGGTAGAGAAAGACTTTCTGAACTTCAAAGTGGGAGAACAAGTCACTAAGGAAAAGATTGATAGATCTGACCATATCAAGGGCTGAATACTTCATGTATCCTCAAATAGTATATTTTAAATGCGTGCAGTAACTATGGGTCATGTATACCTCAATGAAGCTGTTTAAAACAGTTGCCTGTCAAGAGGATGCTTTATATCTTGGTCTCTGAAGTTATATGATCGGAGTATAGGAAACCTTTAGCCCAGTTTGAGGTCATAGAGTGGCCCAAATGATTCCCAGAAATACCTGCAGATCCAAGATGTCTTGGGAAACAAACTGGACAAAGAGTTAGTGAACTGGGGTTTTGGTTCTAGCTCTGCCACTGATATGCTGTGTCATTATCTATCTTGCTCCAGTCTTTCTTTCCCTCCCACCATGGCCTCAATTTTTCCAGACCTTAGTTTTCTTGTGTATAATATGAAAATGTAGGACTTAGATATCCTCTGAGTTCATGTCATCTCCGACAATCTGGGATCCTGTACTTTGAATGGCAGACCCAGCATCAGTACTTAGGGCTGTGTGGGTCTACCCAGGCCACAGAGTTGCAGATAACTCCTGATCAGATCTCCAGTAACTGCCAGCCATTTTCCCAGGGCAAAAAGGAAGACTAGAAAGGAGGCAGCATGGCAGGTTAACAAACGTTGCCTGGAAGTGCACCAAGCGCTTTTTTCTATTGTGGTAAAATACACATAATATGAAATAGACTCTCTTAACCATTTTAAAGCATACAGTTCAGTGGCATTAAGTTCATCCACACTGCTGCGCAACCATCACCACTATTTATCTCCAGAACTCTTCATCTTGTAAAACTGAAACTCTATACCCATTAAATAACAACTCTCCATTCTCCCTGCGGCTACTCCCCCGCAACCATTCTCCTTTCTGTCTCTATGAATTTGACTCTTCTAGGCACCTCATATAAATAGCATCATCAAGTCCTAAGTGCCCTTATGTTATCTCATTTAATCCTCCCAATAAGCCAGAGGAGAAGGGTTATCCTGTTCTGCTTTGCTTTTAATGGTCTATAGACTAAGGCTTTGAATGAGGAGCTCTGTATCACACAACTAAGAAATCACTGGGCCAGGACTCAAACACAGGTTAGCTAGTTTCAAAACCTTGATCTGCCATTACTGTAACCAGATAACAATGCATTCAATGAAAAGGTGGTGACCTAGCAAAGAGAGGACAGAAGTTCAAGAACAACACACAGGTCAGTGGAATTCATTCAACCCTCAGCCTTGATTAGATTATAATAGGCCGCTTAAAGCCTTACTGGCTCAGTGTCCCCATTTCTAAAAATTATGTGTGTTTATTTATATTACTTCATTCCTAAAGCCCTAGTGAAATAAAAACGAATGAGATAAAATGTGTCAAGCTCCAAGCTCCTTCTGAAAGAAGTACAGTTCCATGTAACCACATACATGTTTTTATTTCTTCTAATGTTCAGAGTAAAATGTCTCTGGAAATCACAGAGTAAGATTCCAGACAGACATGACCACAGTGGTGTTCTTAACCTCAGCAGCATAAACTAACCTTTTCCCAGCTGCTGTTTCAGCTGTTAGTGAATCCTACAGTGTAGGAATTTGCAATCCTTAATGTTGTATGAAGGGACATTTGCTTCCAAGACCAGCTATTGTCAATCAACCCCAGAGTGAAGCAGACACCCCACAGCCAGACTTCTTGGTGGAAAGGATAAAAGACCTAACATGGGACACTTACTTAGGGCTAACAGTTCACAAATGTGACAACAGGCCCACAAGCTCAAGAACAGTGGATTTGCATACAGCAAACACAGTTCTGAGTCAGTCAGCCTTGTAGATATTCAAGGATTTTTTTTTTCCAGCAGAACTGTTCTTGGGTTTATTCTTAACTCTAGAACATGTGAATATCTTCCTTTTTCTATACTGGGTCATCTGACACTTATTTATCCTTTATTAAAGAATCGTGCAAGCATTCCACAATTTCTAGGACCAGATTGTTGTAAATTAAGAGGGAAAAAAAAGTTCCAATCATAGAGTCTTCCCCTCTTGCTGGAAAATTTGGCGTTGCTTTTCAAATAAATCAATACAATCTTTCTTCACAAAGACAGTGTTTACTTATTTTTAAAAGGGAATAGAAAGTATAAAATAGTATATTTGAGTTTTAGACAATGGATGAAAAATGCATAATATGTTCTGCCTTATTTGGTCCAAAGGGAGATTTACTGTATATAGAGATAGATTTGGAAGACTCACAGAGTAACATAATACCTCCTTTGTAAAGTCTATAATCACACTTAAAGCCACTGCCTATTTCCTTATACTTCATGCATAAAGAGACTGAAAATGCTATTTCACAAAATAAGAACTTTTGTAATTCATTAACTTTCACTTTGGACACAAACAGCAAACATTTTACATACTGATTCACATGGAAAGGTTTTTAAAAGGCTAAGTACTTAGCCAGTAGGTGAGAAGGAAAGCAAATGGGAACAGGTGCTCATTCTCTCTGTGGATATTTATTACAATAATAACATTTAATTTTTATAGCACCTCACTACCACTTCCAAACTGCACATCCACCACAAAAGTCTGCTGGTCAAACCGTAGTTAAAATACATACAACCACATCAGAAGAAAATCATATACTCAGTGCCTGATACACGAAATGCTGTCAGCCAGACACTGAGAGTGAGAGAGCTGGAGTTTATTGTCCGTGTCTCAGAACCAAAGCCCTCTAAAGCTAAACTGAAAGTGGGAGGGAGAAAGAGATGGAGGAAGTTTGAAAGCTCTTCTAACCTAAAATGTCAGGTCTGACCTGTGGTCACAAAACTTAACTACTTCCATTAGCAACAAGGGATGGCTATTCTGTTGGGATATTTAAACATGATAGTAAATCTCTGGGGTTAGTATGGAAAGAACAGGATTTGGAATTAGATTTGATTCAGGTTTTAGAGCTGCCACTAACTCATCACATGACCTGGCATAATCCCCGCCTATCTCCTCTGGCCCTCAGGTCCCTAACCTGGAAAATGAGGGGATTGGAGTAAATCTTTGCTTTGGGTTTGTGTAGCATTAAGAGCCTACGAGCCTCTGGTTCAGGGACACAAAAAACTAGCAGCACAGCTAGCAAAGGGCCTCAGTGGTACACTCAGCAAAATTTCGGGAGGGATTCCAGCAGGGAGGAAAGCAGACATATTATTTCCTGAGATAAGAGAGCATTCTTTCTCCAGAGATGGCAGGTCTTCCTGAAGCACTCACACCCAGAGGACACCACTTCCAGTGGCGCTGTGTCTGTGCCCCTGTTACACAATCACGGCATTGCATTGCTAAGGCATCCTTCTGCCAGCTTGTGTCAGGGAACCGTGAAGCCTGACTGGCTTCTGCTAGATGCTCAATGAACAAGCTCCAGGAAAAATGTCCTCTGGCCAGATTCTAGCCCTGCCTGGGACAAGTGACCCTGAGCAATTTTCTCAGTCTCTTGAAACTTCAGTCCTTATCCTTAACATGGGGATGATGAGAACAGTCACTAACTCTACAGTTTCTATTCAATGAGATAAAAATGTAAAATTCAGTCTGAGTAGCCCAGACTGCAAGGTACTGTTGACCCCTGAACAACACAAGGGTTAGGGCCACTGACCCCCTACACAGTCAAAAATCCACATATAACTTTTGGCCCCCAAAATATTTACCTTCTCGTAGCCTACTGTTGACTGGCAGCCTCACCGATAACATAAGCAGTCTAGGAACACATATTTTGTATGTTATATGCATTTTATGCTGTAGTCTTACAATAAAGTAAGCTAGAGAAAAGAAAAAAATTATTTGAACTCTTGCAAATCTCCAAAAATTTTTCTAACATATTTATTGAAAAAAATCCATGGATACAGTGGACTCCTGCAGTTCAAACCCGTGATGTTCAAGGGTCAACTATATACAATGTCTGTCTTAACTAAACTCTTCCCCCTACCCTCTAAGACCAAAAAGTAAACAAACAAAAGTTTCAGGACCTGGGGCATTTCTATGCTTATAACTGTATTATTCCTCCTTGACCAAGCCTCTGAGCCTTCGGCTTTGTCTCCCAGAACTGGAGGTCTGATCTCAGCTTCTCCAGTTTTCCTAGTCTCGCCCTGGTTCATCTCGCTCCTGGCCCCTCTGGATAACATGCTCTTCCAAATTCGGTGTGCACTGGAACTCAGAATTCACAAGGCCGGTCTTGCCTCTGTTTCCTGGGAGGGCTAATACTCTTCAGTTCCAATGATTCAGAATTTCATAGGAGAATTATGCCCATTTAGAGCTAACAGATTGTTCCATTACTGAGAATGAAGCCACCGGAATGGCAGGGAAAGCCTGGAGATGGAGGGAGGCCAGCTATCTTGGATACAGCCATGCCTGATACTGATACAACCCATCATTTATTGCATAGCCCACTGGATTATCTTTACCCCACTCCAACCTAGGCCGGTTTATGTTGATTTCTGTTCCTGGCAGGTGAGAGAACTATGATACCTGAACTCCATCCAGACAGTTGACCGAGGGCATGAAAGAGCAGAGGAAGGGAGGGAGGGGAAGATAGACTTGGAAATGAGTGGAACTTCCAGGTAAATGGACCTTGCCCCTAAGCAAGTTCCCTGTCCTCACACACCTCTCCTGGTCTTGCCTGCTTTCCCCAGGGGTACTACAATCAGAGTGTCCTTGGAGATATCAGGGCAAAACTTGGCAATTCTCTTAAATCAAGTCTCAGTGTTGGCTCTTCTTCATAAGGATACAGTGGTGAACAAAATCTTACTGCTTCCTAAAAAATGCTTATGAATGTTTTAGAAAAACACAAAATACCCTGCAGTTCTATTAAAAAAAGAAATATATCCCTAATTTTTTTTCTTACCTCTCCAGACACTTCAAACTCACATACCTGAAATCCAATATCTGTTTATAAATAAGCTGCCTCTGTTTCCTTACCCCCCCAAAAATACTGTTCTTTAGGAGGAAAAATTTGTTGTTGCATCATACCCTTCTATAAACTGTCAGCTCTGTCAAATCATTCATACCATGCATCTACGAAATCCAGGCAACTTTAACTATGATTCCACAAGGGAATGCAATGTCAGGCAGTAAGTGGGGTGTATGCAAAACCTGAAGATTCTAACTTTAGCACAGAATGAGTTTACCTATTGTCAACAAAAATAAGAACTTACCACAGTTTCCCTATTATTTTAAGATACATAAGATAGATTAAGGTCTGAGGGTCAGAAATGAACATTTTTTTAGAATCAAAAACAATGTATTCAGATAAAAAAAGGTATATATCTTGTCTCAGTACAATTAAATGTAAGTAAATGGGTAAAATACTAAGTTTAACTTGAGGTTTTCTTTTTCTTTTTAGCTTAAGAAACCTGTGCCTTTCTATTTACATGTAAACAATTATCATCAGAAGTAGCAATTCTTCTATGTAATATGACATGAATGTTCTATAAAACTTAGTTCAAATATGTGCAAGAGAAAATTTAAATCTATTCATAGTAATGAATGCTGTAGTCAAGAATGCAAACTGGTTTCAGTAATTTAAAACCAAGAAGGAAAAAAATTTTCCTTCAGGAATAAATATTCCATATATGGTTTTCATTCAAAGGCAACTTATTTTTAGGAAGTTGGAGAAAAAATCCTTTTAGCTCTTTTGGACTCACATGCTCAAAAGTGACTACATTTCAAACAATATTTTAACCTTATATATTTAAAAACCAGTGTTTTAGTAATATATATACTAGGTTTAATTGCTTTATTTTGTATTTTCTAAAATACATTATTCAAAAGTGAATTTAGGCAGAGTAGGAAGTTCACTTTTCAAATGACTAAATGATTTTACTCAACATATATCTCTGACTTTGTGACTTTTTATCACTGCTTCAACACAGCATGCCTACTGGACACCTACTCTCTAAAACTCAATTGTATGAACTGGATTCTTCCAAAAATTTCCAAAATAGTGCTTTCAAGGCTAGAAGAGATTCTCTAAGAATTGACCATATAGAGCACTTTAAAGAGGTTTTCTTCACCTACAAAACAAAATCTGTTAGAGAAATAAAAACAACCCATTCTTCACTCCACCCCATTCGTATTGAATGACAAAAACAAAAATATTAAATTTGCAAACTATCAAAAGGAAACAGGGTGCTCACTTGATCTCAGCAATGAAAACACTGGTAGAAAAGAACAAGCTGTTCCAGTTATCAACCAGCAGAAGCTATTCTTCAGCCCCTTCCAGAATTACAGAGAAAGGGTAATTAAAACTGCAGATCCTGAGGTTTATCCTGCAGACCAAATCCTTTGAACTAGAATCAGAATCTCCAGAGAATTTTTTTTTTGCAAGCTCACTAAGTGATTCTTAGGCATGCTGAAATTGCAAGCCACAGAATGTGGTGTTGAAGAGGGAACAACCTTCAAATCCTATAGGAGCACCAAGTATTTTCCATGCATCTCTCATATATACCAGCTTTGTGTCTTTTATCTGCTTCCATTTTAGGGAAATGGGGTGGAGGAAACATTGGGGTGGTCACCTTAGCCTATCTTACTCCACCTGGGTTTAGCCAATAGCTGGGGCCATTGCATCTCATTTGATATTTCCATCAGGGAATTAATAAATGCTTGGTAATGATCATACAGTGCCCAGTTAAGGATGCAGTTGTTCCACAGGTCAGGCTGATGGTTCCTGTGGCACTGCTTGGATTCTATTTGAGATTACAAATTCTAAGAAGAGAGTATTTATTGTAAGGCTAGAGGCACTGGAGGGAGGAGTGAGCACGTCGGACACAGATGATATGCCAAAGTCTCCGGCTGCTGCCCCCTCCCACGTCGGACACTGATGACGTGTCAAAGTCCCCGGCTGTTGCCCCCTCCCGACCTGAAAAATGTGCCTTGGGCTAGCCAATCCTCCCGCCGCTGTAAATCTAAGCTCTGCCTTTCCCTACCTTCTTTAAAAACTCGCTGCCTGTCTACTTACATGCGAATTCCCCAGCCTCCATTTGTGGAGACTGGGAAATCTCGCCCAGTTATTGCAATTCAAATAAACTACCTGGCCCTTTATTGCCTCTCTTCGCCTGCTTATTTCGGCTAGAATTTATCTAACAAGTATATAACCTAGAAACTTAGTCTATAACTGAGAAAGGCAACTTCTGAGTTTTCTTTAAACTTCAAAGGGTATTCATACCAAGTACTTTAAGAGGTGCTAAAAAAAGTTAAAAACTGAATACGAGGGGGAGCATTTATGTGATCACTCATTGTGTCTTCCCTGACCAAATGTCTCAGTGCCATACATAATGGTTGATTTCCTCTGACAAGTAGGTGCTTGACTCCTTTCCTCAGATAAATGCTAATTTCTTACAAAGGCAAACAAAAAAAGGGACATGTCGGTTACTCAGTAAAGACTTACTTTCTGACTTTGCTTCTCTTGAAGCCTTATTTATATGATTCTTTTATAACAAATAATTGCCAGAATAGCTCTTGTAGGAGGTTCACCGGCATTGATGTGTACAATGCTTAATTATAATTGAAACCCCTAACTGATCTTGGATAATACCTGGATGTGTGAGCAAGCCCTCAAAGTCATGGTGAAATAGACAAGGAAGGACCAATAAAGTTATCCTTGACCAAACTGTTTAAAATTGGTATCTCAATTTTCTAACAATTCCAGACCTGTTTGAGTAACAGCTGAGATGGTCAGGATAAAAAATATGAATTGTAGAGGTAGGCTCTTGGGACATGAGCCAGTTTATGTGGAGAGGTGGGGGTGGGGGTGGGGCGGAGACTTTGCTTGTATTCTTCTCTCTGTGCAACTCCAAAATAGAACTTCTACAATGTTCAATCCTGTACCAAATCAAATTCCAAAGTGCTCTTTGATCTGTCGTGGAAAATCCAAATAAGCATTAACTCAAATAACTTCCCTGTTTACAAAACTGTAGTGACCATCTGGCAGCTGTAAATAACTTTTTCTAGGATAGGAAAACTCACAGAGAAGTGGAATATATAAAGAATGTGAGTGGGGAAGGAGAGAGGTGGAGTTAAAGACAGAAAGGCAGATAATACCGAGCAACTTGGAGGACACTGAAAGGCAGGTTACAAGGACTTCAGGAAGTAAGCACAAAACATCTAAAAATAGGAGGACTGTAGGAAGTGGTCTTTAAGATATTTGATGTGCCATTGTACTCCAAATCCTGCCATTTCAAGTTTGGATCTATAAAAAGGCATCTTTTTAAAATGCATCATCTCCTTCCTATCTATTCAGTAAAGATATTGGTTACACATTCTGCTTTGAGCTGTTGGTCCTCATACCAGGTTTTCTTAATTTTTTACTTTAAAAGGTCAGTCACAAGTTGCATTGCTTTCTCTTTGTTAAATTTACAGAAATCACAAAATTGAGTCACTGACAGTTGTCCCCCTCATCTTTGCAACCCACCATGGAAGTGAGGGGTAGAGCAGAGTCAAGACTTGCAGACACATTTTAAAATGTATATCACTTCTCTTAATGGGGCTCACTCTACATTAATTTTTGCTTAGTAACATCTCTTTTATTTCCCTCTGCCTTTTGCTTTAGGATAAGAGATGTTATATAAATATTCTTCTGCTTGGTTTTCCTAGCATTATTCAATTAAAGGCCTCTGAATTACAGATGTGCTCTGGGTGATTGATAAAATGAGACACAATCTTTGAAAATATATCCCTCATTGAATATCAAAGGTGCTTTAAGATTTGAATGAATGTGTTAATAAAAACAAATTCCTTTATCTAATAAACTTTTTCTGATCAGTTTACCTTATTTATGGTGATACTTTGTTTTCTCATTTTTCTTTCCAGATTATATAGATTTATATCTAGTCTGATAATGCAGATAGCCAATGAAAGAAGAGAGGGGCTATGCGAACTCAACAGTCCAAGCAGGTTTATTGCTGAACCTGAGAGGGCCCCCTCTGTCCCGGCCAGCAGAACAAAGGAAATAGAGTCTCTAACAGGTGAAGAGGCTTTTTATGCCCAGGGTTTTGGGCCGGCTTTTTGAAGGGAGGGGTCAGGGGAAAGGTGGGCTTGTGGCTTGCTGACATGTCCTCTGGAGAATGCTTGTAGCCTAGGAAAGATGACACCTAGGTCTCTGAGATGGTGGGTGGGCTTACTTGAAAGGTGGTACTCAGGTCCAGATTCTATCAGCCAATGTGTGCACTAATTTTTACAGAGTTGGATTATAGCCTTGACCTTAACATCAGTTGAAATGTCCATGACCTGTTGAATTCCTGCCATACCCAGAACGCCCTTCTAATGAAAGCAATAGTTCTTTATGACAGGTCAGATGCTTTGCATGACATGGTTGTGAGGTGCTAGCCAGGGGCTGCTTGCAGGAATCAGTTCCTGATCTAGAGGCTTGCTGCCAGCATCCGAGGAGGCAAAATATGTTAACAAGAGCATTCCATTTCAGTGGTGACTGGCTGAACCAATCAAACCCTGGTTTTTATTGCAGCCAAACAAATGATACACAGTGAGGGTTAGGTACTAGGCTACTGTAGCAAAATAAGTAGAAGCAGAAACAGAAGGTGGCTGAATCCCCAACATAGTGGTCACAGGTTTAGGGGGGAATGTCAAGATTACCGAGGTCACTATAGCCGTGGGGTCCAGAGTGCTGCTAGACTCCAGCTGCATCCTGCATGGCTTTCCTATTCTATCAGGTTTCTATGCAGCTATGGAGACACTCCCTCTTTATTTCTCTACTCCACTTTAAACTTTCTTCATCTAAGTTAAACTGCACTTTTCTCTGCTCTTTGCAACCCTGAAGAATCTACCTGAGAAAAATCAATAAATTGCTCCTTGCTATTTCTCCTATGTCCTCCTACATTTTAATGGTATAAGAGAACAGTTTCAGCATGGTTTAGATTAATAGCTTTCCCCTGTTGTGGAATTATTGTAGTTTTGTTCTATGACATTAGTAATCAATTCTTTTTCTCTTCCTGTATTTATACCAGTTTTTAGTTTCAAGAACAGTACTCAGACTTTTTTTCAGTCGTTTTTTTGTATTAAACCCACGGGGACAACTATGATGTTTCTCAGTAACAGCTCCTGGTCCCATGACACCGTGGGACGCTGAACGGGCTTGTCCTTTTCAACTCTCAACAGTGTTCAAGACCGATCACCACTCTGTTCTCCTACCTTCAACAATATTTGTCTTTTTCATCTTTCTTTCCCACAATAGCCCTCAGCATCTTCTTTGCAAAGTCTTCATTCTTTCTCCAGCTTTTCTGTGTCTCATTTTTGTTACTGTTCTCATCTTTCTAGACACTGGGAAACCATCTTGTCAACATCAAAACAACACCTTGACACTACCTCACCTCTATGAAGAACATGCCTCAGAATGCTGAATCATGTAATTTAGCAAAAAAACAAAGCCACAGACTACTAGGCAGACAGAGATTCCACTGCAGGCCCCTCAATCTATAAGCTTAAATGTAAGAACTGATACTTGATTCACTTATGGAAAACTTTTTAGGTCTGTTTGTACATCTATGTTTTCACTTGTAAATTTTATGAAATCTAAATAAAGATCAAGATTTTCTGATGAAAGCTTAATGTCTGAATTGAGCTGTACTGGAAGTGTAAAATACACAGTGATTTCGAAAAGAAAAAAGTGGGAAATATCTCATTAACATTTTAAATAACATTTTTCATTAACATTTTTAATATTGATTGATTGCTCAACTAATAGTTTTCTATATTGGGTTAAATAAAATAGGTGAAGGGGCCTTTCTCTAGCTGCCTAGATGGAGAGATGTGTGCTTTCTATTTTGTGTCTGAAATTGGAATTCATTTTCAAAGAGAAATAAGGTTGTGTGTGGTGATAAGTTTCCATGGTCCAGCCATATTATGGATTAAATAGACCCTCAAAGGATAGCCTAAGGATTTAATCATATTTTATATTAAAATTGTTGTTGTGGGTTACTTGGTTCTAAGTTTTCTTAGGTCAATTAAAATAACATCTCAAAAATAAATATAACACATACGTTGATTTTGGCTCCTTCCAAGCGATCAAAAATAGATACCAGGTACTATTCGCTTTTCTCATCTTTGTCTTCTTGGCACTTTAAAGTCGATGAGCCCCAGATACGTATTTACAAGAGCAGAGGCTGAATGTAATTAGACCACAGCTATTCAGTTTAGCGGCCAGACTCAGAAGTCAGCAGACGTATTCTGGAGTCATGATCTGACCCTCTCCAAATGCAATCATCTGAAGGTTAAGAACAATACTAATTTACAATGCTAATAACCATCTGAAGATTAACAACAATGTTAATAAAATCTTTATCCAACCAACACAGATAGTTAAATGCTGTAGCAAAATCAACACTAACTCTTCTTTCCTCCTTTTTTTTTCTTATCCATTTGTTCTAGAAAAAAAAAGTCATTATTTTCATTCCTGTTCATTATATGTCTAAAGTTTATTATTCATTGGTGGTTTAAAAAGATATTGTAAAAGATACTAAAGATATTTGTGGTTGCCAAAATTCTGTACTCAAAGGTTCAACATTCCGTCAAAGAAATCAACCAGTTTTCACTTCTCAGGGTGGCTGCCATGAAGTCACAAAGTCCCTTAAGGACTAAGCATGGGTCACAGAGGTATGAGTGCTGAGTAGCTTGTGCACTGGCCACAACTCAAATGGGACTGGATGCCTCCCCGCAAAACCAACCCCTGAAGCTAGAACACATGTTAGCAGAAATTTGGGACAATCTTTCCCACTAAATACCTGGGGACTCAAATCCATATCCAGGGCAGAAAACCATCTCATTTCAATATAAGAATTTTCATTTCACCAAGTCATCCTTTCCCCTCCCCAAAAACTTACCTCTGCAATTTTATACCAAGCAGGCAGAATTATTCTTCAACTAAATGGGATATTCTTTGACACAGAAATCAGCATTCTATCTATTTATGCATTCACTCATTTTGTTCCCATCACTGAAGGAATCCTCAGGAGACCCTTGAACAAGGGCTTAGTATTTTAATCAAATAATTATTTTTGTTACCAAATTTTACATGCTGGCACTGCTCAGTGACTGTATGAAAGAGATCTGTATGAATGACTAGACCAATTCTGTGATCCTGTGAGTATTACAAAATAAACAATTCTAAACTGGAAAGGGCAGAGGGAGGACAATTTTTTCTGTAAAAATGTGGTTATTATTCTCAGATATGCTGTGACCTATATTATGAAGACAACCAAAATTCTGGAGGTACTTTAAAAATTATTTATATAGTCATAATTTAGAAGTAAAATTATTTTTTCTCATTCAAATCCTGGTTATGCCTCCCTGCTGTTATTTACTTTATTTTTAATTGGTATACAATAAAATTGACTTCTGTGTACCTGTGTGTTCTATGAACTTAATAGTTCTATGAATTTAAACACATGTATGGTTTCATGTAAATGCTACCATAACCTAGGATACCTAAAAGTTTCGTCATCCAATAAAATTTCCTCTTACTATACAGTTGTAATTATACCATCCTCTAGCCCCTAACCACTGGGCTCCAGTCACTACACTTTTTGAGAATGTCATATAAACGACATCATATAGTATAGTCAGATTTTCTGTCTGGTTGTTTTCAATCAGCATAACTATTTTATGAGTAGCACAAGTTGTTTCATGTATCAAAATTTTATTCTATTTTATTATTGAGGACTGTTCCCCTGTATGTATTTATCAGTTTTCTTAACCATTCACCCTTGGAAGAGCATTTGGGTTGTTACCAGTTTTTGGAGATTATGAATAAAGCTTCTATAAATATTTGTGTAGTAGTATTTGTGTGACCGCAAGTTTTTCTTTTCTCTATGGTACATCCTAGAAGTAGGATTGCTGGACCATTATGTAATGGCATGTTTAGGCTTATAAGAAACTGCCCTGCTGCTTTCCACAGTGAGTGGCTGTATATTCTGCAAGCTTACTAGCAGTATCTGACAGCCTCACTTGCTCTGCATTCCCACTAGCACTCACTATTATTGTCAGTCTTTTAAATTTAGCCATCCTAGAAAATGCATATGGTATCTTATCATGGTTTAATTTGCATTCTCCTAGTGACTGATGATGTTGAATTCCTTTTCAAGTGCTTATTTGCCATTCGTGGAGGCTTCATGGTGAAGTGCTTGTTCAAGTCATCTGCCTGCTTTTTAATTGGGTTGTTTGCAATTGTTGAGTTTTAAGTGTTCTTTATTTGTTCTGAATACAGGTCTTCTGTCAACTATATGATTTGCAAATATTTTTTCCCATAATTTGCCTTTTTGTTCTCTCAATAGTTGTCTTTTGCAGAGCAAAGTTTTAAATTTTGAGAAAGTGCAATTTTTAATAATGGTTATCTTTAGATTTTTTTCTCTTTATTTTTCTCCAGTTTTTGGCATTTTCCAAATCTACATTAAGCATATATTACTTTTCTATTGTAAATTACCTTATTTAAACAAGACAAACGTCCTTTGCAATAAAAAAAATCCCAACAAAATTTATTTGTGCATTAGAAAGAAGTGCTGGATGTGAACTGACATGTCTACATAAATCCCTGTTTCTAAGGCCATGAGTAAAAAAGCAGTGTTTTCAGTAAGATATCATGACATCAGTTTAATAAAGGAATATGAAGATAATTAAATCTTCATACTTCATAGTCATCAGGATGAATAGGATATTTTTGACGTGGAAACCTTCCAAATACAACATAGTGTCTTCACTGTTTTCAAGTACAAGCTTGGCACAACGCAGCAGAGTTATAAATGGCTTATGATACTTTACGTAATAATATGATTTTACTCTGTTTTAAAACTACATGCTTAGAAGATGAACTCATTTTGTAACAATTTAAAACAAAGTCTGGGCAAAAAGTTTTGGCTCCTGACCCACCTTTGTGGTGCTAGACATCACACAAAAAGCAGGTTTGCTCAAATGTTATGCAGTCTTTTGAACATGGTGTAAGGGAAGTAGAGGCTAATGCTCTTTGCAAAGGTCATTCTTGTTCCGAATCACGGCTGGGAAAGTGCCCTCCTGAGGGCGGAGGAACACTCCGCTACAAGCCTGGGCATCAGGCATGAGCAGTCACTGAGTCAATGTAGGTGAATTTGTGTCTGCAGTTTTCAGGCTCCAAGTAGCCTCTGACACTATGATGATGACAGCAATATTTAAACTGTTGAAAGGGATTAATGTCAATGCTCTCTCAATTGTGACTTCATGCAAGGCATTTGGAAAACAAATATGCCAGAATTTACCTATTAAATGAGTGCTGTCCCCTTCAAAGGAGTTGCTTTATTTTAATGGCGCTATCATTACTCGAGCCACTGTTGGGACTCTGACACCACAGTTTATGGCACATTTTAAAAAAGTGTTTTCAATGGTGGTAACATTTTGACTTTTGGAGTAGGCCCCATGTTTTTGTAAGCCATCAGAAAGTTAATAGTACTGAAAATTCAACCTCACTCTCAACTAATTCAAGAGCCAGCCAGTGTGTCCCTCTTATGGTATAGAGTTAAATGCTTAGCCAATGTTTTCTAGAAGAACCAGGCTCAAAATATATTGTCATTGGTGGGTGGTGGTTTTCTCTGTAAGTAATAACTTGAGATTCTAAAATATTGAGGGTGTTGCCTTTGAATTATTATAAACTCACTAAAAAGGCTATAAATGAACAATAAATACAAATCACAAAAGTATTTTGAGCAATAGTAGAATCATCAATACAAGTTTATAGCCTTCTAAGATGACTATTCATTTCAATTATGTTCTGGTTTATCTGTCCCTTTTTTAAAAATAACAGTCTGCATATTTTATAGCCACAGTGGATACAAGAATACCATGACCTATGAAAGACAAACGCTGGATAAACGAATGTTTGTATACTGAAGATTTGCCCCTTGAAAGGCCCAAATTTTTAAAATTTTGCAGTTGGAAATAGAACTTAAAAAAATATATATTTCAGTCCCTCCCCCTGCCTCTTTCATAACAGAGGTTTCTGGATATAATTTATCCATTTCTTGATGACTCAGTATTATCTTTGCAAGCATCAGTTACTCATGATGTTTGCAGATTCCAGAAACCACAGTACAAATACAGATCAGTCCCAGAGCCTTTGAAGATGTATACATTCCCTATCCCTCCTCAGAATGGATCCATATTACAACTTAAAAACTAATTCCTTTTTTTCCTTTTAGCTCCTCCTTGCAAGTGCACTCTCCACCCTTGTTGTTCCCATGTACATCTCATATGCTAATTCCCCACTATTCTCTGCATTGTCAGTTCTCTGGGAAAAGTAACTGGAATGTCAGACCTACTAAAATTGAGTCCAAACTAAGCATACAGTCCTTGATGAATAAGCTGAAGAGGAGTACTATCTCATGCTTTCGACACAGAGGTTGTAATAACGTCTGCATTGACTGTCCAATGACCACACTTATGTCTGGGCTGAATTGTGGAGAGATGAAGTTTCCGATCACATGAAATGGGTAAATGAAGTCATGCTGAGCCCATTTGATGGACTGAGAATCTGAGGCTGAGAGAGCATAGCAGCAGAGCTGTGCATACAGCTCTGTCTTCTGACTCTTGGCATTCCTTTCTGCCTTCAGGCCTTTCACTCTCTGCTGCCGCACCTGCCTATCTTGCCACCTCCATGGCCACATGGACACAGGAAGTCTCAGGTCTCTCCCCTCTTTCAGCCCTGACCTCTTTAAATGCATGATAGTGCACAGGAATATGGCTCAAATTCTTTGGCTCACACAACTTCTTCCCCATTCTCCATTTTACTCTTGTGTCTCAGACCAGCTCAGACACTGAGGACCTGTGCCCTGCAAACTCAGCCTCACCCAGTCCCAGAGCCAATTCACCCAAGGCCAGAAAAATCAGAACTGCCATATGGTGGATGTTTCTTGCCTTAAGCTCAGTATCAAGGGGCTCCAAAGGCCCACTGGCCTAAGACCTCCCCCATGCTCACTGATGTCTGGTACATGAAACAGAGCACCCACTGCTGCTTCTGGATTTTTCTTGCTGAGATGGGGACCAATTCCCTTGCTAAGATGGGGACCATAACCCAAATTGCAGCCTGCTTATCAGGGATCTCCACCCACCTCCTCTTGAAGTAATTTAGCTTGTCCTGGTTCCCATGTATGTGCCAGGCACTCTGGGGGGTAATGTATGTGTGGATTGTATTGTTATATGTTATTATTATTACTACTTCATAGATGAGGAAACCGAGGCTTGGAGAAGTCAAATTACTTGCCAGAAGTCATAGAACTGGGGGATTGGAGCAGCCTGCTCTGTTTATACAGATTGCATTCCCAAACCGACTCCAAGTTGAAATGACTACCTTCAAGTACAACTTACTGCATTTACCACCCCCGCTGTCTACAATTCCTTGTTTTCACATCTTACTATCACATGAGCACCCTTTGGCTATTGGCCTGGTCTCTCTAGGTAAAAATTATGCCCTGTAACTTGCTGGACAATGTGAGGTGGACAGTTGGTACCTCCTGTGAAGGTCAGTCAACTACAAGGTTTTCCTTTTGCACTGGTCGCCTGCCTCATCCCTCCTTCCTCACCTTTTCTGCAGACTCCTTGCGAAAGTCTCCAGTATCCCTTCTGTCTTCTATCCATACTGGAAGCCTGCACTTTCTTACTTATTTTCCATTATTATCTCATGCTTGGCTTCAGCCAAATGGAACTAATTGCTATTCTATATGCATCTGCTTGTTTTTTCTGCCTCCATGCCTTTTTAATTTTTTTAGACTTACTTCTTTTAAGAGCAGTTTTAGTTTTACAACAAAACTGAGAGGGAGGTACAAAGATTCCCCATGTACCCCCTGACCCCCACACACATGGCCTCCCCCACTATCAACATTCCCTACCAGAGGGGACATGTTTACCAAGAATGAACCTAGATGGCTTTTTTATGTTGTTTGCTCTGCTAGAAATGCTTTTAAACAGCTCCACCAGCCACATACCCTCCCATCCCATCCCAAATCTCTGCAGATTTAAATCCCTTCTTCTCTGCAGTCCGGTACACATGCCTTCTCTGTGCAGACTTTTCTTACACACATTGCCACTCCAGCTAGAAGCAGTCACTTTCTACTTGACCTCTCAGAGCCCATTATTTGTACTTCTACATGGGCATTTCACCAGCATTCAAATGGGACAGTAAACAATCCTCCAAGGCAGCTGTAGCCATAAAAGGATGTTGATGTCTGTCCTGTCCCTTTAAGCCTGATCAAGGGCATTGGCTCTTCCTCCACACTTGATGAGCAGTAGGACAAAATTATGACTTTTCATGTAAGTTCTAGTTAAGAAACAGTTCTTTGTTCGCTGCAGGTTACAAAACACAGTCCCACTTCAGAAATGAGAATGCCCAACCCACTATTCATCAGCACTGGAGCCTGTTGCTTAAAGCCCACAAGCCCCATCTCCCAGCCAGGGCTGCACCTACCCTCTTCAAAACATAGTGTGTGTGGCTCCCTCAGTCCTTCTCGGTTCCATCCCCCCTCACTCACCAACTGCTGTTTCTGATCAACCTGATCCCCACAGCAGAAGAATGGGGAAGATCTTTTTGACTAACAGAATCATAGGAGAGCTTGGCCAGTATTTAAAACTGCCTGCTTCTGAGACCATTTTTGTGAGTTCTTTAGGTGGACGCCCAATCTGAGGCCTTCCTCTGACTTGCTGATGTAGACAATACAGTGCTAGTCCAGCTGGAAGCTTCTCCTTCAGCCCCTGAGGCATGTAGTAGCCCCACCTCAGCTTCTCTCTGCTGAGGTCCCACCACCACTCTGGGTGACTGTATTGGACAGAATCTAAGACAACCCCCATGCATTCTTTTACTGGACAAATTCAAGAGGCAGGCTAATTTCAAGTCGACAACAATTTTCCTGGCTCCTGCTATCCGAGTTGCTAGCCAGTCCTGGTGTATTCTCTTCCAGGTTTCTCAGATGGGAAGGAGAAATCTATTGCATCTCCTTCTCCCAGCTCAGGGGATAGGTGTCATGTTCTCAAGCTGGTCCTGTTAAAGTCAGTCTTACTAGAATTTAGATGAGGTGGCAGACAGTCCCCCATCTGCCCTCATCCTTAGGGATGTGGCTGCAAAACACAGCATGGTTTACAAATTTAAAAACATTTTTTAATAGAAATCCTTCTCATGAAATCTTCTTTCAACTTTCACTCTCGGGGAATTTTGATAACCTCTTTGTACCTGAGAAAAAATTATATTATAGATCCCTTTCTTGATTTTACTATGAAAATCTGCACTTTGATCTGGGACGCACCACCCCACCCCCACCCCACTTTGGAGTTTCCAATCTGTTAGAACTAGAAGCCTCAGTAAAAATTTCCACTTTAACACACTGGTATACAAGCTAGAACACAGCTGGTCATACAGAGAGGCTGCTCCTTTAGAAGACTGTAAACTGCCTGCAGACAGAACCAATATCTGATTCATCTTAGAGCCTTCACAGAAGCTAAAATTGAGCACTGTCCATAATAGGCAACATATATAACTGCCACTTCTGGAATGGGCACATTTGGTCCTATATTTTCTTATACTTACTAGCATTCAGGACCAACCATGGGGCTATTTTCACACACCATTAACCAACCCTATTTCGGAACTACTGAAGATGTGACAGAGACTGCTCTGTGTTTATCAAATCCTGTTTCTTTTTCCTCTTGGCAGCTTCTAGGCTTCATTTCTTAGTCTCCCTTACAATCAGTCATATGTACAAACAATCATCCCTCCAGCCAGCAGGATGAGGGTAGAAGTACATACCCAACTCTCAGTTCTGGCCCCAGAAGACCTCCTGGGAAAGCCTCTGGGATTTGCTCCCATTGGTGGGCTGGATTCAGGGAAGGCAGGGGCTCTAGAAACAGCAAAGCCACACATTGTAAGTAGCCCAGGTCCCTGAATAACTGCTCAGAGCAGAACCCTCATGCTATCATCATCCTCACACCACTGGGCTATGAAATGAACAATAAACACAGCTTTGCAGTGATAAGCCACTGAACTGTGGAGATTGTTTATTATAGAACTACACCCACTAACACAGAGAGCTAGATTCTAATAATATACTTGTAAAAGCAAGCTAGGGAAATTCTACTAGGAAGAATTTTCTCAACTCCCCTGAGAAAGTGCCAAAAGTGTCTATTTCCTTGGGTTCCAGGTAACATGATCTATTCCTTTCTGTGACAGTTCCCATGCCCCACCTGAAATAGAAGCGTCATTGCTTTTTTTAGGTCAAATGACTTAACTTTTAGTTACAAGAAATACAGAGCAATTCTTGCCTTCACCCATTAGTTTCTAGGAAAGGACAGGCTTGTAGACTTAGCATTCATTTTTAATTAAAAAATTATTACTGGGTCTAAAGGTATGGAGTGGGCCAATTATGGAATGCTGACTTGGGGACTTGGCCTCTTTTCTGAAAGGATGCAGTTCAGGATGTGGTAGGCAGTATTTTAGGAGTAGAAGAAAGACAAGTTCATTCAGCCATGCAAATTAAATTACAAGACTTGGAATCATTATTTCTGTGAAAATGCAATCTCCATACAGTGTTAGTTCTGACATTCTTTTCAGATTTTCTCCATAACTGTTCCACTTGGCCTTTAAATAACACAGGACTAGCAAAAGGTCTGGTGAAAGAGATGATATATTAAACTCCAAGGTTGAATTTGAACATCTTTGCTTCAGTGTTCTAAAATTTAAAATATCTTAACAAAAACACCATGTAATCAAAGAACAAGAGAACTATTATTGGTAAGTATAAGATCCTAGGTCTGTTGAGCTTAAAATTAGTCTCCAAAGCCACTTTAGATCTCAGCATGTTCTCCTATTTTTAATAAAATATAAGGAAGGTGATTGTATATCTTCCACTATTATCTGCTTCAATGTTCAATAACACTAAACTGCAATAATTCTTTATGTTTTAACCAAGTCACTCATGTGGCAATCTAAAATAATGTATTCTCATTTCCCCATGAGGAAAACTGTCATCATGGTCTCATTTGTCTTGAAAAACTTTAACTTTTTATCTTTTAGGAATACAGAAGGTTGCATGCTTAGGTAAAAGGGCTTCAGTTTAAAGAGTCATGAGAACCAACAGCTATATTGATTTCATAACAACTTTCAGGATTCTTAATGTAACCATAAAATAGCTAGAGATTTTACAGAAAAATTATTGGAAAAGTTGATGGTGACTAATCATATGGTATTGAAAACATATCCCCAAGATATAAATTTAATACTAATTGAGAACTTAACTATATGCCAGTCATTGGGTCCATGAAAAGGTAATGCCAGTAGATACTGTTTTGATTTTTATAAACAGTTAAATGATTTGGGGGGGGCGTTTTCTGGATACTTATTTCTTCATAATTTTCATACCATAAAGTATAATGCAGGAACTCAGTGGTACTCTCCCAACTATGTTCTAGGTATATGCTTGTGTTCATTTTACATGGGGGTTGGATACCGCCACTATCATTAACTGCTGTGATATTGATTATGCAAATTAAGAGTTCACAGATTCACACAGCATGCTACAGGACATTTGAAACCTGGTAACTGCCTTAAAATAGCCTATAATCTGGTATCCAGCAAAAGAATAAGACATTGCCTTCCCAATGCATGCCAATTACATGTTTTTACATAGGAAATGAATGCTGCTTAAGTTATATCATGTCTTTGAAGTCAGTAACACTTCTAATGACCAAGCAAGCTGGTTTTCATTGAAAGGCTGGTTTATAACTTACCCACCAAGGGTGGAATATATGTGAAAAGAAACGTTTTTCTGTAAGACATGGTAGGAGAGGATGATCAAGTTTCTAAAATAATCTGGAGATGCTTAGGATGCAAGTCTTCTTAGAAAGGAGGAGGGAGATGAGGGGAGTCAACGGTAGTGTGGTTGTAATCATGAATCTGGACCTGATTATGGGTAATAATGAGCCAATGGAATGCCATGGAAGAGGACAGAACGAGGAGTTCAATGAAAAACTGAGGACTGGAAGGCCAATCTGGACAGAATGAAAGAAAATTCAAGCCAAGTTTCCAGGGATGAGTAAATGAGACAGGAAAGTAGAAATGATAGGACACACACACACATAGGACAAGAAATGGCAGAGTCATATTGCAGAGAGATGGCTGTTTAAAATCTAAGTTGACATTCGGAGTGGGGAAGAATTGTTATTAATGATTATATACTTTAAAGACGTTTAAAGTATTTTCACTGAATATGTCTTCATAGTAACTTATATCTCCCAGAAGTATGATGTCTCTAATACACCAGTGGCTAAATGAGACCTTCAAGAGTCCTTTCAAACATAATGCCAAAGTTTTGGGGAAGGAGCATGACCCCTCTCCCTGTCCAAACAACCTACTGATTCTTAATGACCTTATTTATCAGACACTCTTAATCAAATATAATAAATAATAGATGACAACTATGAGTTCTTCATCCTGATTTTCCTCTAATCCCCTATTCTTCTTTTGTACTACAGCAAGGCACATTATTGAAAGTTTAAATTAAAAAAACAAAAATACCAAAAACCCAAGGCAGAACCATCTGCATCAGGATTTTCTGTACATTTCTCACCAGCTCGACAGAGCCTATTTCCAGCACTTCATCCCATGTGACCTCAGACAGAATGAGATCGCTTTCTTATGCAAAGAGGGGGAAAGTTACAGTAGAAATGTCCTCAGACTAAACTTCAGGTGAAGTAGGGTTAATTTGGATTCTTCTGAAAAGAGGTCTGTTGCCTTTAATGACCAGGGTCAGTGAGGGTCTTGGCTATGATAGCTTAGGTAATAACACTAAATAGGTAGTGTGATTTGGCTAATAATTATTAATGTAGTTTAGGAGACCACTAGTGACTATTTTATCTCAAGCCTTTGGCTGTAACTTCTCCTGGTTCAAACTTGATACGCTTCGGAGCTTTGAGTTCATCTTAATGGGTGGTGGAAGACCGTGCTCCATTTCTCCTGGGACTTTTATGCTCATTAGTCACAGATGCCAATTAAAAGCTTTGTTGGAGAGCCAGAGGAATGTGCTACAGCACATGTAGAGGCCCAGAAACCCCTTGCATGTATATCATGGATGAATAAGTCTCTATGGCATGCTGAGCCACACATCAGTAGATCATGTGCATCAGAAGACAGATCAACAAAAGCAGCACAAAAATTTTGAGGTCAGCACTTTCTGGAGCCAGCCCTTTTCATTCCTACTGATAAGGATTTAAACCTTGCTGATCCTAGTCATTTTAAATGACAGATACATTATAATTATTTTTAAAAGGGAAGTTACATAATGTAGGGTACAGCCCACGCTTGATAATTTTCTAGAAATTATTATTGACCCTTGTATCCCTGTATATCTCTCCTGTGACCATGAGGGGTCAAGTTGAGGTTAGCATTCCGGCAAACCACTTAGGATCTGAAAGAACAATGTTTGGGTAAGGATCACTGCCATTGTAAACCACTGATGAGAGTTTAAAATGTTAATTCTTAATTAAGAAAATAAAAAGACTCAATCTGAGCCCTGCATGCAGCTAACAACTGACTCCATCTCAATCCAAACACGGAATGAAATTCAGCAAAAAGATGGATTTATTTTTGTAATAAGTTGTTTAAGATATTTAATCTGTGAGGCTTCAGAAATAACTTTGGGTTTCAAATGTTGAAAGAATGTTTGTTCTACTTTTTAAATGAATCTTTTGTTTTTATTCCAACTATGTCTTATTACTACCTTAATACTAACTTCTTGCTTTCAAGGAGAATTTTGGGGTAAAACATTTCAAAATAATGGCATATTCAATGGAAGTAATAAAAAATTCCAACAGTGTATATTTTGATATGTCAGGCTTAGACACCATTCAATAATTAACATTCTCTTTAATGAACCAATTATTTTGCTTGGAAATGTACTCTTTGAAATGTCATGAAAATTATATGTATATAAATCAGATCAAGAAGTATTAACAGCAAAAAAAAAAGAAGTTGAGTACCATGTACTTCATATCTGTGAACTTGCAGGGATGCTATGCTGAGTGGTGGAGACATCAGAGAGCATCTTGAGAGGATGGGGCAAATTTGATACCTAGCATTTGGTTACAAAGCTGCACTCAGGCTATCTGATTTGTTGGGAAAAATGTCTCAAAGTGGTAGAAAAATTACAGAACTCTAGAAGTAGAAAGGGCTTTGGGGTTTTCATTAGTACCTGTTAAAAAAATATGTCCTTCTGGTATCTCGATAAGGAAAAGCAAAAGATGTTTGCACTTTTTCAGAAAATATTATTTGTTCCTCTATAATACATTCCCTGAAAATTTTCTCAAATAGGCTCTAGCCCCACCCCACCACACACTAGGCTTTGGCTGAGTTTATTGTAGAAGTTCAAAGGAATGCAGCTCCTCAGCAGTTACATAGCAAAACATTCAGGGTTACATTCATTCAATAATTTTGAGTCAATTTTTGGACATTCTACATTTCTACAGAAGCTAGCAAGGAAACTTTGCATGGAGAATATGATTTGTGAAATTCTTAGACTTTTTTTTTATGTCAAAAAGGAGGACTTCTTGTTCTGTATTTTTTCTCAAGAAAACCTGGACGCTTTGTCACTGCAAATGCTTAGAAATAACAGATAAAAATAAATCATTCTCTCAAATGCATTACTGAGCTTATAAAAAAAGAATAGAATGATGGCAAATGAGAGAGAGAGAGAGAGAGAGAAAGACAGAGCAAGGACAAGTATAAGATATGGAGATATGGAGATCTGAAAAGTAATGTGCTAAAGGCACAGATACAGATCTGTATTAAAGGGCTTACAGGTCTCAGTAACCTAGAAGCTGGAGTTTAAATTCCTATGTAGGGTAGAGGACAGATGGCAAATGGATACAGCAATGATGCCTGTTGGTATCTATTGAACTGCAATGTTATCCACTCAGAACTTATAACCACACTATGTGTGGGGTCCGGGAATACCTAAATCAATAAATTAGCATAAGATTCATCTTAGGACACTAAGCAAACAAATGCAAAATGTCCCTGAAGGGTGAGCTGTATCTACTTTGGCTGCATATTTTTATGCATTGTTCCCTGTATAAGAGCTGATGAACTCATAATGTTAAATTACAAATCAGATGAAGAAACAATCCACCAAGAGAATCACATCACCAAACACAATGAATAGGAAACTCTGAATCCTAAAATACATTGAAAAAACGATAAATGAACAAAATAGTCAATTCACTGTATATGTATGTAATTTACAATTGCTCAAGAAGGAAGAAAAAGCCTGAATTGACCAAAATAATGAGAAACTGAATCACTAGTTAAAGCCTATTTGCCACACATACAACCAGACCTAGCATTCTTTCAGACAAGTTCTATCAACTTCCAAAGTAAAAGTAATTCTAATCTTGTATAAACTGTTCCATTGAATAGAATAAACTGATAAGACTTTTTAAAACTCATTTACTGAGGTAAAAAAAAACTTGATATAAAATAAGCAAGAAAAATTATAGACCAGTCTCATTTATGAAAATAAAAATTCTAAGTAAAGTATTAAGCAAACCAAATTTAGAATGAATATTTTAAAATCTGACCACGTAGGTGTTATCCCAGAAAAGAATGATGGTTTAATTGTAGAAAATGTATTAATTTATCAATTAACACATTAAGAGAACAAAAAGCCCCTAAGTTCATTCAATAGATGCAGAAAGCATTTAACAAAATTCAAAACACTTTCCTGATAGAACTGAAGTTTTATTAAAGAACAGAAGGAAATTTTCTTAACCTGATAAAAGATATCATCCACTAAAAGCCCAAGAAAACATGATACTTAGTAGTGAAAAGTCAAAGGCATTTCATGGAAAATCCAAGTGAGAAAAGATGCTTGCTGTTAATGCTTCTGTCTGACACTGTACAGGAAGGCCTAACCATGATGGCAAGTGGGGGAAAGGAAACAATATATAAATACAAATAAATTAATTAATGCTTAATTAAATAAAATAAAAAATGTATAAATATTACAAAAGAATGAACAGAATTATCATATTTGCAGAAATAATGACTGTTTAGAAAACCCACAGAGTCTACAAACCTTTAAACCTAGTAAGGAATTCAGCAAGGTTGGAAACAAGGGTTAAACAAAAATCTATTTCATTTCTATGAAAGGTCAGCCAATAATGACTATACAATAAAAATAAATGACTTCAACAATATTTATAAGGTACCTAGCAATGAACTGAGCAAAAAAGCAGAAGATTCTTGTAGGGCAAATTTTAAAATATATTGAAAGACATGAAAGTAAACTTAAAAAATAGAGAGCTAGGTCATGTCCATGAATAATGAGACTCAGTATTTAGATACAGAAATCATCCCCAAATAATCTATAAATTCAATGCAATTATAACCAACACCTCAACATTGTTTTTCCTGTAACCTGAAATGATGATGCTTACATTCATATGGTATAGGAAGCAATCCAACTTCCAGGTAGCACAAGTATAAGACGGTATGTACAAGGATCACTGCAGTGCCTTTGTTACAACAGCACTGCAGGGCAACCCAAGTCTCCATCAGTAGGAAAATGGAAAACTCACCTCAGATGATTTACAAATGTGATACTACCCTGCAGTTATCAGACCTATGGATTAGATACCTGTGTATCAAAATGGATACATCTCCAAAACAATCATGAATTTAAAAAGTTATAAAAGGATATGGACAATGCTTTATGTATTTTAAAATGTGAATAAAAAGTAATAGTATAACCCCAAATAGGTATGCCCATGTCTGCATCTAACCAACCCCTTTTGCCAATACACACATACAGTGGAAAGTAAAAATACTAAAATATACATGGGAATGGCATATAGCAATTCTAGGATAAGGATCTCTTGTGAGGGAAAGAGGAAGACAGGAAGTGATGCTTTGACTGTATTTGTGATGTGCTTCATTTTGTTTTATAAGTTATCATAACTAAAGATGACAAAATAACATATACTTAACCCTGGTGGTGGGTCTGCAGATAACTATTATATTATTTTTGTATATTAAAATATTTAAAAGGCAAAAGAGCACAACTGGTCTGATCATGGGGGGAGATCATTATTATTTTTGATCATTGGAAAGAAAACAATAATATTTATAAACACAGAACTAAAAAGTAAATGAAAAAAGCACTGAGTTTGCAGGCCAGAGGCTACAAGTCTCATCTTCTACAGACTAACTGGTGATGCGTAGACCATTTTACCACCCTGGCTTCAGTTTCCTCATACATAATGGAAAGGAGTTGGCTAAGGTGATCCAAACTCTTTTCTAGCTTAAAATTTCTGTGAATCTTAAATTGTGAGAGGACAGTATTTCTGAATTGATTCTTTTTCTTTCCTTGGATGCCATCTTCAAAGTATATACTCACACACACCCTACAGCAGTACATTTGTTCCCAAATGTAATTATGGACTATTCCAGAAAGTGATGTCCCAAGAGTCATTCAATAAACAATCACTGAACCCAAGATGTAGTAAACATGGTGAATTTGCTTAAAATGTTCCCATGACCCAGATTAGGAACATTATTTTAAAAATGTCATCAAATCCCCAGTGACTGCCATTCCCAAATTTATAAATGTATTGTTTCTTTATTCATCTTCTCATTGATTATTTCATATGTCATGTCCTGAATGATCATCTACAAACCAATTTATCCCAATTGTCATGTTAATAAAAATTTTGTAACAGTAGATATTATAGTACATGTTAAAGTACATTAAGATACATATTTTATGACTGCGAAACACCTGAATCCTCTCCCTCCATACCCCCCACATTCTGATAATTTGAAAGGCTGTTCTATCTTTGAAGTGTCTTCCAAAGAGAACCTGGGCCAACACAAACAACTAAAACACATTTGCTCACTAAAGTGCTATTTTTCTCTCTGGGATTTCAATGCTTTTAGCCAACAAGATTTAGTTATCCCCATAACCCTGCAGAAAGGGAGGCACAGAGAAGCATGATGTGGGGTGCAGCCACACTTCACACAGAGGTTAATGCAAAGCAGAGAGAAATGAAATCCATTCCTAGTACATGTACCAAAACCTCAGCGCATAAGTCCCAATTTCTCTGTCCACTGCACCCCAGCCTGCTACCTATTCTAGGCTACCTATTTTCTCCTAGAAATGCTATGAATTTAAGTAACAGAAAGGAGCCTGGATGGTCCACAACTTTGGTAGTTAGGTGTTTGAATGAAAGAAACAATGACAACAACAAAAAGAATACAAGATGTCAGTTGACAGGAACACTCTTGGATCATTTTTTGTTCCTCATTGATTGAAAGGTGTGAATGAGGCTGCCTCCATTACCTGCATTACAGGTAAGGTAAGGAAGATTTAATGTCATAGAATATTTAGCCTCACACCTGGCAAAAGATGGCAGTCAATACGTGTTAGCTGTCATCATTGTCATGATCATCCTCAAAATCATCACCACCTGCTAGTATCATAGGACCTGGCACTTCAGATTTGTCCAGGACATATGTTCAGAGAAGTTCTTTTATAAATATGCAAAAGTTCTCTTTACAAAGGAAAGTTGCCCAAAGTTGCAAAGATGACCTGATGTCTACTAAAGTTCAATATAATTTCCAACGCAGGGAAAAGAAATCATAGAAGCTCATTCTCTCTCAGTTCATTCTTGCTCATTCTATTTGACAATAGGTGGGTTAAAGAAGGCAAAGCCTACTGAATGTTTTCTTAACTAGTTAAGGAGGAACATGACAAATAGGAAAACTCACGTTCTTCATGGCTGTCCTCTGCAATGGCTGAGCCCCAAATTTGCCACAGCTGATGGGTACCCAGCATCCATAAGGGGGTGGCCAGGGCAACATCCACCATAGAAAGAAGCATAAGCCCTAAAGTACAACTAAATCAGAGAGCAAGTGACTCCTCTGGAAGCAGCTACCCCCTAGGATGGCAAGGACCAGACTCACAGGGCTACATCTTCAGTTCCCACATCACCCCTTCCCTTCCGGAACTTCCAAGATCACACTAAAGCGGCACACAGGTTCCTGTTGTTCCCAGCAGGGCTTTACTTCAGACTACATCTAGCTACTACACAGAGTGTAGGGGAGAATCTAAAGGAGTCCTACAGTATGAAATCACACACTCTCCTAAGTGAGAATAACAGATGGCCTGGCAGACCATGATCTCTGACTGTCAGGCTAAACAGTACCAAGGCCAGGGCTGGGAGCACTTGGCTTTGACAACCAGTGATGGACAGGAATCATGCTCCTTAGAGGACAAGGCAGACAGGATCTAAAGACTAGGGAACATTGGCGGGAGAATGAAACACTCTATTCCCGGAAGGGCCTTTTACCTATTGCCTTTCTTTTGAATGCATCATTTCAGACCACCTGGTCTGTAGAAGCTGTGGCCTGGATGATGGCTTTAGTGGGGAGGTGGGGGAACCGGGGTCCAGAGGATGCACAGATCATTCCTATGTTCATTCTTGCCCAAGTATCAACCAGACAACACTTTGAAGCAGCAGACTCTTCCCCTGAACAACTCTGGGTAAAGTACATGACCACCACAGCAGCAACCTCATGATTTACAGCCACAAACATGAGGGGAGAGAGCTGAGGGATGAGTGGTAGAAATTAGGAGTCTGGAGGGAACAGGACATTTTGGCCAGTCCTAGGGATTACGTGTGCACCATCTAACCACATCCAGCTACATCAGCTGGCAGTCTAGATTCCTAGAGCTCTGAGTGGGCACCACATATACACAGCTATAGCTCAGTTTAATCGTATAACCAAGGAAGGTAATTGCAACTGAAATATTTTAATGTTTCAATGCTCTTTTGCCACAGAGTGAGTTTCCTTTCATGTCTGCAACACATTTTCATGGCATTTTCAAAAGGGGTTCACAAGAGTCACAGTTTCAGCAAATTTTACTCTCTAGATTTTCAGGTTCATCAGGAAATTGACCTAAGTATTGCAGAGAAGTTGACAAAAGTTGATTTGCTTGGTATGGCCACAGTGCTCTTTCCAGAAGAAAATTTTACTTGCTTATTTGCCAGTCTGAAATACAGTTTATATTACTGGAGGAAATGAGGCAAAAGATATTTACTGGAAACATTAATGAAATTAAATGATTCTTTAACATAAAAACATAAATTTTACTATAAATATTACCTGCTACCTACTAACCAGTGTTAAGAGCAGAACACTCCATATTTCATCTTGGAATTAATTTGTGAGTTGGCAAATCATTTCATTTACATTTAGAGTCCAGCTGATAACTTCACTGAGATTACAAAATGGACGCAAAACAGGCTTATGAGGAGATGAAGAAGGAAGAAAAGAGAACAAAGACAAGTACTTACTTGGACTGATATTTTTAAAGCAATCCTGAATTTCAAATTTGGCTGTTTTGTTCAAGAGCAAGGCCTCTGATCTGGGTCCCCATCCTTTGGTCCTTAGAGTATTGTCCATTCTGCCATAGGACAAATGTTCCTTTTATGCTCATTTCTCTAAGTAACCAAGCTCTACTAGGAAGTAGTAAAACACAAAAGGCTGTCCTTAAACAAACAAATGAACACCCACATGAAGTCCAAATGTAAGCAAGAACGGAAAAATAACCCCCCCCCAAAACTAATATCTACTTCGGATGTGTAACCACTGCCCTGGCTCCACTTGACGGCGTCCTCTCATTTTCCTGGTGACGTGTCTCATCACACAGCCAATGCTGTTTTACAGCAACGCGAGGATATTTGAAGAGAAATGAACTCATTCTCTGAAGTTCCTTGTGTAAACGAAAACATATGGAGGATTTCCTGCTGAGGATTCCCTACCGAGAACACGAATTCGAGGGGGTGTGGAATTTACTTGTTCAGGCTCTCCGTTTTCTAGACTCAGCAGTGTCCGCTTAGCAGTGAGCCCACGTGCGCTGCTGTTGTTCTAAAGAGACTCTGTTACTCTGCATTAAGCCTACAGCAGAGAAGACTTGCAGGAAGCACGTCAGTAACATGTTAGTGACCGTTTGTCACCGTCTTTGTTGCTGTCACCTCTTACCTCCAGGACCAGATAAACATACATAAGGACTTTCTCCTGTCATTCAGGCTGCATTTCCCATTTGTTTCTCCCTGGTCTCTTATCTGAGATAAGCAGTTTCTAGGGATGCGTACTTTTTAAGTGCATTCCGGAAAGCTGATTTGAAATGTTACCAATGTTTTCCTTTTCCTTCCACCCTTTCCCCATTTGAAAGTGTACCTTTATGGCCAGCACATTTCAAAATATGTTATGAAGACACTGGCTGGCTCAGGAATATTAAGTTGTGCATAGGATGAAAATATCAGTCTTCATAAGCCACTCACAGCTTAGAGGTCTGCCCACCGAAGCCCTGGTTTGATGCTCTTTAGTTTGAAAAACAAACAATAAAACAGCTAATATTGCAAAACTGACCTTTAAAAGCATTATTGGGGTTACTTCCTTCCCCACTACCAACAGTGGACACTACTTCCCATCCAGGGAGATTTTCCACTATTTATCCAGCAATCCCATTAACAGAGCATTAGCAATGTACTGATCTCAATTATCCTAATAATTCACTCTAACTCTGTATCCTTCTTTCTTATTTCAAACTGGTGTTAAACATCCAGTTTGTCTCTAGACAAATGGTTTCACATGATCTTTCTTTCCACATTAATGTCTTTGTGTAAGAATTTACTTTATGGGGCAAATGTTTCCGTAAGGCTGGCTAAGTGACAGAGGGAATGATTAAAAGAAGTGAAGATGAGAAGGCACAAGAAGAAGATGTGTGAGCTGTATGTGACTTACACATCCATCTCTCTGGATGGTGGGGACGAAGAAAACTTCTATGGGCTTAATAAAAATTTTTTAAATAATCTGGAAGGATATATTACATCAAAGATCCAGAAACTATGGCCCAGGGGCCAAATCAGGCCCACTGCCAGTATTTGTAAACAAACTTTCATTAGAACATGGCCACATCTATTTGTTCACATATTATTTGTCTGCTTTTTATGCTATAGTGGCAAAGTTGAATAATTATGACAGACACTGTATGCTCCACAAAGCCTAAAATATTTACTATCTAGTCCTTTACAGAAAAAAAGCTTACAGTCTCCTTTTCTGTAGGATCAGGGGTCATGACTTATCTAGGAATCCTTAGGCTTTTTTTTTCTGAGTTGTGCAGTCAAAGGTATCATCTCCATAGTATTTAAGGAAATGCTGACCTCTCAAATGTCCTCCCATAACTCGCAGAGCAGACCCAGCAGGGGGGCTTCTAGAGGGCACGAGGTGGGGTGGAACTCCAAGCTTCCAGGAGACAGACTAGATCAGACCACAGGGGGTATTACAGGATGACGGGCAGAGGCAGAATTCAGACATCATTAAGGAGAACAGCCTGAGGGACGGGACTGAGAGGGAGAACTGAGATGCACAATAAAGCCATAAATGGAGGGAAAAAATAATGAAGATTCGTTCTAAGTCAGGACCTGGAGTATAAAATGGCTGGAGCAAGCTTTCAGGACTAAGACCTTGAGCAAAAAATAAGGATGTTGGACACTTTTTTTCTGGTGACCAGGTGGAAGTGTGACTAAGTTGTTCCGGTTTGGACTTGCCTAGTTTTAAAACTGAAGGTCCTGCATCTGGGAACCTTCTCAGTCCCCAGGAATCTGGACAGCTGGCCATCCTATTTGCTTACATGTGCAGGAAGCCATGCGAGTCAGGCTACAAAGGAAAAACTGAAAGCCGTGTTTTCCCAGGGCTTAGTACCCTCCGACCTCAGCGAGCTCAGGTAAGAAGCAGGTAGCCACTTGGGTGCTCCTAGGGGCCAGATGAGAAAGACAGGGTCTCTGTTCTCAATGAATAAGTGATCTCTCCGTGAGAACTCACACCGTGTGAAAATGAAGAGCATAGCCTCAGAACAACCCATGAGCATATCCTCTAAACAAGCGTGAGATCATCTGTCCTACTGGACAGTTTCTGGCCTGGCCTTTTCACCCCAGAGCCAGCCTGCATGTTTTCCCAAATAGCTGACCTGCATGGTTTGATTACTGCCTATTACCTGAACTGTCAGCTTTAATTTCCCCCAACTCCACAGCCACCCCAAATATCGCTCAGATTTTAATTCCTTCTTCATAAATAATGAATGCTGACCAACTTTCTAGGTTCTGTGAATGTTATGATTTTTTTTCATTCCTCAATTCCTCAATAAGTCAGCTCATTAACAGATATTTCTGGAGCTGCTCCTATGTGCCAGGCACTGTGTTGAGTTTGGGGGAAGAACTGGATCAGATAGGCAAGGTCTTGGACATCATGGAGAGGAAAGGAAAACACAGAAATACATAAACAGGATAATTTCATATTGTGGTAAGTGTTTTGGGAGAAATGAGCAAAGTGATATGATGTAGAATAACTGCGAGGTGCTGATTCTCTCCTGGGTGGGGTGATCAGAGAATCTTTCTGGAAAGCTTACATGTGAGCCAGATGCTGGAAGTCGAGGAGCTGGAAGCTGAGATGTACAATGAGCTACGAGAGCTGTAAATTCAAAGACAGCGGTAGGAGGGAACTTGGCATGTCCCCAAAACAGAAAGGACCCTGGGGTGGCATAGTGGGCAAGAACTACAGCGGGGCTTAGAGGCAGACAGAGGCCAGATGGCATGTGGTCTTATAAGGAATGGTGAGGAGGTCTGGATGTTTTCCAAAGACAAGGCAAAACTATGGGAAGTGCCTGTGATCTGATTTATGTTTTGAAAAGGATTCTGCTAGTTATCCTGTGGAGGATGGAGTGGAGAGAGTTGAGAGTGGAAATGAAGAGATCAGCTAAGAGATAGGTGGTGACTGGGATAAAACGGTGTCATTAGCGTTGGACAGCAGAGAACAGTGAGATGTGTTTGCAATATAGCTACTCTGCCTCCAGAAACAGTAATATGCAATCATCTCATTAGTTCACATGTTACTTTTTCATTTCCCTCCAGTTAGGGAAACTCCAGAGAGCAGGGACCTCATCTTCCTTAGTCACTGCTGTCTCCCCAGCACCTGGCCCATCCTCACACAGTGAAGGAAGGTGCATTACTTATTCTGTCAGCTGTCCCTCAGGGACTGTGAAGGGAGGGCTGAGGTAGAGTAGGGGGTCTTCAAACCACACAGTGAGAAGGGAACACAAAACTCTGCAGAAAGTTATCTTTGCTTCTGGAATTTGAATATTTGGGTGGATTCAGTAGCCTGGCTCACTTAGCATCTTTCCCAGCACCTCCTGGAGTGAGTCCTTCATGGGAGAGCCTGGGCAGTCAAAAGAGCCAGTTCTCTGATGCCCCCATAGCCAGGGATCTGCCAGTCTTACACACTCTCATAGACTTGAACGGGGCCGGACCAAAGTGGGGAGAGCGATGGGGCAGGCTGCACCATTTCTGCAGGTGCACATTAGGACACCAGCATGGCTCTGCAGCCAGTAGCTGGGGCCAGCTTCATGGCTGTGATCAGAGCAGCCACACAGGTCCCTGTGTCTAGAAGGGGACCCATACTTGCTTTATTGCTGTCATCCTTGCCTTGACACTCAATAATTTTGAACACAATTCTTAATAATTTCTGCATTTTCATTTTGCATTGAGCCACACAAATTACCTAGCTGGACCTGCTGATGGTTTTGGGCCAGCCTCCTCCACTCTGGGAGGGAACTAGGGGAACATGTTCCCAGAGCCAGCCAGTGTGGTGACAGCATCCATGTCCCTTGGTATTGCCTCCAGTGGCAGGATCCTGGGGTCAACATCTGGGACAGTGACCCCCTGGTTCTTGTCTTTCTGGTCATGGCAGAGGGAGTAGTTCCCTATAGACCAGTTCTGCTACTGGATGTTGGCTCAGGAGCCATTCTGGGAGTCCCAGCTTGGATCCTGAGTCTCCCGCTTCCTAATGATTTTGTAAGCAAAATTCCCGTTCTGCCTAAAACAGAGCGGAAGCTATTATCTTTACTACTACTCATCCCTAATGAAAGACTCTCTTGGAGGAAAAAGATGGCTTTGTAAAGAGCTTTTTTATGTTTTGTCATCAGACTTTGTACTGTGGAGAGGGAAATTTTGAGATTTCATATTCTGGACATGCTCCTTATTAGCGGGGAGCCTGAGCTGCCGTTCAGTTGGGATGGGCATGGACACGTTAGTTCAACCCTTAAGTTGGGAGGAGGTACCCTTTCCTTACAGACATACTGCTGACTTCCCACTGGTGGAGCTGGAAGCATTAGCCTGTCTGCAGTCTCACTAGGATGCCCAGGTAGCGAGTAGTAGGTGAGCCAGCTGTCTGTCCAGGTGTGTTGGTTCCCTGTGGCTGCTTAACAAGATACCACAAACTGGGTGGCTTAAAACGACAGGAATTGGTTCCCCCATGTTCTGGAGGCCACAAGCAGCAGGGGAAGGTGTGACCACGTTGGCTCCTCCTGGAGGCTCTGGGGGAGAATCTGTCCTAACCCCCTCTCCTACCTGCTGATAGCTGCCAGCATTCCACCTTCTGGTCTCTGCCTCCTCGGTCCCTGCGTGGCTTTGTCCTCTGTGTATCTCTCTGTTCTCTCCTCCTCTTCTAAGGACACCAGTCACTGGGTTTAGGGCAACCCCAATCCACAATGACTTCATCTTAACTTCATTACACCTGCAAAGACTCTATTTCCAAACAAGGTCACTTTCTGAGGTTCAGGGTGGATGTGAATTTGGGGAGGTGGGACACTAGGGTATCCATTTGAGCCTATGGAACAAAATAAGGCCATCTGGTCTACATGGAAGTCAAACATCCTTGCCTCATGGCTGTTCCTGACCAGCTGAGTCAACCAACCAGACACACATGAGGTTAGAAAGACTTAGAGGAATCCATACAGTTGTGGAAGAAAGTGAAAGATGCTGTAGTTTGTTTTACCTTCAAACACATCCCCCCGTTCATGGTAGCTCCATATGTGCAGTGATATCTTGTTTCTTCCAAAATATTTGTCATCAGAACAAGCTTAAAGCTACAAGGAGATGTCCATAATTTACCCAGAATGAACCATCAGAAATACACCAACATTCTCATCTCAAATTTTTTCTCCATGAGTGCACTCCTCCGATTTTGTTTTGCCTAGGGAAATTCCCACTGTCTCTTCCACAAAGGACAAGACTTTGTACAGAGGAGAAAAAGGTTGGGCAAAGTCACTGAAACTAATGTTGCTTCACTCATGTTCAGGGATGACATTACATTTCACAAATCAAAAAACAATTTAAGCTATTTTAGATACTCCTTTTCTAGTTCAATGGGATCTATTTCCTTAAAGCTGAAGAACCAGTATTTTCCCCCCAAAAAATGAATGCCTAAAATGATGCTACAAAATACAGCCTTAGGATGGAGATATCTTTTTTTATGGGCATAGAAGAGAAGATTGCATTACTGAATAGACAAAAAGCCATTCCATGAGAACTGTTTTATTGGTTTTCACTGTACATATCTTGCCACAAGAGAATTACATTTATCAGGCAGCACTGAAGCTATTTATTCCCTTTTTATTCCATTAATTAAACTATAATACAATTGCTTGGGTTACTCATAACCAATCTTTGGAAGATTAATATAGGATGCTATTCTTTTTGCTCATATTTGGTTTCTGCATGGTAATGAGACAGCAATAAAGTTTATGTTCCCATAACGTGTAAGAATTGTATTTTGCACCAAATAGCTAACATCAAAAATAACTACTGGTATAAACAAACACATAACACAATCATTCATGGCATACATTAATGTGTCACTGAAAATACAATGCCCCTTGTAGCTACAAAAATCTGAATATTTAAGTTATAAAAATGCATAACAATTATTAAAAATATGTCATATCTGAAAAAAATAATTTGAAATATGTTTGGAGGTTTAGCTGTCAAATTACCTCATTTTTAACATGCAATTTGAGAAAACTAAAACTTGCATTGTTCTAACCTATTTGTCCCCATATAATTTAAAATTCAAATTTACAATGCAGAAACATTGCTGGCATAATAGGCACTTAAAACCTATGACATTTTTCCACGTGGCAACATTCCACATTTATTAATGAGTTATTTCTCATAACCCCTCTCAAGAAAAGTTTGTAATCTATTTGCTTTAGGTGGACAAGTTAAGACAGAACATTTTGAGATTTGTTTTTTAGACCAGAAAGACTCAGAACCACAAGAAGACAGGAGAAAAAGGTATTGGTCAGAAGATTGCATAAATATGCATCAATCTATATATATTTTTCTTCTTTAGCCATATAATTATATATTTTCATTTCACCATTAAATGAATTCCAAGTATCTCAAGTTTGCATGCTTTTATTGTCTAATCCTAGCACTCATGTATAGTGAACACAAACTCCTTTGGAAAATGAAATCTTCATGTTTTTATTCTCTTTTTTGGTCACTGATAAGAATCACAGAACATCCTACTTAATAGTTCTCTCATATGGATAAAAGAGAGCTCTGAACATCTGTGCTAATACATCACCTTCCTGAGATTGATATAATATACAAAACCTTCTTCATTTGAAGACAGAGGTTAATCGATTTACCAACATTGACACGGCAGATTAT
Organism: Manis pentadactyla; assembly: GCF_030020395.1. NCBI lineage: Eukaryota > Metazoa > Chordata > Mammalia > Pholidota > Manidae > Manis > Manis pentadactyla. The sequence continues at coordinate 111,869,255 of NC_080021.1, read as the reverse complement.
GAACCAAAATTCTCTTATACAAACTCAAGTAAGCAAGACTGTTCTCATCCATAATTGTACCAGAAACATTCTACACTTGAGGGGTATGTAAAAAATTGTGAATAAGAAAAAAAAACTTGAACTGTCAGCAACAATCAAATGGAATTTTTATTTTACTTATCACCAATTTCCCTTGGTCACTTTGACAGCTATTCAGTCATATATTCCCCTGCCCCAAACATCATCTATTTATGTCTGATTCTTTTTTGTATTTATTTTCTTTTTATTCCTGATTCTTTTTGTATTTATTTCTGGATCATCACTTCACTCATCATTCTTTCTTTAACTTTTAAGCCTTTTTCTTCTCTTCTTCATCCTGCTTCATTCACCACCATGAAAGTCCATCTAGATTTCTGTTCATTTCAGATTCTGGTAGCTTACTCTCTATTCCACCTTCTGGTGCCCACCTATTTGCCTTTTGCTAATGCAATTAAACCATATAGAGAATAATTGATGGAAGATAGAAGCCATACAGAGACCATAAAGCTCTGGATCAATGTAAATACTGCACAATAATACATCCAGCACCCTAAGTATGTAAAAAAATAAAGACCATAATTCAACTGAAAAATTAATAAACTCAACTAAGTACACAAGGTAGTGATCCCAATGAAAAATTAAAAAGGCAATTGGAGAGACTCTCTTGTCCCCTCCTGGAATGAGCCAGGAGCTCTGTCCTCTCGCTTTATCCCTAAATAAAAGCCTCTGCCTGGCTCTCCTACCTTGAGTGTTTGTGAAGTTCATTCTTCAGCTCCGTGAACAAGAACCCCGGCATCATTATTGGGGACTCATCTGGGATCACTTCATTTTTACCCCATAAAAATGTGTCTGGGCACCTGTTAGCCACTTAAAAGATGATTAGCATTGGCTACCAGTCAGAAAGAATGATGACTGAAGTGATGATCCAGAAATAAATATGAAAAGAATCAGGAATAAAAAGAATCAGACATAAATAGATGATGTTTGGAGCAGGGGGATGTATGAGTGAATCAGAGGGATCCTGAGCCTGCCTTTTTCTCTCACTTCCCTTATACAAGGAAGCTGTCTATGGCACATAACATCTGGCACTTGTCACCCACTTAAACAGGACTAGCCCAGCTGCCAATCTCAAAGTCTCCTTCAGCGGATCCCCCGTCTCCCTTTGGAAAGTCAACTGAGTGGAGGCTAGGATTCCCTTTCAGAGGCCTCTCCTCGGATGCGAGAGACTGAGGAAAGCTGTGGGCATCTGCGAGGGTCTAGGCTGAGGCTACACTTCAGGGGCTTTTCAAAGGTCCACGTGTCTGGAATCAGACCCTGACAGCCTGACTGGGTATCCATGAGGAGTGTTCCTCTGTCTCTCTGACTCCCAGCCTGCTTCTTCAGGCCGCCATGGCCTCGGAGTGAGGCAGGGGAGCTCTTTACTTTCTTTCCATGCTCTATGTGTGCCTCTAACTTCATCAATCTCACGGAACCTGATGCTCACCACTGCAAGGTAGGAGATCTATGCCTCGCTCTTATTCTTGACCAAATGCTATACTTTTTACCTCATAAAAATGTGTCTGGGCTCCTGTTAGCCACTTAAAAGATGATTAACATTGGCTACCAGTCTTAAGTCTCAGGTGAAAGGTTTCCCAATGTTGCTTCTCCTTGATCCCCTGCCTCTGGACAGGAATGTTGGGGAGTGGCTGAGCCGATTTTCTACTTTCCTATCCTGATCTGTGGACTCTGAGGGCAGACCGGACTAGTAGACGGTGGTCCTGGATCTTGGCTCTGGCCAACTGATCCGATGGTGCTGAGTGAACCTCGGGCTAGGCTGCTGCGTATGCAAGAGTCGCAGATGACCCCTGACCCGTTTGTCTGACAGGTTAGATTTCTTACAGTGGGCGACTAGCACAATAATTCCCAGACAATGGCAGAAACTGGTGTTTGAGAGAATGGACCACCCCCGACCCCCTCATCCCCCCGCTTTATAACTGTCCATGGCAGCCTCTGTCTGAATTCTATCTCGGCCTTAGAAAAAGTTCCCCTGCTCCTCATTGGAAGCAGTCCCCTTGGGACTGCGCCACTTTCTCCTGTGTAGTGTAAATGAAGTTTGTGAAGTAGTCAACCTGAAAACTGAGCCCAATATGTAAATGGCTCTATTCTATTGACCTCTCTTCCTCAGAGGCAGTCATCTTGGGGCTACAGCATTTCCTTTTCTGCAGGCCCAGGGAAGTGAAACAGGCTTGTGGCTCTGACTGACCACGGCTCTGGCAGGGAGAGGTCACACAGTTCCTGCACTTATCAGACAGGCAGGGGCTTCTCAAAGAAAGATTCCCTCATAGTGTACCTGTGCCTAGACTTGGTCTCCAACTCCACAGTAACTCCTAATTTTCCTTCAGGCCTCAGCCCTTCACCACTTTCCTAGGAAGGCCTCCATGGCCTTGATTGAGGCCCTCCTTCCACACTGCAGAGCCCAAGTACTCTGCCCAGTAGAAGTTTTCCACATGCATGTGTGCCTCATGGACTGATGGCTGTAATGACTTCCATCCTAGGTTGAAAACTCCATGAAGGGAGGGACTTAGTCTTGTCATTTGTTTTTCTATCATCATATACTACAAGTGCCTGGGACATAGGAGGTATTCAATAAAGATTTGCTGAAGAGTGAATCAAACTAGTCTGCACAGAGGCAATGCAGCCCTGCAAGGGACCCACTCTGCTCAGAGGGAGACAGGCAGAACACAGCCCCTGCAAGCACAAATTTCAGTGGGCCTGGAATAAGAAGAGTCTCAGTTCTAGATGAGAACAGATACTACTGGTCTCTTGGGCAAAAGGAACCAGAAGCCTCTCTATGTCTGTTTGGCTCACTGCTCTTAAGGGCTCTGTCTTTGCCTATGGGATGAGCTGGAGGCAGGGCTCGTTAAAAGTCTCCTAGCACACTCCCCAGTTCTACTTGCCCTCCCCTTTCCTGAACCTGCTCTGTCTGGCTGGCCTTTATGGCAGAGATTTTATATTTTTGCTGTCTACTAGTGTGCTTGGGACTCGATGCTTTGCACTATCCTAGTGTTCCTGAGTCTACTTTTTTTTTAAGATTCTGTCTTGGCTTCTTTCTTGCTCCATAGTTTTTCTTGCCTGTATGATCTGCTAGGATTTAACCTGGACCTAAACTTAGGACATCATAGGTGTATTCTAGTTAGTTGGCCATGTATATTTACATAAACATAATTATAAAATAAAATGGGTATTCTCATCCTATGGTGGGGGGTTAGTAATTTCCAACACTGTTTTTGGTGTCTTCATAAACTTCCAAGTAAAAAATTATTACAAAAATTTAAACAGATAGGAATATGTCTTAGGGGAAACCCTGATAATTCCAGACAAGATTATGTAGTGGGCAAAGTGAGATACATAGCAACCTTCATAAAATGTTGCTTTAATAGTTTATAAAAAAATGTTTAGCATTTTTCTATGTGAGTACAGATAATATTTTTAATAGACTATTTTTTTAGAGCAGTGGTTCACAGCAAAAAATTGAGTGGGAAATATAGAGTTCCCATATACTCCTTGCCCCTATATTCATTACCTCCCCCACTGTCAACAGCAGCATCAGAGGGAGACATTTGTTACATGCGATGACCGACACTGACACATAATTTTCACCCAATGCCTACAGTTTACATTAGGGGTCACTCTTGTTGTTGTATCCCTGCGGGCTTGGACAAATGTATGATTACCCACCCTTATGGTAGCAGACAGAAAAATGTCACTACCCTAAGAATTCTCTGTGCTCTGTGTATTCATCCCTCCTTCCCCCCAACCCTGGGCAACCACTGTTCTTTTTACTCTCTCCATAGTTTTGTCTTTTCCAAATGTCATATAATTGGATTCATATACTATGTAGGCTTTTCATACTGGTTTCTTTCACTTAGTAAAGTTTGTTTCTTCCTGGTCTGTTTACCATTTGATAGCTCATTTGTTTTTAGTGTGGAATAATATTCTATTGTACGGATATACCACAGTTACCCTTTCACCTACTGAAGGACATGTTGATTATTTCCAAGTTTCGTATTATGAATCAGTCTGTTATAAATATCTGTGTGCAGGTTTATGTGTGGACACACTTTTCAACTGATTTGAGAAAATATCAAGGAGCACAATTGCTGGATCATATGGTAAGTGTATGTTTAGTTCTGTAAGAAGCTGCCAAACTCTCTTCCAAAGTAGCTGAACCATTTTGCATTCCCACCAGCAATGAATGAGAGTTCCTGTTGTTCTACATCCCCACCAGCATGTGGTGTTCTCAGTGTTGTGGATTTTTGCTGTTCTAATAGATGTATAGTGGCATCTTTCTGTTTTAATTTATGATTCCCTAATGGCATGTGATGTTGAGCATGTTTCCTATGCCTATTTACTATTTGTATATCTTCTTTGATGAGGTATCTGCTCAGATCTTTTGTCCATTTTTTAACTGGGTTATTAAGTCCAACTTATGAATTATTTCTTTTGTGGATCATGCCTTTGGTGTTATAGCTAAAAAGACATTGCCTAATGTAAGGTCGTCTAGATTTGCTCCTATGTTATCTTTTAAGAGTTTTATAGTTTTGCATTTTACGTTTAAGTATATGATCCATCTTGAGTTAACTTTTGTGAAGGGTGTAAGATCTGTGTCTAGGTTCATTTCATTTTTTTTTCTTTGCATATGGATGTCCAATTGTTCCTGCACAATTTATTTTCTTCATTATTTTGCCTTTTTTCTTTTGTCAAAGGTCTGTTGACTGTACTTATATGGGCCTATTTCTGAGCTCTCTATTCTGTTCCATTGATCTATTCATCTATTCTTTTGCCAGTACACTGTCTTGATTACAGCAGCCTTATAGGAAGTCTTGAAGTCAAGCAGTGTTAGTCCTCTGACTTCATTTTTTCCATAACGTGCTGGCTATTTTGAGTCTTTTGCCTCTCCATATAAACTTGAAAATCAGTTTATCGATACCCATAAAATAAGTTGCTGGTATCTTGGTTGGGATTGCATTGCATATATACATTAAGTTGGGAAGAAATGACATCTTGACAATATTGAAACTTCCTATCTATAAACATGGATACTATTTATTTATTTATTTGTTTGTTTATTTATTTATATTAAGATATGATTGATAAACACTCTTATGAAGGTTTCACATGAAAAAACAATGTGCTTACTACATTTACCCATATTATCAAGTCCCCACCCACACCCCAATGCAGTCACTGACCGTCAGTGCAGCAAGTTGCCAGAGATCCACTATGTCCCTTCTCTGTGATACACTGCTCTCCCCGTGATCCCCCACACAATGTGTACTAAACATAATACCCCTCAGTCCCCTTCTCCCTGCATCCCCACCCCTCCTCCCACACCCTCCCCTCTGGTAACCACTAGTTCTTTCTTGGAGTCTCTGGGTCTGCTGCCATTTTGGTCCTTCAGTTTTGCTTCATTGTTATACTCCACAAATGAGGGAAATCATTTGGAATTTGTCTTTCTCTGCCTGGCTTATTTCACTGAGCATAATGTCCTACAGACCCATCCCAATGCTGTTGCAAATGGTAGGATTTGTTTCTTTCTCATGGCCGAATAGCACTCCATTGTATATATGTACCACATCTTTATCCATTCATCTACAGATGGACACTTAGGTTGCTTCCACATCTTGGCTATTGTAAAAAGTGCTGCGATGAACATAGGGGTGCATATGTCTTTTTGAATCTGAGAAGTGTATTCTTTGGGTATATTCCAAGGAGTGGGATTCCGGGGTCAAATGGTATTTCTATTTTTAGTTTTTTGAGGAACCTCCATATTGCTTTCCACAATGGTTGAACTAGCTTACATTTCCACCAGCAGTGTAGGAGGGTTCCCCTTTCTCTGCATCCTCGCCAGCATTTGTTGTTCTTAGTCTTTTCAATGCTGGCCATCCTTACTGGTGTGAGGTGATATCTCATTGTGGTTTTAATTTGTATTTCCCTGATGATTAGTGATGTGGAGCATCTTCTCATGTGTCTGTTGGCCATCTGAATTTCTTCTTTGGAGAACTGTCTCTTCATATCCTCTGCCCATTTGTTAATCGGGTTATTAGCTTTTTGGGTGTTGAGGAGTGTAAGTTCTTTATATATTTTGGATGTTAACCCCTTGTCGGATATGTCATTTACAAATATATTCTTCCATACTGTAGGATGCCTTTTTGTTTTGTTGATGATGTCCTTTGCTGTACAAAAACTTTTAAGTTTGATGAACTCCCATGAGTTCATTTTTGTTTTTTTTCCCTTTCTCAAGGAGATGCATTCAGGAAGAAGTTGCTCATGCTTATATTCAGGAGATGTTTGCCTATGCTGACTTCTAAGAGTTTTATGGTTTCATGACTTACATTCAAGTCTTTAATCCATTTCGAGTTTACTTTTGTGTATGGGGTTAAACAATAATCCAGTTTCATTCTCTTGCATGTAGCTGTCCAGTTTTGCCAACACAAGCTGTTGAAGAGGTTGTCACTTCCCCATTGTATGTGCAAGGCTCCTTTATCATATATTAATTGACCATATATAGTTGGGTTTATATCAGGGCTCTCAACTCTGTTCCATTGGTCTATGGGTCTGTTCTTGTGCCAGTACCAAATTGTCTTAATTACTGTGGCTTTGTAGTAGAGCTTGAAGTTGGGGAGCATAATTCCTCCTGCTTTATTCTTTCTTCTCAGGATTGCATTGGCTATTCAAGGTCTTTTGTGGTTCCATATGAATTTTAAATGATTTTCTCTAGTTCGTTGATGAATGCTTTGGTATTTTGATAGGAATTGCGTTGAATCTATAGATTGCTTTAGGCAGAATGGCCATTTTGACAATACTAATTCTTCCTATCCATGAGCATGGGATGTGTTTCCATTTATTGGTATCTTCTTTAATTTCTCTCATGAGTGTCTTGTAGTTTTCAGAGTATAGGTCTTTCACTTCCTTGGTTAGGTTTATTCCTAGGTATTTTATTCTTTTTCATGCAATTGCAAATGGAATTGTTTTCCTGATTTCTCTCTCTGCTAGTTCATTGTTAGTGTATAGGAATGCCACAGATTTCTGTGTATTAATTTTGTATCCTGCAACTTTCCTGAATTCAGATATTAGATCTAGTAGTTTTGGAGTGGATTCTTTAGGGTTTTTTATATACAATATCATGTCATCTGCAAACAGGGACAGTTTAACTTCTTCCTTGCCAATCTGGATGCCTTGTATTTCTTTGTGTTGTCTGATTGCAATGGCTAGGACCTCCAGTACTATGTTGAATAGAAGTGGGAAAAGTGGGCCTCCTTGTCTTGTTCCCGATCTTAAAGGAAAAGCTTTCAGCTTCTCTCTGTTAAGTATGATGTTGGCTGTGGGTTTGTCATATAAGGCCTTTATTATGTTGAGGTACTTGCCCTCTATACCCATTTTATTGAGAGTTTTTATCATGAATGGATGTTGAATTTTGTCGAATGCTTTATCAGCATCTATGGAGATGATCATGTGGTTTTTTCCTTCTTTTTGTTGATGTAATGGATGATGTTGATGGATTTTTGAATGCTGTGCTATCCTTGCATTCCTGGAATAAATCCTACTTGATCACTATGGGTGATCTTTTTGATGTGTTTTTGAATTCGGTTTGCTAATATTTTGTTGAGTATTTTTGCATCTACGTTCATCAAGGATATTGGTCTGTAGTTTTCTTTTTTTGTGGTGTCTTTGCCTGGTTTTGGTATTACAGTGATGCTAGCCTCATACAATGAGTTTGGAAGTATTCCCTCCTCTTCTATTTTTTGGAAAACTTTGAGGAGAATGGGTATTAGGTCTTCACTAAATGTTTGATATAATTAAGCAGTGAAGCTTTCTGGTCCAGGGGTTTTGTTCTTAGGTAGGTTTTTGATTAACAGTTCAATTTCGTTGCTGGTAATTTGTGTTCAGATTTTCTGTTTCTTCCTTGGTCAGCCTTGGAAGGTTGTATTTTTCTAGAAAGTTGTCCATTTCCTCTAGGTTATTCAGTTTGTTAGCATATAATTTTTCATAGTATTCTCTACTAATTCTTTGTATTTCTATGGTGACCGCAGTGATTTTTCCTGTCTCATTTCTGATTCTGTTTATGTGCGTAGACTCTCTTTTTTTCTTGATAAGTCTGGCTAGGGGTTTATCTATTTTGTTTATTTTCTGAAAGAACCAGCTCTTGCTTTCATTGATTCTTTCTGTTGTTTTATTCTGCTCAATTTTATTTATTTCTGCTCTAATCTTTATTATGTTCCTCCGTCTACTGACTTTGGGCCTCATTTGTTCTTCTTTTTCTAGTTTCATTAATTGTGAGTTTAGACTCCTTATATGGGATTGTTCTTTCCTGAAGTAGGCCTGTATTGCAATATACTTTCCTCTTAGACAGCCTTGGCTGCATCCCACAGATTTTGCGGTGTTGAATTATTGTTTTCATTTGTCTCCATATATTTTTGATCTCTGTTTTTATTTGGTCATTGATCCACTGGTTATTTAGGAGCATGTTGTGAAGCCTCCATGTGTTTGTGGGATTTTTCATTTTCTTTGCCTAATTTATTTCTAGTTTCATACCTTTGTGGTCTGAGAAACTGGTTGGTACAATTTCAATCTTTTTGAAATCACTGAGGCTCTTTTTGTGGCCTAGTATAAGACCTATTCTTGAAAATGTTCCATGTGCACTTGAGAAGAATGTGTATTCTGTTGCTTTTGGGTGTAGAGTTCTGTAGATGTCTGTTAGGTCCATCTGTTCTACTGTGTTGTTCAGTGCCTCTGTCTCGTTACTTATCTTCTGTCTGGTTGATCTGTCCTTCAGAGTGAGTGGAGTGTTGAAGTCTCCTAGAATGAATGCATTGCATTCTATTTCCCCTTTTAATTCTGTTAGTATTTGTTTCACATATGTGGGTGCTCCTGTGTTGGGAGCATAGATATAATGGTTATATTTTCTTGTTGGATTGACCCCTTTATCATTATGTAATGTCCTTCCTTGTTTCTTGTTACTTTCTGTGTTTTGAAGTCTATTTTATCTTTCTGTGTTCCTGCTTTTTTTCTCTCTGTTAGTTGCATGAAATATCTTTTTCCATCCCTTCACTTTTAGTCTGTGTATGTCTTTGGGTTTTAGGTGAGTCTCTTGTAGGCAGCATATAGATGGGTCTTGGTTTTTTATCCATTCAGTGACTCTATGTCTTTTGATTGGTGCATTCAGTACTTTTACATTTAGGGTGATTATCGATAGGTATGTAGTTATTGCCATTACAGGCTTTAGATTCATGGTTACCAAAGGTTCAAGGTTAACTTCCTTACTATCTAAGAGTCTAACTTAACTCACTTAATATGCTGTTACAAACACAATCTAAAGGTTATTTTCTTTTTCTCCTCATTTTTCTTCCTTCTCCATTCTTTGTTATATTAGGTATCATATTCTGTATTATTTGTCTATCCCTTGATTGACTTTAGGGAGAGTTAATTTAATTTTGCATTTGCTCAGTAATTAGCTGTTCTACTTTCTTCACGGTTTTATTTCCTCTGGTGGCAGCTGTTAAACCTTAGGCACACTTCCATCTAAAGCAGTCCCTCCAAAATAGACTGTAGAGATGGTTTGTGGGAGGTAAATTCTCTCAGCTTTTGCTTACCTGGAAATTGTTTAATCCCTCCTTCAAAGTTAAATGATAATCTTGCTGGATAAAGTAATCAGAGCTTCCAGTTTTCAAAATATAGAACTTATATATATTTTGTTAGATATGTATGTATTTGATTTTTTGTGGTGCTAATGTAAATGGCATCATGTTTCTAATTTCAAATTTTAATTATTTATTTCCAGTATATAGGAAAGCAATTGATCTTTGTACATTAAACTTTCATATAATCTCCTGCATCCTTGTTATAATTGTTTATTAATTCCAGGACTTTTTTGTTTATGGTGTTTCTTTTGGATTTTCTACATAGATCATGTAATCTGCAAACAAAGATAGTTTTATTTCTTCCTTCCCAATCTGTATAATTCTAGATAATTTTTTATGGAGATATAACTCATGCAACATAAAGTTGACCCTCCGAAAGTGTACAATTCAGTGATTTTTAGTATATTCACAAAGCTATGCAAGCATTGCTACTATCTAATTATAGACCATTTCATCACCCCAAAATAAAAACCATACCCATTAATAGTCACTTCTCATCCCTCATCCCCTGGATGGGTCAAATTTTACATGAAGAATCCAACATCCAAGATAAATTACTGTGATAAAAATTTTAAAGCACAGAAGGAAAAAGAAAAACAAAACATAATTCAAAGCACAATATGACCAATTTCCAAGGGAAAAATACTAGGCTAATTATGGAATTGTCATTTTTATAGTCAAAATGACCTAATGGTGGCCATTTCATATGACTCAATCTAATATTTGCATCAGTATACTTTTTTTTTTGGTATCATTAATCTACAATTACAGAAAGAACATTATGTTTACTAGGTTCCCCCCTTCATCAAGTCCCCCCCACATACCCCTTCACAGTCACTGCATCAGTATACTTTGAACCACTGGATTGTTTCAGAATATCTTGATGACTAGAGCTGTCAATTTAACTTACAAGCAGCTCCCAAACATAATGACAATAACGTGTAAGCAAGACATGAATAAAGGAAAATTGCAAATGTTTTAAAAATCACATTCAAATCCTGGATTTAAGCAGCCTCCTTTGCTGACATATCTCCATAAGAATCAACCCTGGTTGATTTCCTAACATGCACACAAAGGAGATCCAAATGCTTAAAACTAATTTTAACAAAACTTTTGTACAGTATTTAAACTTACCAGAGCATTTCATGAATAATTTATAAGTGTATTATAAAACCCCACTAACAGCTATTAGAGAAAAATCATAGGAGTTGTGCAAATATGTGTGCCCAGTGCTGGGCACCCCCTGTTCAGATGTCCCATCAGTTGTGTTTCTGCAGCAACAGGTGTTATTAACACAGGGGCGCTGTTTCCCCCAAGCCATGGCTCTACCTTGACCTTGACTGTTACTGTAATTTGACTGGGTAAATTGTAGTTGTTTTAGTAATAGCAACATGTGGGATATGCATTTGTTTTTTTGTTTTTTTTTAAGAAAATGAAAAACCGTAAGAGCTTAAAGAATGCTTGTTAGCTGGGCTAAAATATCTAACAAAATAGCCAGGAAGTTCCTGATAATAAACATTCACTCCGGGTATCTTGGACATATTCTTTGTTTGCATGTTTTCTCAGACTAGCTAATAACAGGGTAATATAGCTGAATTTTTCTTTTCCTGTCTTATGAGGCAAAGGTCAAAAAACCATTTCCCTAAAAGTGACACTAAAAGGAATAAAAGCAAAACATCTGGGATAATTCAGATTTTAATGATATAAATTGTATTATACTAAGAATGTATCCATTATTTTAAGAATTAGTATTCTTTTAAAATAGTTTGGAAAGAGTAGAGTTAATGATATTTCTTGCCTTGAAGGCAGTTCTCTAAACTGGGCCAGGACACAAACCAAATGACAGTCTTGCTAAAAGCAATATTCACTTGATATATTAAGTGCTAGCCTTATGTAAGACCCTGAGTAAAAAGGCATCCTATTTACACCAAAAGTTGAGGGTCTGAAAATAGATTTTGAGAAAGAATATGTTATGATTTGACAATATTGAGCTATATTTATTTTGTTTTATTTTTGGGGGGGTGGAGTGGTGGACAATTTTCAGGCCCAAAGTAAGGAAAATAATTGGGGAAGCCAAAATTCACATTGTGAGGGCATTTGCTGCCTCCTTGACTGAGCACAGAGAGTTAAAGAGAGTTCCCTGGGGGGACCTTTGGAACATAAACCCAAAAGCCTGCATCTGCAGAAAAATCTTTCCTTCTTAGTCCTGAAACAGATGTGCATCCTGCTGTCCTTAGAAGTGATTGGCCAAATAGAGAACAACTTTGCACTTGTTACCAATGTAACTATCATAATAGCAGCCTCAGACACCTATTTCTTGGTGGCGTGATGAAAAAAAAACACCCCTAAAAGATCTGAAGCCCACTGAAATAAGACACAAAGATCTTACAGGTTGATTGCTAGCGTGCATAAGGAGAGGAGAGGAAGACAAATGAAGAAAAGCTTTGTCCTAGCAATGTATGTCTACGAGAGCATTAGCAACTATAGGCCCTCTCACACCAGGGAGGATGCGACTGGCAGGCAAATGAGACACAAGAAAGTCAAACCGAGTCTCCCTTTTAAGGCCCAGTGTAGTGAGGCAGTGTCTTGGGTGGGGGCAATCACCCCAGGGGCAGACCTAGGAAACTGTGACTTTTGCAATGTATAACAAAAGGGCCTCCCCTGGTTCACCCTGCAAGCTGGGAAGTACCTTTGCCTAAATAAGGGTAGGATCCAGGAGCAGGATCCCAGGGAGGCTTTCAACTATGGTTGGATAAAGAGGGGGCAGTCTGGTCTTGAACCACTGCCAAGATGGAACCCCTGGCAAATTCAGGCTGAGGTGTTTTCTCTCTCTCTCTCTCTGTGTCTTAGACACACACACACACACACACACACACACACACACACACACACACACACACACACACACACTCAAATAGATGAGAATTACAAACTTGTCTGTTAGACAGTCATAGTCTGGAGTCTGAACCAAGATTGACCCTGTGGAGCCCACCTTAAATTAAACCCACTCCCATCTCCCCACTGAGCTCAGAGAAATTCCATTAGTTCCAGAAAGTGGCTGGCATGGATCTTGCCGCACTACGGTGCTCTGGGCCCTTAACTTGGGCTGCTGGTCTCTGTAGATCCAGCTGGGCAGACCCTTCCATCCTCACAGACCCGAAGCAATCCACGCAGAGCCTCCACTGGCTTTTACCACCAAATGGCCCTGGTTTCCTCCCTACCTAGGTTTTTGCAAGGTTCACTTCCATTTTTCACATCTTCTTCCTTTACACTCTATAGTCTAAACCACCCTTTATTTTTCCTCTCCATTTAAATTAGTCAAAACAGTTCCATCCCCTCCATCCTCAGGGGAGGTCTCAGCCCCTTTGTGGCCACAGGTCTCTGTCATCTCCCCTTCAGTCCACACCCCCCGGAGCCCTGTCAGCTTCCCTGATTCCACAGACTCCCATGTGCCTGATTAGAAGGCACTCCTCTCACCTTGCCCCCAAAAAACGAAGTTTACCAGATCCACAGTGCACACACTCACACGTTGCTATGTTATCGTCTGGGCTAATTGCCCTTCTCTCCAAGTCACCTCTGCCAAACATGGGTGGCAGCTCGAAGCAACACAAGCTGAAGGGAAGGGATGAAGTCCCTGGCACACGAAGACCATCAGCTTCGCTGGAAGAATGCAGGTGTCTCCCCAGAGGTGCTTGGCCATCACTCTGTGTGAAATGTGGTCTGGCTTCACACAGCCTCCCTGAGGAAAATGAGACCACCTGAAGAGAAAATCATCCACATAAACAACAATTTCATGTGAGTTTTCCTTACACATGGTCCTGGTTTGGAAAAGGTATGCAGACATTCTTTGAAATAGGACTTCTGTGTTGAAGGCCACTTGGAATTCTTCATAAGCCTCACTGCCCCATGATGATTTGTTGACTTGACATCATTAGCTTCCTCTGAAACCCTGCCCTCTTTTAATTTCTTTTTATTTCAAAAATTACCAGACCCTAATTTCTGAATCTGCTTTCTCCACACATCCAAATACAATTAGTCACCAGATCTGATCATTTTTTTCTCCCTATTCCTATTGTCACCATTCTAATCCTGACTGTCATTACTCCATGCCTGGCACATCACATTATAATCTCTTGTAGCTTTCCTCAATCTCCCTTGCACATGACTACCAAATTAGCACCATTTAAGACATTTACCCCTTGTCTTTGCACGCCCTGATGCCTTCAGCAGCTCACCATTACCCATAAACAATGTTCACAGCGTTTTGTTCTGGGCTTTACTAAATTTATTAACTTAATTTTTATTTCCTTTCAATAGATTTTTATTGAGTACCTGTGGTGTCTTCTATGTCATCCTTACCTATTGGGAGACAGCAGTGAATAAGGCAGACACATTTTCCGCTTGCCTTTTGGAGAACAGGGTTGATATTAAACACTCAGAAAGAGAAACTATGAAAGTACTTAAAGAAGAAAGCAAAGCTAGTCTCTGGGGTCATGGGAGGCTTCCTCAGAAGTGATGCTTAAGCTGAGACCTGAAGGGTCAATAATGATTAATTAGTGAAGTGCAGGTGGGGACAGCATATGCAAAGGGCTTGAAGTAGTAAAGAGCCTGATGAATCTGTGGGAAGAAAGAAGACTGGTGTTGGATGCAGAGACCTGGGGAAGTCCAGTGGGAGATAAAGGCTAAAGGTCACTGGGGGTCAAATCATGCAGAGCTTAATAAAATGTGTTAAAGAATTTGGGCTTTATTATGAAAGCAATAGGGAACTGGAGGCAGATTTGAAGCAGAGGAATGCAACAATTTATTATGCTTTCAAAAGATCACCCCAGCTGCAAAGTGGGGAAGGTTTGAAGAAGATCTTTCTGGGTGACCAAATAGGAGCATAGTGGTACACATAACAGATGGTGGTGGCTTGGGCCAGGGCAGTGCCATGGAAGTCATGGAAAAGGTGAACATACACAGAATCGAGAGAATGAGATGCAGGGATCAGCAGTGAGAGAGAAGTAAAAGATAGGAGGGAAGTTAAGGATGATGCCTAAATTCTTTCTCTTTAATAAGTTGGGGGCCCAAGAGAAGAAGCAGGTGTAGGGGTGGGAAAGGCCTAGATGCCAAACTGAGCTTGGCATAGTTGAGTCTAAAGTGGATCCCTGTAGTAAGTAGTAGCATCATCAGTCTGGAGCTCAGATGAGAGGCCCCAGTATAAGATATAAATTGGAGATTCATTGGCATATGTGGTCATTGAGACGATCAAAGTTGATGAGGTTGTTTAGGGAGAACTTGTAGGGCAAGAAGAGAAAAAGTGGCCCTAGCCTGGGGCTCAAGGAACAGCAACATGTAAAGACTGAGTAGAGAAGAAAGAGCTTACAAAGGAGTATGAGAAAGGGAAGCCAGTCAAGTAGAAGGAAGTAGGAGGGTGTGGTGCCTGGAAAGCTGAGGGAAGAAAGCATGTGAAGGGGTGGAAGGTGTCCCAGTGTTGAATGTGTGAAGGACTATCAAGTCCCTATGGAGCTATGGAGGTCATTGCTATCATGTTGTTTTTTTCATTTGTTAGTCTGGGGAATCCCCTATCATCTAGCTGACATTAAAAAAAAATTATATGTAGTTAAATTCACACTGTGCTGTTGAGCTCTTTGGGTTTTGACAAATGCATAGAAGCATGTACCTGTCACCAGAGTCATGCTGCAGAGCAGTTCTGTCACCCCCAAATTTCCGCACATTGTCCCTCTGTAGTTCAGCTTTTCCCTCCAGCTCCTGGAAGCCACTGATTTGTTTTCCATTCCTAGAGTTTTGTCTTTTTCCAAAGGTCATAGATGGAACTATGCATTTTGCAGCCTTTTGGGCCTGGATTCATTCACTGGCAAAATATATTTAGGATTCATTCATGTTACTGTTGATTCATATTTGAATCAATAGCTTGCTCCTTTTCGTTGCTGTGCAGTATCCCATTGTGCAATATAACAGAATGTGTTTATCCATTCATAGGTTGGAATGTTTGTTATTTTCAGTTTTTGTTGGTTATTTTCACTGTTTGTTGGTAATGAATAGATCTGTTATAAACATTTGCATGAAGGTGTTGCCTGAACATAAGTTTTCACTTCTCTTTTTTTTTTTTTTTTTTTTTAGGAGAGCAAGGCAGAGGCTTTTATTTAGGGAGAAAGCTAGAGGACAGAGCTCCTGGCTCAGACCAGGAGGGGACAGGAGAGTCCCAGTTTTCACTTCTCTTGGTGCATGACTGCTGGGTTATATATGGCAAGGCTATGTTTAATTTCATATTAGCATCTTCACAATTTTGTAGTTTTGGTGGAGTGGTAAGGTCAAAATGGGATTGGAGAGGGTTAAGAAGGAAGGGGAAGTGAGGAGGTGGGTGTAGTTAGTGTAAGCAATGCTTTGGAGAGTTTTGGCTGACATGGAGATAGTGAACAGGGCTGTGGCTGGAGGTGGCCAGGAAGCTGAGGGAGGGAAGGTGAAGATAAAAATGACTTGTGCATGTTTAATGATTGTGGGAAGGAGAAAGCAAACAGAACAGGCTGAAGATAAAGGAAAGAGAAGAGTTTGAGGGAGGAAGGGGATGGAAGGTCCCTGAGAGGATAGGAGACACTGGCTTTTGGTTAGGAGGCACCCCTTTTGTTTTACAGAGGGGACAGGGAAGCAGGGAGCCTTTCAAAGCCCTAGTCTGACCTTAACTTGACCTCACAGGGACTGGTAGAAGACAAGTTAAGACCTTTCACACTGCCCACCTGCATAAACCCTTGACCCCACCAGGCTGTGTGATTACACCATGTGCATGCTGTTCTTCAAGAGCCAGTCAACTACCTTTGTGTGTCCAGCAGTGATGGAGCAGGTGCTAAAGAAAAGAAGCAAAGCTCTAAGTTCAGCAGATTGTATCCCCAGAGGTATTCTGTGCCTCATTTTCTGTGAAAGTACTCTTACAATATTCAAAGTTTGGTCTCCATATCACAAATAACCACCAGATCACCAAAAAGCCCCCAGGTCTTACAGCCTGGATATGTATAGCACTAGAAGGCATGAGGTCATGAAGACTCCCTCCCTTTGTACAGTTTGGTGTGTTAGCTTTCCTGAAAGCATAAACGTGTTTCCTTGCCATAGACCTTGACTTGGACTCCTGATGATTAGAAGCAGTGACGACTCTTCCTCTGACTCATTAATGAGTAAAACAGGGTGTATTTTTTCCTCACCTAGTTCTACTCTTATGAATAAAATAGGAGTAACAATATACACACAATAAGAAAAACAGCATTTGTATTAGCCAGAATGATGATGTAATGTAAGTCATGGGCATGTGGAGGAAGTTATGGTTTTAAGACCCTCAAGGAATAGCTGAAATGACTCCAGTCAATCATTCAGATGGCGTGAAGCCTTATTCGGATACGCAGCAGAGCAATTTGTGAGCCAGGATAGATAATAACACAGTCACTTGTTGGGTATCAGATTTAATACCTTAAAAACTCATAGGAAACAATAAATGTTCTGTGGAATAGTTCCACACAAAAGAACTTACTGTGGTAATCGCATCTTAATGTACCTGAAAAAGCAAGTGGTTTAAAGTCAGGAAACAGAATTTCTTATTTTTGGAAAAGGCTTGGAGACACTTAGAAGTCTGATATAATCAGGGAGGAGTTCTGTGGATGGCATCTCAGGCTATGAATCAAGAAATAATGTACACAGGTGACTAGGATTTCAATGACTTTTGGTTTTGTTTTGATTTTTTCAGCCACATTGTTACATATTGCAGGGCTGCCATGTTATAAATAGGTTTACTTGTACTTTTGAGGAATTCTTTCTGGAATACTCAGCAGCATTTAAGCAGGGCTAAGAATGTTTGGAAGTAGCTCTGTGATTATAAACTTGTTGCTTGACTTTGAATCAATCACAGACTTCTAGAGGGCAGCACTCAGTGTGGGGGCCTGGAATCCAGAGTAGATAAGATAGTGCCTCCCTACACACACTTTGGGACAGACTCGAAAGCAGAGACTAGAATCCAATATGATTTGTGCCACTGGAGCACAAGAAATGGAGGACTAGCTAGAGAAGACCTATTTAAGAAAGCATCTGAATCTACTGTACCTGCGAGAACGAGCAGGTCCTCTGTGATGGAGGAGGCAGAGGAGGGAAGGGCAGAGAGCTCACAACGCCTTCACTCACAGAGACTTGGAAGCATTTGTTGGCATATGACTCCTTGAGCCTGGTTGGAAGAGAGCTAAGTGTCTATGGGCATCTCTGACTTCTCAAAGCCATGAGCCTCTCCTCCAGGGAAAAATCACTCTTTTTCTAATCCGTGGAGTTTATCCTATGCAACATAGTTTTAGGGTTCTGAGAGGTATGAATGGGAATGGACCAGTAAGCCCAGGAAAAGGACCTTTGGGCTACCTTGTCAACAGCAGACAGTCCACTTGATTGGCTTGGGGAAACCAGAGGTGCCCTGTCCATTTACATCCCATCAGGGGAAGCCCTAGGAGCCTGCCCCAACTCTGGTCTGATGGAAGAGAAAACTACTCACAACATATTCTTTCTAACTCCTGTGCAGCCAGGAAGCACTTATGCCTCCTGACTCTCCTAAGTCCTAACCATGTAGATGTGGAAAGAGCGCTGAAATCTGTCCCTGTGAGAAGCAGACTCTGCTGTGATGGAACAAACCCATGTCACAGGCAGTAATACCCTTTCCCTTATAGCTGTTATGGACTGAATGAATGTTTGTGTCCCCCCAGATTCATAGACTGAAATCCTAACCTCTAGGTGACTGCATTAGGAGGTGGGGGCTTTGGGAGGTACATAGGCCACGAGGGGAAGCCCTCATGAATGGGGTCAGTGCCGTTCTAAAGGAGACCTCAGAGAGCTCTATGCTCTTTCTGCCATGTGAGATGTAGTGAAAACAGGGCAGCTGACCACCCAGATGACGGACCCTCACCAGAACCCAATCACGCTGGCAGCCTGATCTTGGACTTTCAGCCTCTAGAACTATGAGAAATAAATCTCTGTTGTTTATAAGCCAGCCAGTCTATAGTACTTCGTTACAGCAGCCTGACTAGGCTAACACATTGGCCTACATTGTACAAATGTTCTTTCAGGTGGCATTAAAGAGATGACAGAATGAGGATTCTGTCTGCACATGGAATAAAGTGAGGCCAACTAAAGGGTATGTGGGTTGAATCCATGGCCTTTTGCCATTCATTCAGTCAAATATTTATTATGTTTGCCAAGGACCGTGTGAGCAGAGAAAACCTGTGGCAAAAAATATCCACAATAACAAAACTTCATATATTTCACATATACAATAACAAAACTTCATATATAGTTAAGAAGTTCAAAATCATTTGGTAAGTATGTAAAACTTAATACTGAATTAAGTACTGAGTAAACAATGAAGAACATAAAGATAACTACAGATGAATGCCCAAGTTATGCAAGACAGTATTTCTTAAGAACCCTCACTTTGGACATACCTTGAGAAACATACAAAGACAATGTATTAAAAACAGACCATTTGTAAAGATTTGTTTAAGTAGTTTCTTAAAGAATTGCCATGAGGTCAGAATTTAACCTGATCCTACTTACTATAAATCTTTCAAGTAATAAAATGACATTTCTTAACATTATTCTCTGATTCATACTTCCAACTAGATCAGACTGGCTTTTTCTCCCACTGTAAGTTATAGTTGGTATTAAAGCTTTTCTTGCAGAGTAAACAATAGATTTGCTGAGTTTGGACACCACAAATAAGCTGCACAAATCTCCCCATTAGATGAAGGCCTCTCCCCAAAGTCTGGGGGAGAGTGGGGGTGGGATGGCCAAGGCCATGTCATCGCAGGACAGCTCTAACCCTTCCAAAGTAGCTGAAACCTCAGGGTCACTCAGGCAAGGGAGAATGACAGTCCCCAGTGTACAAATGGAGGAAATGCAGGCATGAGGTCTTTGAACTGCTGGGTCAAAGTTACCCTGTGACTCCCTCAGGGGAAACTGGAAGCAAGGCTCAGGCTGTGTCTGCTCTCATGTCTGTGATGATCTCGTCATCCCATTCCTGGGGATATGAAACTTCTATTTTTATTGCTAATTTTGAGGTTTTTGAGCTTGAGATGGCAATTCTCAGGCATTCTCTTCTTCCCTTCATTAGTGTTTGGCACATCTATTACATAAAAAGATGCACTCCCCATTAAACAGCAAAGTTATGATAATTATAGAATACTAGCCAGAAAATGTGAAACTAAAGCTATATTTCAAGTTCACTTAGACTGCATTCTTGATAAAATTCTGGATTCTTACAAGAAAAAAACAATTAATCTGGACATACCCCTTATTTAAAATCTTGCAGGCATGGAAACTTCCAAAGGGGATACAAGAAATAATTAGGCTAACAATCATTCACATGTCTTTGTTGACATCAAAATATTCTGGCTAATGTCAATGTGATAACAAATGAGCATCTGTACTCTCTAAAAACAAAGGGGTATCCTAGTTTGAAATGCTGTCAAAAGCAAAAGGTATACCTAACTTGATCAACCACTGAAAGCAGAGCTGGACCTGAGAAGAGCCTCCTTTTAGAGCCTTTGTACAGGTTCCTTTTAAGAGTGACTTGTACCCTGTTTTAGCTTTTAAACCTTTCTCTATTAACAACCAGACACCATATGACAAACAATCTCACCTGCCCAGGTATACAAGATCGTGGGGAGGGGACAGTGAGGCTGGCCAGGAGAGTTGACTAAAAGTGACATAAACACATTTTTAAACTGAGATTATAAGGCTGTATATTTATTTGTGACATGGATGAAGAGGCTGATGGAAATTACTGGTAAAGAGTTTTCAGGCTACTCCTTGGCACCGCTGGGAACTGCTATTTCCTCCAATTCAATCTAGACCTTCACAGATGTGAATCATAGCAAATGAAGCAGCAGGGAAAATAAGAGGGCCCAACATGGGGCCAGCTGTTGGTGGCAAAGGACTAGAAGTCAGATCTTCTCCAAAAGGATTTCCAATTTGCACTGAGGACCAGAAGCCAAGCCAACACACACGATCTTGTTGTCTGGGTTCTGTGTCTCCTCAGTGGTTCTCACTCATTTCCTGTGGCCAGACTGTGCAACATTACTTGAGCAGAATGAGTAGATGATTGGCAAGGCAGGCTGATATTTCAGTGACCCATTTTGTGTTTTTCAAATGTCATTAGCTTATGGCATTCCAAAGTCTGGGAACCACTGAACTGCGTATCATCATCTACATTTTGCTTAAAAGCAAACTCTGCCATTTGTATGTTGCAATATACTTTGTCAGAGGAAGTGGTAATAAAATCCAGTTCTACCCATTTTGGTAAGAAACTTGTCAGCCGTGAAGCTGCCTCAGACGTGGCAGACGAAGGTGGAGAAACTCTATGTGTTTCTCTCTCCTCATCACTTTCGCTCCTTGCCTCAGCCACCCTCGCTGTGGCGTCTGACACTGTGGGGCACTTCCTCCATCTTGAAATGTTCCCTCAAACGGTCTAGCAACACAATAGCAGCTCGGATTTTCTCCTGTTCTCTGAGTAGCTTTTCTTGGTTGCCTATGTGGGGCCCGTTTCCATACTGGCCTGTCTCTAAAAGGATGATGTCTTTACTCCTCTCTCTGGGTCCCATTCTCCTTTTCATTAAACCCTGTCCCTGCAGAGCTCCTTCATTTTCCTGGCTGAACTTACTAACACAAAGCTGTGTCTCCTAAATTTATTTCTCTCACCTGGGTCGACTGAGATAATCCTCATAAAGCACTTAGTGTCAGGCACACAGCAAGGGTTCAGCCTCTCCCTCAACAATTTATTGAGTGTGTCCACGTACTGGCCCCATTCTAACTGCTGGGGACATAGAAGTAAGCAAAGCAGACAAAAATCCCTGCTCACATGGAGCTTACATTCTAATCAAAAGTGAAATAAATGAGTAAAAGTAAAATACAGAATAATTTAGGTAACGCTACATATTATGAAAGAGATGTTACAGAAAAGGTGGACAAGGAGTACTTCAGTAGGGCAAAGGACCAGGTCACTTAAAACTGGGTGGCCAGGGGAGTCTTACTGCAAAGAGGACATTTTGAGCAAAGATCTGAAGGAGATGCAGAGCTAGCCATTCAGATACCTGGAGAAAACAGTCCAGACACGAGGGATGCCAAGTGCAAAGCCTTAGCAACTCTTAACTATAACATATTAGCTTCTAGGTTTCTCTCCCGAGGTCTGCCCTGCAGTGAGACATTGCCTTTAGATGTTTGAGGGAGCTTAAACTCACTGGGTCCTCAAATAAAAGGATCATCGACCTGTTTGATGAGCCCTCCCCACAGACCCCTGCCCGGTGACCACCACCATCACCCATCCGCCGCAGAGGCAGAGACAAGGGGCAGCTTCAATGCCTCCCTCACCCTCTCCCCTAGCCAACTAGCTACAGCTTCTTAATGTAGTCATTTTAGGTTTCCATTTGGCTGTAAATTCCCTCTATTATCTCACCTATTAGAGAAGCATGATTTAATTAACATCTGATGGACCAAACCCTGAGAGATGTGTGTCCAAGTAGTTAAAAATGGAAAGTATTATTCCTCTATTGCAAGGAAGTGCTAGATAAGACGAGAAGATGTATTGTCCCCAGGGATACATAAAGGCCCCCATAATACCCTAAAGCTTCCATCACGAAGCTAGTGAACAGCTATTGAGCACTTCCTCTTATCTGATTTAATTGTATTTTTCATAAAACTCAGGCCCAGGGAGATGAAGTAATTGACCTGGGGTCACACAAGTAGTGAATAGTAGAGTGTGGATTAGAAGTCAGGCAGGGTGACGCTGAGGTACTGGGCACTAACAATGACCCCTAAGCCATGTGACCCCTGTGATGGGGAGGCCACCTATGGGGCAGGGGAATGGGGCAGATGGCAGTGTCTGAGGCAGGAATGGTAGTGTGGCCCTGGGAGGAAGGCTGTGCTTATGCCAGGAGGCCCTCCTGTTTTCCTGTTCTTCTTTTGGAAAACTCAAGGTTGGTATCTCACACATGTCTTATTTTTATATAAGATGAAAAAGTGTAAAAAGGAAGTAAAGGTGACAAATAACAGATACACTAGGAAATGTTGGGGTGAAGTCTGGGGACCTGGGCAAGAGCAGTGCCTTCCTCAGGGTAATGTACATGCTGCCTACCAGTCAGTCCTGGGCAGAGGCCAAATTACAAGTGGGGACAAAGGATCATGGCCTTCATCACAGAAAGCTTCTTTTCATCTTACTTCATTAACCCTGGCAACGTTAATACCATGCTTTGTCCCATCTTATCTGCCTGGGAGATGTCCCAAGGGCATGCCTCTAGCATACTTGACCCCTGGAAGTCAAAGATGCCCTTCTGAGCTCCTCGGGGAGAACTGCAGAATATAGGCAGTTTCCAATGAGTTCTAAGACCCTGCCTTAGTTTTCAGCCTATTAGACTGTGCGGATAATGTCATAGGCTCAGGTTAAAAGCAAGGCAGGAAGCTGACAGCATCCAGTGTCACCAGAAGGGAGAGGGACAGGTGGGTGGAGGCTCCAGCAGGAGAGGAAGGGCCAGGGTGGGTCAGGCTCTCTGACCTCTCAGCACATGTGGTCCCAGCGCCAATCCAATGCTATTTCTAGCTTCCTCATCCCACCTTTCATCCACTTCCCCCCAAAAAACTAAAACCCTGCGCCGTGATAGCCCAATGCTGCTCACATCAGGTGTCCTAAAGGGATTTTCCTGCAGGCTTGAAATTCATATAGCCCTTGAAGATCTCTCTATTCACAACACCAGTTTGGACTTCCCAGCTCATTTTCTTCAGACTTCATAAACAGCAAATAAACATAAAGAGAATTGACTTGGGGCACCAAACATCCCATCACAGGCTTATTGGTATGTACTCTTGTGTCTTTGTAAGTTGCAACCACAGTGTAAAGATCACAGCACTATCAAACATGAAGGAGAAATGATTTCCAGCATATTCACGACACAATCATTCCACCAGCCACTTAAAAAATCACTTCATTTCCAACTGCAATGTAAATCCCTGTGAAAGATGTAAAAAGCTTTAAAACGGGTTTTTATGACACTCTGACTCATACTGTTTGTTCCCCTAATAATTGTCATATTGATCCAAAAATAACAATCATCTCAATAATCTCTGCAGTTCAAACCCTACTTGTTTAAAAATAATTTTGACAAGTGTTAAGATTAAGTTAATCATCGTGTTCTCAATGGAAAAAAAACACTTGCTGAACTGTTAATACTATAAGAATATAAGCAGACTGTTCAATTTGCTTGCCTGAAAGAAAACCTGCTCCTTAACCACCATTTACATACCAAAAATGCCTGTGTTCAGTTGATGTGCTCTCTAGAAATAATTTTTATTTATACATTAAGTCAAATATTCTTGGTTAACCTTATTTAAATTACCATGCAAAGTTGGAAGAAATTAAAATGTTGCTTCTTTTAGAATCTTAAAATTGAGATGGGTTTTTCCTCCTAATTATGGCTAATTAGTGAGGTTTTATTGTAACAATAAATCACAGGGGAAGCTTCTAGTTTCATGGGTGGTTGATTCCAATTCTAATCAGGATTGCTGACCTAATGCTTGAGGAAGCATTGGCTGCTTCCGGGAGGACCTGTTAATGACTTAGGAAAACAGATGTGCTGTTGAGAAATCCTACACATGCCAAGGACACAGTGCCTCTTCTTCTTCCTCCATCCTCTTACATAAAACTAGGGACAAACAATGACCACTGAGCACTGGATAAACAACCAGGCAGCTTACAGTATCGTCAGGGTTGGAAAGAGCCTACCCAACCAGCAGCCATGACCAGTGAAATGGACTCTTGTTTCCATCTCTCTCTCTGCTGAAATTTCACGAGATCTGATACACCTACAAGAAGTCTTAGACAAAAATAAGAAAGGAAAAGAAGACCTAGGAAATCAGGATATTTAACTAGGGATCCTCTGGGTTTAAGTAACAGAAACCCACTCACCATCACTTAAACCAAAGGGAGAATTTACAGGATTGGGGGCTGTTGCATTAAACACAGGTGGGAAGCACAGAAGGGCCACATGAATGTCTGGACTCATCTGCCTCTGTCTCTGTATGTCTCTTCATTTTTGTTCTCCTGACGAATTATCTTTCTCTTATTCTCAGCGCATTGGGCCAAACTTGGATGTGTTGGGACATTGTTTTAACCAACAGAAACTTCTTACCATCTCTTGAATCCAATTCTAAATTCTCAGAAGAGATTATCTGTTACCTCAGTGCTTCATTTCAGTTGCATTATCTATTATCTGGCCCTGGAGATGCAACTACTGCTACGGGGGCCATGTTTGTGGGTGGTGGGGATGTTCATGTGGGCTGCCATCTTCTCAAAAGTGATCTAAAACCAGTGCCACGGACAGCACTACCCTCTGTAAAATATCCCAATTTTCTGGGTACAAAAAATGTTCTATCATGGCATGGGTAATTTCATGTCCAGGATCGACCATAGATCTTTTCCAAGAAACGTTTCAGTATTTCAAAGGAATGGGAATAATCAGATACTTCATTTTTATTTAAATAAGCTTATTTTAATGACAATATAAGATCATGAAGGCATAGATGGTATTATTCCATTCATTTCCCAAGGAAATGGAGACTGTGGCATTGTTAGCCAGGGCAGACAGAGAGAAAATGATTAAGAGGTCACCATTAGAGAAAGAGTGCCCCAGGAAGGCTTAGTGGGGCGGAGAGAGCGCATGGACGCCCACCCTGGGGCTGAGTTGCCTCATGGCCCTCTGATGACTCCACGGGAGTGTAGAGAAGGGCTACTCCCCCACGGCATCCACCACATCTCAGTTACACTTCACAGGCTGTCTCCCCTTCTGGGCATTTCAGTGTTTGCTGCCTTTACTCATCCACCTTGCACAGTTGTCTTTCCCCACAATCCCCACATATTATGGACACTTGACAAGTCCTATTTTGAGGCAGCCCATTAACGGAGGGCTGAAGCAGCTAGCAAAACTCTCCAGGGTGTGCCACATGCAAGAGGAACCCCGAGTGCCATGGCATTAGCCACAATTTCAGGGACCAAAACGCTGCTGAGGGAAATGTAGAAACTGCTGAGCTACTGTGCCCCAGCGTTTTATAAGAGAAAACTTAGGTTCAGAGAGGTGAATGGTCCCTCAGCTAGTTAGAGGAAACACCAAGAATGGAGCCCGAGTACTTGCCACACAGCAGCATTGCTGGTGAATGCCCAGTGTGCAAATTCTCACTTGAGAGAAAAATAGTGCAATTTAAAGCAGATGGGTTTGACCTTTACTGGAAAGAAACCCTACTAAAGATTCCGGTCTAAGTTGACCCTGTAAAGTAAGTACAACTTCCCTCGTGATTGCTAATCCCCGTCCAGGTGCCCTGACTTTGCAGGGTCTCCAAAGCACGGCTGCATCTGGACTTCCCCTTTGTATTAGTGTCCAGATCCCAAACCCCCAGGCCAGGTGAAATCCTTGGGCCAAATTCTTCCCTGAATAAGGTATCTTCCCTTAATTTTCATGGCATTTTACATTGGAATCACCTTAAATAGTGTGTTACTACTATAGTTGTAGCTTATTGGATCTTACAATGTAATAGCATCTTTAATTCTGAAAATTTCTAAGCTCAAAAGAATTCAAGTCTCTCTGCTTCTTTTTCTAGTATCCAAAACTCAAATAAGCAGACAACTCCCAAATGTATGTATGCAGCTCAGAACCCTGGCATTTCTGCTCTGTATAGCCTGCTGGTTCCTGGGTATTTCTCAGGTACCTCAAGGTAAATATGCCCCTATTTATAGCATCTTCCTCCACAGAGCTCTTGGGCACCGGTTTCAGGTTCTGTGAATGGCTCACCACCCACTTGGCTAATCAAAGCAGGAATTAGATCCTTCCCTCTCAGTCACCTCCCTCGTCCTCTTGTCTAAAGATATTTTCTGTGCTTTCTCTTTTCTCTTCCTCTGCTCTGCAGCTCCTTCCTTAATTCAGGCCTTGGCGGAACGCTTATTGAGTGTGCCTGATTTTGCTTGCCCAAGGTTGGTCATTTGAAGAACTGAGTCTTTCAGACAGGAGTCTGACTTTAAGTTCATTCGCTACCTGTGTTCTTAATCTTCATCCCCAATTATTCCAAGTGCTTTCAAAGTTACCTCCATAATGTGAATTTTATCATGTCACTCTCCCCCCACTCAGCATTCTTCAAAGACTTCCTGGATTATCAATGTTGTAAATTTAGGCTTCTGAGGTGGTAGCTGCTCAATCATAATGCTTGCCATTTGACCTCTGAATGGCTTAATGACCCTTGAAGCTACTTGACCAATTAGTCACATAGCAGAACTTGTCCTCTAATGGAATCTACAAAAGCAACACATTTTTGAGAACCTGAGTTTAAACACCTAAATTGTAGCACAAAAATGATATTATTATTATTTATGTTTACCTTACACATTTAGGAAAGAACAATGTGTATTTCTTCTTTCCTGATTAATGGACCGATATTCCATTTAGATGTCTGCACTAAATTAGTGCTTCTCAAGATAGCTCTCCTCTGGAATTGAATTTTTATTATTAAAATATGATAAACATTTTCCCTTTTTGTTTTTCAGTAATGCTCATGAAAAATAATGCTGAGGAAGTATTTCTTAATCAAGGATTCTGTATACTGCCTTGAAAGATGGTAAAATAATCAGCAAAATAATATCCTATTACTTTTGACATTTTCCAAATATATTTTTCTCATCTCTCTTCCCTCTGTCCCTCTGTTCTCATATTTCTCCATTCCTTCCTCAGAACCTGCCATATTTTTCTCTTACTTTCTGACAATGATGGACAGTAATGTCTTTACAGGGTGATCGCTGTGGTCACAGTTCATGTTTATTGCCATCTGGTAAGCAGTGGCATTAAGATAAGTTTTCAGCATGGTAGAAATTTACTCTTCATCTCATGTAAGTCCACACTTGCCTAGACTTGATCTTTCACTCATCATTTGGCATTATGATCAATGAAATAGAAATGAGACTTCCCACAATATGTACTTCAAAATCAGAAATCATTAAGCATGGTGTTGATTTAATTAAATATTAAGTTAAAAAGAAAGATTTAAAAATACTAACCCTCTTTTCTTTTTTCGCTGAATTCATAGAGCAATGAAGGCTCTGGTCTGGAGAAATACTGTGATTATCTGAATACAAGTGGAAAAAAGAAAACTAGCCTTAGGACAACCAATGTTAAGTGCATTAAGTTCAGTTGCATGAAGTTTTAAATGTGTAAATGAACCAGTGAGAGCAAAGGTACTTCTTAAACCATTTCCCCCACAATGAGGGTTTTATAAATAAAACTCCCAATATTTTGTCCACTCCTGAGTCACTCACAGAGAATGAGATCGCATAATTATCTGCAGATTTTAGAATTTCTAGCTAATTAGATGAATAACTAGAAAAGAAACAAGCTCTATATTATATTTTTAATTGGGGATATCTACTGAGGGAAGTTCTAATTCCTTTGATAATGTCACAATGTTCCCTTAAATTGATCTCATTGGGTATGATAACAGATATAGTGATTTATTTAGTAGATATAATATCTACTTTCTTGAATACTCACAAAATAATTATTATACAAATATCCTTAAAAATAATAACAAGATGAGAATATGGAGAAATGGGAACCCTCCTATACTGTTAGTGGGAATGTAAATTGGTTCAATTGCTGTGGAAAGCAATATGGAGATTCCTCAAAAAACTAAAAATAGAAATACCATTTGACTCAGTAATTTCACTTCTGGGAATTTACCTAAAGAAAACAAAGTCCCTGATTCAAAAAGACACATGCACCCCTATGTTTATTGCCACATTATTTACAAGAGCCACGGTATGGAAGCAACCTAAGTGTTCATCAATAGATGACTGGATAAAGAAGATGTGGTACATATTCACAATAGAATATAATTCAACCATAAGAAAAAACCCTGCCATTTGCAACAACATGGATGGATCTAGAGGGTATTATGCTAAGTGAGATAAGCCAGGCAGAGAAAAACAAATACCATATGATTTCACTTATTTGTGGAATGTAAAAACAAAGCAAAACAAAATGAACAAAACAGCAATAGACCCACTGGTGGTTACCATGGGGCAGAAATTGGGGTGGGTGGCTGGGGAGGGTAAGGGGGATAAAGGGGCACAAATATTCTCAATCATAATATAAGGTGGCCATGGGGATAGTAGTACAGCATGGAGAATATAGCCAATGATTCTGTAGCATCTCCCTGTGCTGACAGATAGTAACTACACTAGTGGGAGTGAGGATTTAATAACATGTATAACTGTTGAACCACTGTGTTGTATACTTGAAACCAATATAAGATTGTATATTAATGATACTTCATTTAAAAAAATAAAAAGTAACAAGACTACAATGTCTTCCAAGTAACATGAATACTTATTAATCCCACTGAGACATGCTTTCAGTGATACACACCCAACTGTCTCCCCTTATCTGTGGTTTCAGTTATCTGTGGTTTAAGTTACCTGCATTCAACCACACAGTCCAGAAGCAGATGATCCTCCTTCTGATGTATCATAATGTCAAAAGCAGCCTAATACTACACCACAATACCTAGTCATTCACCTCATTTTATCTCATCATGTAGGCATTTTATTATCTCACATTATTATAACAAGAAAGGTGAATATGGTACAATAAGATATATTGAAAGAAAGACTACATTCACATAACTTTTATTATAGCATATTGTTATGATTCTTCTATTTCATTATTAGTTATTGTTGTTTATCTCTTATGGTGCCTAATTTATAAATTAAACTTTATCATAGGTATGTATGTATAGGAAAAAATAGAATATATAGGTTTTGGTATCATCCAAGGTATTCTGCTAGGGGTCTCAGAATGTATCCCATCTAGATAAGGGGAGGCTACTATACATACTCTGAATATAAAACAATGATCTTCTAGAATCTATTTTCTAATGTGTTGCATGAACTATTGTATACTAACCTATTAACTGCTGTTTGATCATAACCCTCCATGTAGATATAAAAAGTAAATAATTACTTATTTTTATTATATGTCCAGTGTAGGGTTTTCTTTTTTTTTGCTTTATTTTTTTTTCAGGAGGAGGAGCCAAGATGGCAGCTTGAGTAGGGCAGTGGAAATCTCCTCCCAAAACCATATATATTTTTGAAAATACAACAAATACAACTATTCCTAAAAGAGAGACCAGAGGATACAGTACAACAGCCAGGCTACATCTACATTTGCGAGAACTCGGCATTTCATGAAGGGGATAAGATACAAGCTGTGGCCCGGTGGGACCTGAGTGTTCCCCCCGCCCCAACTCCCTGGCAGGAGGAAAGGAGTCAGAGTGGGGAGGGAGTGGAAGAGCAGGACTGCTAAACACCCAGCCCTAGTAATCTGCACTGGGAGCACAGACACACATTGCATGGTGTGCTGGATATTAGGGAAACAGAAAAGTAAAATCTGCGAGTGGGTCCCTGCAGCCGGCTCCCCTGGGACAAAAGAAAAGAGCGAGTGCTTTTTGAAAGTCTTAAAGGGACAGGGGCCTCACAGCTGGATGGAAGCGTCCCGGCACACTCGGCTCAGCAGGCTGAGAATCCTGAGGAACTCCAGGCGCCCCAACCCCCTGGGAGGCAACGCAGCCCCGAAGCCCCTCACAGTGATAAGCAGCCTGACAGTCATTCCTCCTCCAGTTCGGCCCCACTACAGCAGCCAAGCAGCCTGAGAGCAGCCATACCCACAGCAGCCTCCCAGAGTCTCCTCCCAGCGTGCAGGCACCCGGGCCAGACCTGGGGCCACAGCCAGCAAGCAGCTGTCTGGCACAGAGGAAGCCAGGACAGGGCACGAAGGGACGCTGTTCTTGCAGGAGAACACACCTTGCATGCTTACCTCTCCCTGCAGGACTCTGGGCTGCCCTGAGGGCTGCTCCTGGTGTGCGGGGAACCGACACAGGCAGCGGGGAGGGGCAGGGCGACCAGCAAGCAGGAAGGGACTTTGTTCTCCCAGCTAATACATGCACTACCTGCCTAAGACTACCTCTATCACCATGAAAAGGCAGAAGAATTTGGTCCAGTCCAGAATCATCCAGACAACCCCTGAGAGAGGAGGGCCTGAGGAGACAGACATAACCAATCTTCCTGAAAAAGAATTCAAAATAAAGGTCATAACCATGCTGATGGACCTGCAGAGAAATATGCAAGAGGTAAAGGATCAAGTTAGGAAGGGGAATACAGAAATAAGACAATCTCTGGAAGAACTTAAGAGCAGACTGAATGAGGTGCAAGAGGCCATTAATGAAATAGAAATCAGAGAACAGGAATACAGAGAAGCTAAGGCAGAGAGAGATAAAAGGATCTCCAGGAATGAAAGAATATTAAGAGAACTGTGTGACCAATCCAAAAGGAACAATATCCACATTATAGGGGTACCAGAATAAGAGAGAGAAAAAAGGGATAGAAAGTGTCTTTAAAGAAATAATTGCTGAAAACTTCCCCAAACTGGGGGAGGAAATAGTCTCTTAGATCATGGAAGCCCACAGATCTCCCAACACAAGGGACCCAAGGAGGACAGCACCAAGACACATAACAATTAAAATGGCAAAGATCAAAGTCAAGGACAGAGTATTAAAGGTAGCCAGAGAGTGAAAAATGGTCACCTACAAAGGAAAACCCATCAGGCTATCATTGGACTTCTCTGCAGAAACCTTACAGGCCAGAAGAGAATGGCATGATATATTTAATGCAATGAAACAGAAGGGGCTTGAACCAAGAATACTGTATCTAGCACGATTATCATTTAAATATGAAGGAGGGATTAAACAGTCACCAGACAAGCAAAAATTGAGGGAATTTACCTCCCACAGACCACCTCCACAGGATATTTTAAAGGGACTGCTCTAGATGGAAGCACGCCTCAGGCTAAATAGATGTCAACAGAGAAAATAAAATCACAGCCAAGAAAGCAGACCAACCAAATACTAACTGAAGGCAAAAAATGAAATCAACAATTCACAAAAGCAGTCAAAGGAAACACAAAAGAGTACAGAATAAAACACCTAACATATAAGAATGGAGGAGGAAGACTAAGAAGGGAGAAAAACAAAGAACCATCAGACTGTGTTTATAATAGCTTAATAAGTGAGTTAAGTTAGATGGTTAGATAGAAAAGAAGCTACCCTTGAACCTTTGGTAACCACTAATCTAAAGCCTGCAATGGCAATAAGTACATATCTTTCAATAATCACCCTAAATGTGAATGGACTGAATGCACCAATCAAAGGACACAGAGTAATAGAATGGATAAAAAAGCAAGACCCATCTATATGCTGCTTACAAGAGACTCACCTCAAACCCAAAGACATGCACAGACTAAAAGTTAAGGGATGGAAAAAGATATTTCATGCAAACAATAGGGAGAAAAAAGCAGGTGTTGCAGTACTTATATAAGACAAAGTAGACTTCAAAACAAAGAAAGTAACAAGAGATAAAGAAGGACATTATATAATGATAAAGGGTTCAGTCCAACAAGAGGATATAACCATTATAAATATATATATATGCACCCAACACAGGAGCACCAGCATATGTGAAAGAAATACTAACAGAATTAAAGGAGGAAATAAAATGCAATGCATTCATTCTAGGAGACTTTATTTTTTTTCAATGTATCTTTCTTGGGAGTTGTTGGGCTTCTTGACTTCAGATATCAATGTCTTTTAATCAGTTCTGGAATATTCTCAGCCATTATCTTTTCAAATAATGTCTCTCTCTTAGTATCCATATAGTTTCCATCTGGACATCCAATTAGATTTCTGTTGGACCTTCTCACTTTATAGTTTATACCTTTAAACTTCTCCTTCATATTTACCATCACTAATCTCTCAGCACAGTATTATTAGGAATTTTCTGGTTCTCTCTTCATTGTATCTGGTCTGCCATTTAATAAATCTATTGAGTTTTTAACCTTTAGTTATTATATTTTTCATTTCTGAGAAATCTCTTATTTAATTTGTTCTTTAAATATATATAATACATGTGTTTCACATTTCATAGCTCATCATTCTAATATTGGCAATTTGTGATCTCATTCTGTTCTCTTTTTCCTTCTTAACTCTTGTTCATGGTGACTTGTTTCCTTATGTATTTTGAAAATTTTTTTGTGAACACATGCTTTGGGACTTTCACCTGTGGGAACTCTTGGTTGCCTTGAAAAAAAGTATTTCCAATGAGATTTTTGTCTTCTGCCACCAGGTAGCCAGGGACACTGCCTATTTGGGATCATTAAAAAATATTTTTGGCTTGTTTTTTCCTACTCCACAATAATATGACTTTAGGCCCTAAGACCCACGGTGCATGAAGACATGAGGTTGGACATTTTCAGGATATTCCTTTCTTTAATTCTTTTCCACACAAAGCTAAGGATGAGTCAAGAGGTTTCTCCAAGGTGTCCCTCTGCAGAACATGTATTTTTCCTTTTCATCCACTGGAAGAGAAATGTAGAGGGCTCTCAGATGACTATCACTTTTCTTAGCACCAGAAGTTCCTTCTCCACTGAATGTGTCTATCAAAACTGCTTGGACCACAGGGCATTGACAGAGAGCACAATACAAATGATAGCTCCAGCTTTTACTTCTTCCTGTGCATTGAAGCTTTCTTAATTTTGCAGGGGCGTTTTACCTCAGAGGAATTCCTTTACTTTCTTGTCACATCAATTAGGCATTACAAAAGATATATATGGTATTTTTTTTTAATCTGGTATTTTTAGCTTTGCTTTCCTGGGAAGGCATTCTCTGAACATGTATTATATACTCTTCTCATTATTATTTGTTGATGAGTCTTCTAGTTATAGCTATTTAGAAGTTCTTGTTAAATTAATACAAAGAGCACAAATGAACAGATTTGAGATTTTTGTAGTACAATTACCTTAAATACCCAAATGCTTCTTCATAAATCTCTAAGAATGTAAATAGATGATTTTTCATAAAAAATTCACATTATATTGTGCTAGAAATTGAAGTAAATTAGTCTTCATCTTCTGAGAAAGAAGTTCATAATCAAAAAAGAGAAAACTCTACTCTCAGGGATATATGAAGGATCACCAAACACTAACAAGCCATATAAAATAATTAGGTGATGCAAATATTAAATTACAGGTAAAAGTGAATGATGTTGCATGACTTTAATAGATCCCTATTATGAGTCTTATTTGTTTGCAACCACGGAAGGGATATGAATGTACCTGTTTCTGTTGGGAAGGAATGTTTAGATATTCCAGCTTAGAGTTTTAAAAGAAAGTTCTCCAGTTGGTGTATACAACCCTTAAGCTTTTGGTCCTACCTCTGCTCTTGCTTTGACCCTTGGATGCTGGCATGTCCCAGGGTCCTCAGATATGGGTCACATTCTCTTTCTATACCTTCCATCCTTTCATCTCCCCAGCTGAGTTCATCCAGTCCCATGTCTTTCCATAGCATTTATATACTGGAGACCTACTTACTTGTAAAGGTAGCCCATACCCGGAATGAATCACATTTCTAATTTCCTATTTGGCATTGCCTCTTGCATACTGATACCACATTCATATTACAGACAGAACTTTGACTTTCTTATTTCCAAGAACCGGCTCCTGCTTTGCATCCCACTACTCTTTACCACTTTACCCTATTTAATTTTTGATATAGAATGTACATTATAAGTACAGTAAGTCCCCTCGTGGGTAAAATTGTAGTATTTCCAGAATATCTTGCCTGGCTTTAGCACATCTGCATATCAATAGGCATTCAGAGGTGGAAAGAAGTATGGCTTTAGTGCACTTGCATCATTCCTCAGGGGTGGAGAGAAATTCATCTCCATATCAATGGGTAATTACCTGGGCAAGGAGGGCTTATCTGTACCTGAGAGGTGAGGGAAGGGTCGGTTTTGCCTCTGCTGGAGCAGGAAAGAGAGACGGCCTGGGACTGCAGTTTGTGAGCAATAAACGGATTTTAAATTTTATTTCTCCCTTTGACTGATTTTGGTTTTTAGAGATATTTTTCCCTGGGATTTCCTTTCCCAGGACTAACACCCCTGGAGCCACAGCCATCATCTACCATGGCCTTCATCCTGGTTAGAGCTTAGAGCAACACCTGACACATAGTAGACAACTAATAAAAATTCACTGAAGGAATGAAAAAATGAACACCCTTTTCATTTTTGAAATCATTCCTAATAGCTCTTTCCCTCCCCCTACCTCCTGTCCCTGTCCCACCAGTTCTTTTACTCCATCAACACTGCTCAACTTCACTATTTCCTCAAGGTGACATGGTCTTTTTTTTTTTTTTTAAATAATTATTTTTTATTGAAGGGTAGTTGACGCACAGTATTACATTACATTAGTTTCAAGTGTACAACACAGTGGTAGAACATTTATATACATAATTCTAGGTTCCAGCTATCACCCTACCAAGCTGTTACAATATCTTGACTATATTCCTTATGCTATACATTACATCCCGGTTACTTATTAATTTTACCATTGGAAGTCTGTCCTTTTTTTTTTTTTTTGTGAGGGCATCTCTCATATTTATTGATCAAATGGTTGTTAACGACAATAAAATTCTGTATAAGGGAGTCAATGCTCAATGCACAATCATTAATCCACCCCAAGCCTAATTTTCGTCAGTCTCCAATCTTCTGAGGCATAACAAACAAGTTCTTACATGGAGAACAAATTCTTACATAATGAATAAGTTACATAGTGAACAGTACAAGGGCAGTCATCACAGAAACTTTCGGTTTTGCTCATGCATTATGAACTCTAAACAGTCAGTTCAAATATGAATACTCATTTGGTTTTTATACTTGATTTATATGTGGATACCACATTTCTCTCTTTATTATTATTATTTTTAATAAAATGCTGAAGTGGTAGGTAGATACAAGATAAAGGTAGAAAACATAGTTTAGTGTTGTAAGAGAGCACATGTAGATGATCAGGTGTGTGCCTGTAGACTATGTGTTAATCCAAGCTAGACCAGGGCAATAAAACATCCACGTATGCAGAAGATTTCTCTCAGAACAGGGGGGGTGAGGTTCTAAGCCTCACCTCTGTTGATCCCCAATTTCTCACCTGATGGCCCCCCTGCGACTGTGCCTGTCTTAGGTTGTTCCTCCCTTGAGGAATCTTACCCGTCTCTGGCTAACCAGTCATCTTCCGGGGCCATACAGGGAAATGTGAAGTTGGTAAGTGAGAGGGAAGCCTTATTGTTTGAAAAGGTTAGCTTTTTACTTCTTTGCATATTTATGCCCTGTGGCTTCTATGCCCAGCATTTGTCTTGAGGTATCTTTACCACTTGGAGGAGTTATGATACTCGGTAAATTTGATATGAGGCACGAATTCTATTTAAGGGTTGTAATTAGGAAGGAAGAAGAAAAGCTATAGAAGTAGCAGATGGAAGAAAACATGGGAAGATTGATTATTTCTTTGACATATCTTCTTGTAGAGTAACTTCAGCATATATAGGTTTTAAGCTACTACTTAAATTGCGCACACACATTAACATAATAGGAGTATAGTTACATAACCAAAGCATATCTGTAATTACCAGCCATCTCCAGTGAAACCAAGAAAACCATTAAGGCACCTTAGGCATTTGTGAAAACTTATCTATGATATGGTGGATATTGTCCAACTGAACTTGAACAGTCTGAGAGAAATCAGACAAATTAAAACAACCCATTCCTGGGGACTGTTCACATGCCATATGTTCTTTTAACAGTAAATAGTCTGTAGTTGTAAGACTTTGGAGCGCTACAATTTGCACTTCTCCAAATTCTTGGTTGAGTTCCAACAGTATAGATCCAGTCAAATTTGTTGTTTTACTGTATGCACAGGCCAGCTTAGATATCTCCTTCCTCATTCCCATGGCAAGTCCAGGAACTGGTGGGATGAGTGCATCTACAGCTGTAGCAGTGCGTGGATCTTTGTTGGGGTTTTTTGATGATCATCTTCTGGCATGAGTCTTCCAGAGGGTGCAGATGTTGGAAGTTCTTTTTCATATCGTATCTTAGTTCATTTTCGGGGTAGCCCAATTAGGCTTTGATCCTCTGTATAAACACAAACAGACCCTTTGCCTACACTTTTATATGCCCTTTATACCCTTGTGTAGAACTCATTGGAGGTTACCACACAGGAACTGCCCTTTTTTTTTTTTTTTTGCTTTGTTTTTGGTATCACTAATCTACACTTACATGACGAATATTATGTTTACTAGGCTCTCCCCTATACCAGGTCTCCCCTATAAACCCCTTTACAGTCACTGTCCATCAGCATAGCAAAATGTTGTAGAATCACTACTTGCCTTCTCTGTGTTGTACAGCCCTCCCTTTTCTCCTACCCCCCCATGTATGTTAATCTTAATACCCCCCTACTTCTCCCCCCCTTATCCCTCCCTACCCACCCATCCTCCCCAGTCCCTTTCCCTTTGGTACCTGTTAGTCCATTCTTGAGTTCTGTGATTCTGCTGCTGTTTTGTTCCTTCAGTTTTTCCTTTGTTCTTATATTCCACAGATAAGTGAAATCATTTGGTATTTCTCTTTCTCCGCTTGGCTTGTTTCACTGAGCATAATACCCTCCAGCTCCATCCATGTTGCTGCAAATGATTGGATTTGCCCTTTTCTTATGGCTGAGTAGTATTCTATTGTGTATATGTACCACATCTTCTTTATCCATTCATCTATTGATGGACATTTAGGTTGCTTCCAATTCTTGGCTATTGTAAATAGTGCTGCAATAAACATAGGGGTGCATCTGTCTTTCTCAAACTTGATTGCTGCGTTCTTAGGGTAAATTCCTAGGAGTGCAATTCCTGGGTCAAATGGTAAGTCTGTTTTGAGCATTTTGATATACCTCCATACTGCTTTCCACAATGGTTGAACTAGTTTACATTCCCACCAGCAGTGTAGGAGGGTTCCCCTTTCTCCACAGCCTCGCCAACATTTGTTGTTGTTTGTCTTTTGGATGGCAGCCGTCCTTACTGGTGTGAGGTGATACCTCATTGTAGTTTTAATTTGCATTTCTCTGATAATTAGCGATGTGGAGCATCTTTTCATGTGTCTGTTGGCCATCTGTATTTCTTTTTTGGAGAACTGTCTGTTCAGTTCCTCTGCCCATTTTTTAATTGGGTTATTTGTTTTTTGTTTGTTGAGGCGTGTGAGCTCCTTATATATTCTGGACGTCAAGCCTTTATCGGATGTGTCATTTTCAAATATATTCTCCCATACTGTAGGGATCCTTCTTGTTCTATTGATGGTGTCTTTTGCTGTACAGAAGCTTTTCAGCTTAATATAGTCCCACTTACTCATTTTTGCTGTTGTTTTCCTTGCCCGGGGAGATATGTTCAAGAAGAGGTCACTCATGTTTATGTCTAAGAGGTTTTCACCTATGTTTTCTTCCAAGAGTTTAATGGTTTCATGGCTTACATTCAGGTCTTTGATCCATTTTGAGTTTACTTTTGTATATGGGGTTAGACGATGGTCCAGTTTCATTCTCCTACATGTAGCTGTCCAGTTTTGCCAGCACCACCTGTTGAAGAGACTGTCATTTCGCCATTGTATGTCCATGGCTCCTTTATCAAATATTAATTGACCATATATGTCTGTGTTAATGTCTGGATTCTCTAGTCTGTTCCATTGGTCTGTGGCTCTGCTCTTGTGCCAGTACCAAATTGTCTTGATTACTATGGCTTTATAGTAGAGCTTGAAGTTGGGGAGTGAGATCCCCCCTACTTTATTCTTCTTTCTCAGGATTGCTTTGGCTATTCGGGGTCTTTGGTGTTTCCATATGAATTTTTGAATTATTTGTTCCAGTTCATTGAAGAATGTTGCTGGTAGTTTCATAGGGATTGCATCAAATCTGTATATTGCTTTGGGCAGGATGGCCATTTTGACGATATTAATTCTTCCTAGCCACGAGCATGGGATGAGTTTCCATCTGTTAGTGTCCCCTTTAATTTCTCTTAAGAGTGACTTGTAGTTTTCAGAGTATAAGTCTTTCACTTCTTTGGTTAGGTTTATTCCTAGGTATTTTATTTTTTTTGATGCAATTGTGAATGGAGTTGTTTTCCTGATTTCTCTTTCTGTTGGTTCATTGTTAGTATATAGGAAAGCCACAGATTTCTGTGTGTTGATTTTGTATCCTGCAACTTTGCTGCATTCCGATATCAGTTCTAGTAGTTTTGAGGTGGAGTCTTTAGGGTTTTTTATGTACAGTATCATGTCATCTGCAAATAGTGACAGTTTAACTTCTTCTTTACCAATCTGGATTACTTGTATTTCTTTATTTTGTCTGATTGCCGTGGCTAGGACCTCCAGTACAATGTTAAATAACAGTGGAGAGAGTGGGCATCCCTGTCTAGTTCCCGATCTCAGAGGAAATGCTTTCAGCTTCTCGCTGTTCAATATAATGTTGGCTGTGGGTTTATCATAGATGGCCTTTATTATGTTGAGGTACTTGCCCTCTATTCCCATTTTGCTGAGAGTTTTTAACATGAATGGATGTTGAACTTTGTCAAATGCTTTTTCAGCATCTATGGAGATGATCATGTGGTTTTTGTCTTTCTTTTTGTTGATGTGGTGGATGATGTTGATGGACTTTCGAATGTTGTACCATCCTTGCATCCCTGAGATGAATCCCACTTGGTCATGGTGTATGATCCTTTTGATGTATTTTTGAATTCGGTTTGCTAATATTTTGTTGAGTATTTTTGCATCTACGTTCATCAGGGATATTGGTCTGTAGTTTTCTTTTTTGGTGGGGTCTTTGCCTGGTTTTGGTATTAGGGTGATGTTAGCTTCATAGAATGAGTTTGGGAGTATCCCCTCCTCCTCTATTTTTTGGAAAACTTTAAGGAGAATGGGTATTATGTCTTTCCTGTATGTCTGATAAAATTCTGAGGTAAATCCATCTGGCCCGGGGGTTTTGTTCTTTGGTAGTTTTTTGATTACCGCTTCAATTTCGTTGCTGGTAATTGGTCTGTTTAGATTTTCTGTTTCTTCCTGGGTCAATCTTGGAAGGTTATATTTTTCTAGGAAGTTGTCCATTTCTCCTAGGTTTCCCAGCTTGTTAGCATCTAGGTTTTCATAGTATTCTCCAATAATTCTTTGCATTTCCGTGGGGTCCGTCGTGATTTTTCCTTTCTCGTTTCTGATACTGTTGATTTGTGTTGACTCTCTTTTCTTCTTAATAAGTCTGGCTAGAGGCTTATCTATTTTGTTTATTTTCTCGAAGAACCAGCTCTTGGTTTCATTGATTTTTGCTATTGTTTTATTCTTCTCAATTTTATTTATTTCTTCTCTGATCTTTATTATGTCCCTCCTTCTGCTGACCTTAGGCCTCGTCTGTTCTTCTTTTTCCAATTTCGATAATTGTGACATTAGACCATTCATTTGGGATTGCTCTTCCTTTTTTAAATATGCTTGGATTGCTATATACTTTCCTCTTAAGACTGCTTTTGCTGTGTCCCACAGAAGTTGGGGCTTAGTGTTGTTGTTGTCATTTGTTTCCATATATTGCTGGATCTCCATTTTGATTTGGTCATTGATCCATTGATTATTTAGGAGCGTGTTGTTAAGCCTCCATGTGTTTGTGAGCCTCTTTGCTTTCTTTGTACAGTTTATTTCTAGTTTTATGCCTTTGTGGTCTGAAAAGTTGGTTGGTAGGATTTCAATCTTTTGGAATTTTCTGAGGCTCTTTTTGTGGCCTAGTATGTGGTCTATTCTGGAGAATGTTCCATGTGCACTTGAGAAGAATGTATATATCCTGTTGCTTTTGGATGTAGAGTTCTATAGATGTCTATTAGGTCCATCTGCTCTACTGTGTTGTTCAGTGCTTCCGTGTCCTTACTTATTTTCTGCCCAGTTGATCTATCCTTTGGGGTGAGTGGTGTGTTGAAGACTCCTAGAATGAATGCATTGCAGTCTATATCCCCCTTTAGTTCTGTTAGTATTTGTTTCACATATGCTGGTGCTCCTGTGTTGGGTGCATATATATTTAGAATGGTTATATCCTCTTGTTTGACTGAGCCCTTTATCATTATGTAGTGTCCTTCTTTATCTCTTGTTACTTTCTTTGTTTTGAAGTCTATTTTGTCTGATATTAGTACTGCAACCCCTGCTTTCTTCTCACTGTTGTTTGCTTGAAATATGTTTTTCCATCCCTTGACTTTTAGTCTGTACATGTCTTTGGGTTTGAGGTGAGTTTCTTGTAAGCAGCATATAGATGGGTCTTGCTTTTTTATCCATTCTGTTACTCTGTGTCTTTTGATTGGTGCATTCAACCCATTAACATTTAGGGTGACTATTGAAAGATATGTACTTATTGCCATTGCAGGCTTTAAATTCGTGGTTACCAAAGGTTCAAGGTTAGCCTCTTTAGTATCTTACTGCCTAACTTAGCTCGCTTATTGAGCTGTTATATACACTGTCTGGAGATTCTTTTCTTCTCTCCCTTCTTGTTCCTCCTCCTCGATTCTTCATATGTTGGGTGTTTTGTGCTGTGCTCTTTCTAGGAGTGCTCCCATCTAGAGCAGTCCCTGTAAGATGTTCTGTAGAGGTGGTTTGTGGAAAGCAAATTCCCTCAGCTTTTGTTTGTCTGGGAATTGTTTAATCCCACCGTCATATTTGAATGATAGTCGTGCTGGATACAGTATCCTTGGTTCAAGGCCCTTCTGTTTCATTGTATTAAATATATCATGCCATTCTCTTCTGGCCTGTAGGGTTTCTGTTGAGAAATCTGACGTTAGCCTGATGGGTTTCCCTTTATAGGTGACCTTTTTCTCTCTAGCTGCCTTTAACACTCTTTCCTTGTCCTTGATCTTTGCCATTTTAATTGTTATGTGTCTTGGTGTTGCCCTTCTTAGATCCTTTCTGTTGGGGGTTCTGTGTATTTCCGTGGTCTGTTCGATTACTTCCTCCCCCAGTGTGGGGAAGTTTTCAGCAATTATTTCTTCTAAGATACTTTCCATCTCTTTTCCTCTCTCTTCTTCTTCTGGGACCCCTATAATACGGATATTGTTCCTTTTGGATTGGTCACACAGTTCTCTTAAGATTGTTTCATTCCTGGAGATCCTTTTGTCTCTCTCTATGTCAGCTTCTATGCGTTCCTGTTCTCTGATTTCAATTCCATCAATGGCCTCTTGCATTCTATCCATTCTGCTTATAAACCCTTCCAGAGTTTGTTTCATTTCTGCGATCTCCTTTCTGGCATCTGTGATCTCCTTTTGGACTTCATCCCATTTCTCTTGCGTATTTCTCTGCATCTCTGTCAGCATGTTTATGATTCTTATTTTGAATTCTTTTTCAGGGAGACTGGTTAGGTCTGTCTCCTTCTCTGGTGTTGTCTCTGTGATCTTTGTCTGCCTGTAGCTTTGCCTTTTCATGGTGATAGGAATAGTCTGCAGAACTGGGACGAGTGACGGCTGGAAGGACTTCCTTTCTTGTTGGTTTGTGGCCCTCCTCTCCTGGGAGAACAGCGGCCTCTAGTGGCTTGTGCTGCGCAGCTGCGCGCAGACAGGGTTTCTGCTTCCTGCCCGGCTGCTATGGAGTTAATCTCCGCTGTTGCTGTGGGCGTGGCCTGGCTCGGGCAGCTACTCCAAAATGGTGGAGTTGCGTTGGAGCAGGAGCGGCTGGGAGGCTATTTATCTCCGTAAGGGGCCTCCCTGCTCCCTGCAGCCCAGGGGTTAGGGTGCCCAGAGATCCCGGATTCCCTACCTCTGGATTAAGTGACCCGCCCTGCCCCTTTAAGACTTCCAAAAAGCACCCGCCAAAACAAAACAACGCCCACCAAAAAAAAAAGAAAAAAAAATTTTTTTAATTAAAAAAAAAGAAAAAAAAAAAAAAAGGTGGTCGTTCGTTTTTCTTTATTCTCCGGTGCCAGCCTCAGGCCTCTGCTCACCGGTCTTTCTGCCCTGTTTCCCTAGTATTGGGGTCCCTATCCCTTTAAGACTTCCAAAAAGCGCTCGCCAAAACAAAACAGCAAAAAAGCAAAAAAAAAAAAAATGGTCGCGCGCTTTTCTTATGCCCTCTGTCGCCCAGCCTCCAGTGCCCGTTCACTGTTCTTGCTGCCCTGTTTTCCTAGTATCGAGCGCCCTGCAGTCTGGCTCGGATGGCTGGGGCTGGGTGTTCGGCAGTCCTGGGCTCTGTCTCCCTCCCGCTCTGCCTGCTCTTCTCCCGCCGGGAGCTGGGGGGAGGGGCGCTCGGCTCCCGCCGGGCCGGGGCTTGTATCTTACCCCCTTCGCGAGGCGCTGGGTTCTCTCAGGTGCGGATGTGGTCTGGATATTGTCCTGTGTCCTCTGGTCTTTATTTTAGGAAGGGTTGTCTTTGTTATATTTTCATAGATATATGTTGTTTTGGGAGGAGATTTCCGCTGCTCTACTCACGCCGCCATCTTCTGCCCCCTCCTGTGACATGGTCTTTTTTGATGCTTCCTCTTCCTACTACCTGGGAAACTCCCATTGCCTGGGAGAAAGAGCCTGTTTTGCTTCTTCTATGCACTCGCACAGTCTTGTACATGATCATTCAGAAAATTCTACTTAAATATCCAGATAACCTGCACAAACCAGCTATTGTATGCTCCTCCTCAAAGGCAAGAACCATATTTTGTGTATTTATTTTTAAACTTTCCAGTATTTAGCAGAATGCCAGACCCATAGTACATGGTCAAGGAAGTATTAGGGTGTTTTTTGTTAGGAATCAGGGGGAACAGGCAGTCAGTAAAGGCATTACAGAAATGATATTTTCAGAAAACAACCTAATCACCAGGATCAAGTATTTAAATTTTGGCTCAAAATCAAGTCAATCTAATATATCTAACATATATTCAAATAGAACTTCTTAAGCTTATTAATTAAGAAAATGAATATCCATAATATGCAATATGCCAGTATATTATTTATAT
The DNA here is from genome assembly GCF_030020395.1 of Manis pentadactyla. Taxonomy (NCBI): domain Eukaryota; kingdom Metazoa; phylum Chordata; class Mammalia; order Pholidota; family Manidae; genus Manis; species Manis pentadactyla. The sequence continues at coordinate 111,825,607 of NC_080021.1, read as the reverse complement.
TCATAATGCATATGATAAACTGTCAGATGTAAGCATGATATTCTGTAGTCTGAATAACTGTGTTTAAGAATGAATTGCCTTTAAAGTCTAGCTTGTGTATTGTATTTGTAAATATGAATTGTCAAGAAATACAAATATCCATGGATATGGAAAAAATCCATATCCAAGATGGATATAAATTGATGTTTCATGTATGTAAGAAAGGACTTTTTAACCAATTTGTAGCATTCTCTAGTTTATTTTGGCAATGCAGTTGTACTTTTGGAAACATGGAAAATAAAATTAACCTGAACCCCTTTGAGTTTTTTCCTGCTCCAAAAAGGGGAGAAAAATCATATAGGTGGAATTTTTTACTTAATTTAAGACCCTAGGGATCATTACTCAAGAAAAACCATAATAGTTAACCTACTTCACAGCATCACTAAGAAGGCTTTTCTTCCCTTTAGGATTTCAAATACCCAGACACTTTTCTTACCCGTATCAGGTCATGAGGTAAGAAAGTTTGCTATTACATGATTATATAAGAGATAAGCAGCCTCATCGGCAGACAAACAGGCAGAGGCTCAGGATAGTTTGCTCCTAAATGGCCAAAATTAATGACAGAATTTTTCAGAACTTATAGAGCATATAATGACATACAGAGATGATTTATTTGCTTGGGAGAACTTTTATAATAACCCCAAATAACAAGGTAACCACACACTTTATCATCTATAAGAATTCTGATTATTTTTCAATTGGCCCAATTCTGATTCCTTAAATGAATCCAATAGAACAGAAGTATTTTGAAGATAAGGTGGCTCATTAGACTTAAAGACTAAGTTGGAAGCAACATACATAACAGTATCAATCTAAATCCAGGGGATGAAACTGAAAAAGTAGTTCAAGTAGTAAAACAGTCTATTGAGGTTGGCAAAATTTCTCATTCGTGACTGTTTGCAGTCTCTTAAGTAGTTTATAGAGGAAAAATTTTGCTGGTACACTGATCTAAATTTTGTAAGATACTGAATAATACAGATTTTGGAAAAAATATTTGTAAAAAAGGAGTTTGCTAATTTAGCTTTCGACTCTAGTTAAAGTATAAACAGAAAATCATTTTGCAATTTTTTAACTTAATTGACCTAAGTCCCTTCGTCAGATCCAATAAAGATAAGCAACCCAAAGCAAACCTGTATATTATAAACATAATAAGAGATTCTACTTACAACTTCTCAGCATTAAATGAGTCCCAATTATAATTTAGTTACACAGATAAAATTCAAAAAGGAATCAGCATTACTACTGCTCAATCATCTTGGAATAAGCAGGTAACAACAGAGAACTAGGAGTGTAAGTAGCATAGGACAAGAGACACATATATCAGAGGTCAGTAAGAGCCCATGCCAAGGAAGTGAACATGGCAGGAAGTAAATCTGAAGGTATTCTAGCAATTTTTGCCTTCTATGAATAAGATACATGGAAGAAAAAACACCACGTTAGAAGATATTGGCTCAAGCCAGTGCACCTTCAAAAGAAGTAACTAGACTTTTCCCCTATGCATCAAAAGAGAGAGGTAAATTAGATGATCTTTAAGCTGTTATCCCACTGTAAAGCTCTGAGACTGTGAATTCTCTTTTTCCTCAGTGGCCCACACTTCTGATACAGGTACATTTAATTTTTTATCAGAACTTGTGAATCATTGAGCTGTCTAAGCTAAGCAGACTATCTCAAAGGAACAAAAAATACACAAATTAATTAAAAGAAAACACCAGATTAATTTTAAGAGGTGGTGATCTCATGTGCTTTTTCTGATATATTGAATTTTAACAGAATCCAGTAAGCCAATAAACTATGGGACACAAGTTACTTACTTATTTCTTACTTCTCATCTGTTAGTAGGTAGAAGACAAATATAAATAAGGGTAACAAAGGAAAGTAAAGAGAACTTTAGAAGTAAATGTTAGTTTTCAGTATTCACACAGGCAAAGTTCATATCTAGTTGGAGAAAGGTTGCCACTAAATACTGGTAAGCAGGATTAGGCATGTTTAATTTTCATTTGTGAAACAACTGTCCAGAGTAAGCTATAGAGTTTTAGTAACAGGATGGAGAGAGACTCAGTGGCCTATATGGAGGCATAATGCATGACTCTGGACTAACTGCTATCAGTATGAGCCAAAACTATGAATTGAGTAACTGTGAGCATAATTTGCCATCGCTCTGTTGATGAAATATTGTGCCCTTGATCTTAGCTCTCCTCAATTGGTCCCAAAGGCAGTCAGATAAAGGAATGTACATGATCACTACAAACTCACTGTTCCTTCTGAAAACACTAGAAAAAGCGTAGGCCCTAACCAGGGGTAATGACTGTTTACTGGTTATTATCAGCTTGTTACAGGAAAAACCAGTACAGTGAGTATGCCTTTTAGAGACACAGCTTAGCCATTCACTGGGCCCTTCACCGTGCAAGGGCTAATACCACTACAGTCAGCAGGAGTACCCAGAATCAGTGGGAGCCCTACTAAAGAGAAAACACACCTTTTGTGCTTCAGTTATTAATAGCTTTGACTTATAGAGGTGGACAATATTGAGCTCCAGGTATCCATAGACAATCTCAATCAATATATGATATGGCCAGTAAGATGCAAGAGAGGTTAACCCTTGTGCTTAAAGAACAGCATAGGGCATGCAATCAGGGGCTTATTATGGAGTTTCCTGGTGTAGGTACATGTATGGTATTTGTGAAAGAATGAATTTTTTACCTCCTATAGCCACTGAAAGTATATATCCCATTGCATTTGGCTTAGAGTATGCACACAGCACACGTGTTCTCAAAAGCACTGGACACACACTGAGTGATTAATCCTCGCCACTACTCTTCCTCATAAGCCACATATTCTTATTCTTTAATGGTTGACAAGACTCAGTTGAGAAGGATAATTGCCTTGCTCAAGGCCATAGAGGAAGCCTTAGAAAAGAATTAGACTTGAGTGATTGTTGGCCTACAGGCTTATACTTGGACCACTAGGTCATGTGTGATGGAAAAGCCTTTCTTGAATTGTAGGCAGAGTATTTGTGTTTCTGTCTGTGTGTGTGTGTGTGTGTGTGTGTGTGTGTGTGTGTGTGTGTATGCATATATATGTTGAGAAGGCAAAGACCTATATTCAATGTATCCTTTAATTTCTCAATATTAGAGAAACATTTACAGTATTGTGATAAATGCATTAACTCTGCAATTTGTTATCTTCCTTTTTTATTTCTTTGTTCTGTCTAAGAAACAGCAACCTTAGGCCACAAATAAAAAGGTTCAAACCAGAAAAGCATATTCCTAACTACAGAATGTTACCAGGTAGTTTTTTCAGGCACCAGATTATCCAATCACAAGGCTTTAATTAATTTTATTAACCTCTTTGATGAACGAGTTGCTTTTCTTTGTAGGAAGGTACTGTAGTATAGTTGTGAAGTATGTAAATTCAGAAGTCAAAACTTCTAGATTAGAATTCTGGTTCTACCTTTTCCTTTATATATGATTTTGGAAAAAATAACTGAAACTCTCTGTCTCAGTTTCCTTATCTGCAAAGTAAGGATAGCAATAGGATTGTGGTAAGATTTATATGAGACAATATATTTACAATGTGCTTAGAACTGTGCTGGGCACAGAGGAAGAACTCAATAAAACTTAATAATTATCATCATTATCATCATCGCCATTACAAACATATAAAGATATGGTTATTATACTTTCAAACTAAGCTAGTGGTCAGTGTTCATTTCTTCTAAAAATATACTTTTCTTTATTTAGAACAGTTAAGAGGCCAAGTAAAATAGTAAATAAAGTCAGCACAAAACAATTTTGGGGATATACACCTCAACAGAATTCAGGAGAATATAGAAAATGCAGGAAGAAATATCACATTCTCAGGTGTTGACTCATATCCTTGTCCTGAATGAAATTGTTGGCACATATTAACACATACTTCAACACTCATCTTTCAATTAGTGAGTCTGCATCATGAACGAAGTTCTGGACCAGTGGCTCAGGATGAAAAGGACACCAACAACCACATGTGGTTACTCATGTCACTAAACAGGGATGTATAGTACCGCCAAACTGGAACAGACAAAGGTAACTATACTAGGTAAACAGAGCACACAGATCTACTGCTTATATATAGAAAGTAACACTATGTATTTCAGTCTCAAAATAATCAGAGTAAGAAAAGCTTCTTGGAAATTAAAAATATGATGATGATCAAGATTACATAGTAGAACAGTTGGAAGATAAGTTCAAGGAAATCTAGATAACAAAGACAAGCTAAAAAGTATAAGGAAAAGATAAGTATCAGAAACTGATGCAATAGATTCAATAGCCAACTCATACGAACCCACAAAGAGAAAATGGAAGCAAATACAGAGGAAGAAATTATCAAACAATTAATAAAAGGGAATTCCTAGGATTGAAGGCCATTTCTTTTTAAACTGAAAGGGACCATCAGGTATCCATTCAAAATGCATGGTAAGAGCCCCACACTTAAATGCTTCAGTAAAATTTTGGAACATCAGGGGTAAAGAGGATATCTGGAAAGCTTTGAGAGAGAGAGAAAAATTACTAATGAAGGAATGTGTGAACATGTGAACGAATGGGACTTCTCATCAACACTTTAATAAATTCCAAAAGATAATGGAGAAAGGCCTTTAATACTATGAGAGAAAAATTATTTTCAGTCTAAAAATCTATGCCTGTCCCAACTATTGCTGAAATGGGAAAAGATAATAAAGATATTTCTGAGACATGTAAGAACAGAAAGTTTGTCTCTTATTTAGCTTTTCTTAGGGAGTTTCTTGGGGAAATGCTCCTTCAAGATGAAGACATAAGCTCAGACAGACCTTCAGGTGTTCTAGAAATCAGTCAGGAAAGAGCAGGGCAGAAACACTGATAGATATACAGAGAATTGGCTGGAAGAAAGGAGAGTTCTATGAATATGATCATATCCAAATTGTCCTCGGGAGAATCAGAAATGCTGAAGAACAAGGAAGTCTAACAACGAAGAGAAAATGACTACAGCAGGCTTTTCTAGCTCAGCAATGAAAAATGAGGTCTCACACCCTTTATTGATTTACAACTTTTAGAATTAGGCTATAGATAAACCATGGAAGAATTAATTATGATAACCAAAAAAGAGCCATTATCAACATTTTAAATATGAAAACAAAGTACAGAAGACAAAATTTAAGAGATGGGTGAGAGGGCATGAAAAAGAAGTGAAGGGAAAAGTCACCACTCTAAAGTTTAAAAAAGGTTTAAAATGTACTAGAATATATTTACAAAGCACAAGGGGGCAAAAAAGGAAGTCAGATAGTGAGACTGTATATAAGTAGATTAAGCTAAACCTCATAGAATGAGCATTCTAAATAAGCATTCGAAAGAGCTAACACTGATTTCTAAATGCAGTGGGCAAGAACACAGACCAACTCCACGCAAACCTAAGACAGCGGTACTATTGTTTGGGTTTCATTATCTTATAACAACACTTAAAAAACCCAATACAATATGGCTATCCTATAATAAGAGTCTTAGTCTTGTTCTCCTACAATTAAAGGTTTCTACTCATAAAGGTATGAGATGATAAGCTGTGTGGCAATGAAAAATGAATTCTGATTAGAAATTTAAAAATATACATTTGGATGAGTGTTGTCTTTCAAAATAATCCAGTCCTGTGCCAATTTCAAAATTGTTGCAGCGGGACTTTTTTTTTGGACAGTCTGAATCCTCTCTGAGAGGTGCAAAGGAAGCACACTGCCTTATTATTTTATAATCTGCTTCGTTTTTACAAAATTGTACACTATCTGGATTGATTTTCCACCTTCATAATCATTCTTGATTTCAAATAACTTTTAATTAACTACAAAACCAGATGTGTTATCAAAGAAAAAGGATTTTTACCTGCTAAGTCTATGCAATGACGTCCTCATAGGCTGCCAAAAAAAGGTCAGTATCTTGAATGATCGTTGGAATAGTCATCTAGCCTTGGACCATTTGCTTAAAAACTCCATCCCTGGACATACCTTATGCAGACACAGATATATGGGCCTTATAAATGCCTGGACACTCTTCAGGTTAGGGTGGTTGATGTTCCTTTTTAGAAGAATTTTTTTAGACTTTTACACATATTATTTAGACTTTTACAAACATCAAAGAGAACTTTATTTTAGGCATCCAGAATTCAGTCTATTAAGAAACTTCCATCAATACTTGCAAAGACCTTCAGTGTTCATTAACTGTGTCTTTTAAAAAGCATTCTGGCCAACAAAATAGTTTTTGTACAAACATTCCATTGATCACAGTGGATAAAACAATAATAAACTAATTAAGGAAAAAAATTAAAAATTTCTAGACTAAAATTTGCACCTTTGAAATAGTACATGGGACAAAAATGTACCACTGCATATTCATTTGTAAGAGGTCAGGATTAAAATTATGCCGTAAAATCACTTTTTTCTATAAAATAAAAACTTCTAGTTATAAGAAGGAGAATATTAAAATAATTTTTTATTTTAGTATAAAATCACAGGGTCAAAAATTATAAGTTTGGTAGAGGACTCAAAACGTAATTTAAAAAATTATTGTAAAATTGCTTCATGATTTAATATGTAGTTCTTAGTATAACGGAGGAAACTATTACTATATTTTAGGCTGTGATTTCACTGCTGTCTGTGATTACTTATCCCAAAATAATAGATAGTTTTATTTGGTCACTACATTTCTCAATTCTGGGTCAAATATTCAATAATACTCTTGCTAAGTGAAATTTTCTGATATTCACCTGAGGAGGCTCATTTAAATGCTCCAGGTAACACTCTAAGCAGAGATTTTTGTTACACTTGGCAAAGGAACCACGTTGTTAGATCATCATTTCAGATACAAGTTCATTTTCAAAAGAGAATGCAAAAAATTAAGCATGTAAAGATTCTTTCGCCAGTTGATGATATTATTTTATACAGGTTTCTTCTTTTTAAATTTCTTTTCTATAGATAAGTGATAAAGAGAAACTTATGTGAGTCTGACTGGATTATGGAAGACTGTGAACTATACGAAGAATAAAATCTATCATTCTCAAAGAGAAGTAAAAACAATCAGTTTTTCTTCTATCTACTCTTTAATTAACAAAAGAAAGTCCTAGTACCTCTGTCTTCCTAATTACTGGTTGTTTTTAGCAACACACTCTAGAATTTTAGAAAATGTTACACTCACACAAATGGCTAAGTTTTTGAAACCATGAAAAGTCTCATTCATTTAAGTTACCTGGCAGTATTACTCAGAAGTTTCTAAGCATAAGCTGACAAAAGCAGCCGATTTAAAACATTACCTTTGTGTGGTGAAGCCTTCCGCTGAGCAGGAGTGGCTGCCGTTTGCACCTGCTGCTGTTTCACCAAATTTCCTTCACTTCCAGTTCTCAAAATCTCACTTAAACTGGTTTTTTTCTGTTTGCTGCTCAAATCGTCCTTTCTAGTCGATGGCAGCTTAGAAACTGCATTAGCAAAGAAAGGTCTAGCCAAGCGAGAAGGTTTGGACATTTTAAAAAGCAGAAAAAAACAATAAAAGGAACCAACCCCAGAATGTTACCTGCTGAGGCAGCAGATTGTAAAATAGTCCTTTGAGCTTCACTTTTCAACTGCCACAGTTTCAGTATAAAGTGTAGCTGGATGCAAAGTACAGGGCTGCCACTTGGATTTCTTTGAAACAAAAGGCATCATGCAGCCACAGAGCCCATTTACTAGACCTGTGGAATGTAAATGTGTCTTTCGAAGATGCCAGTGACAGTTTTGCAATGGTAAATGTTCCAACTGGGAGTGAACGGCAGATGCTGGAATACAGAATGTCAAACACACACACACACACACACACACACACACACACACACACACACACACACACGACTTCCTAGCATGCACAGACTAGACAACACCAGACAGCCAAGAAGTGGAAGAAAAATGTAAATACTACCCTACCCACTCAGGTGCAATATATGAAAATGACCCCAATGTCAGTTTAGATTACTATGAAGTGCATACCATGTCCAGTTTCCAGGCATTAGTTCAAGCAAATATTTCCTCACCTTAGCACATTCTTATATTATATTCCAAGTGTTGACCATGTAACAAATGCCCACCTACATAATTACTTCTCCTGCTGTTTATGGAACACACACAGCATCGTGGAAAAGAAGGAAAACAGAAGTATGTCATTTCCATCCCTGTCTGGGCTGCAATAGGGTGCCTACTAATTACTAAGAAGAGTTGTGTGTCTGTGTGATGCGGTGTGGAATGCGTGTGTATGTGTCTGAGTTGCATGCATGTATGTGTTGGGGATAGAGTGTCTGAGGAAGAGATATGAATTATTTCACCTTTTAAAGAACTTTGGCTTTATTATAATGAGTAAATGGATCCTTGTAATCACCATGCTTTCTGAAAGACCAATAGTAGTGATGTAAGAATACAGTGTGTTCAAGGGGCCATATTTTCCTAAACTGAAAAATATTCCTCCCACCAAATGAACACATAGCCATTCCCAGGTGAACACAACCTTCCTCACTAAGGGCAACCATTTTCCTCTTAGTTTCCCATGTCAGTGATTTTTATGACTTGGGTTTAAGCTGTTTCCAACCTCAATCATTCTGTGTTCCCTTAGGGAGAGTCTCCACAAACTCTATGAACTATAAACAGGCTCTGGGAATATGTGTTCACAAAACTCCACTCTAAGTGTAAATACTGTGCTAGTCCCCATTTATAGTTGATAAGTGCATAGCTACTTAGCACTTTATCAGAGGCAGAATTATGTGCTGTGAAGAGTACAGATGTTTGAATCAATTAGATCTGAAGTTCCCTCTAAATTCTAAATGTGGTCCCAGCCTGGGCAAAGTCTTTTTTCATCAATAAAGTTGGGATAGTGACTTAACAGAAGCAACAAATCTGCACCTTGTTGGGCACACAGTAGCACTCAATAAATGTGAATTTCCTTACCTTGTCCTTCCAAACATTCATAGTTTTAATGGTTCCCAATAGGTCCAGTACAGCCTTATAAAATATCACAATTACAAAATCAAATCCTGACCCGGGCCAGAGTGACCACAATGAGATCATACCCATGATTTCACACGTATGGATCTGGGAGAAAGCAGTGTGGGAGCACACCCTTAATAACAGGAGAAATGCCTCCTACGAACATAATGAGCCCCGCACTACATTGGCAAATACTGTTCCTTATAAAATCCACCCCATTAAATACTGTGAAGCATAGCTGCCAAATTTAAGTGATCCCTTCACTCTGAATAATTCTGCCCAAATAGGATAGTCAGAGTTTTAATTTACATAAATGATCTTTTACTTCTGCCTGAGAACCATTGCTTTCTTAGGCCTCTGTAGTTTTTTTCATTTTCTTCATCAGCACTAGCTGTCAGCTTTTTTTTTCCAGAACAGATTTCATTAAAAAATTAACTTCAACCATGTCATAGTGGAGAGCATCCGAGTTGTGTAAGGATGTAGAAGCTGGCAGTCGGAAAAGTTTACTCACCAGCTGAGTGGCCGCTGAGGGCCAGGCTCACATTTTAAATTTGTGCCTCAGGACAATGGCCATCAGTGACATATCTTGGACCTCAAGGTATGCAAATCACATGGCAGCTGAAGGCCTGTGGTACATGGCAGTAGGCTGTACCCTGGAAAGCCTACTGGAAGGATTGGGGCCAGGAAAGTGTAATTACATCCAAAACCATTGGAAGCAGGTGATTTCTCTGTACAGTGTGGATAGAAGCATCTCATGGGAATGGAATTATGACTCATCATAGAGTATTTTGATTGTCTGAGGGAACCTTGTATAATTAGATCCATTTAATGAAGGAAAGGGAAGCAACTGGCTACTTATAGAGGTATTAGTCAGGGTCCTCCAAAGTCCTTCTAAACATATACACACAAACATGCACACACATGCATACACATATGTGTATATACACACAACATACATCCTATTTATGTTTATTTATTTATATCTATATCTATATATCTTCTATTGATTCTGTTTCCCTGGAGAACACTGAGAATATGTATATACATAGACACATACACATATATACATATATATATGAAAGAGAGAAAGAGAAGTAGAGGTAGAGGGAAAGGGATTTGAATAACCGGCTCATGTGATTGTGGGGTTTGGCAAGTTGGAAATCTGTGGAATAGGCTGGCAGTCTGGCAATTCAGGGAAGAGTTGGTGTTGCAGTTTTGAGTCCCAAATCCACAGACTGGAAACCAGGTAGGATTTCTATGCTGCAGTCCCGAGGTAGAGTCCTTCTTTGGGACATCCCATTCTTTTTTCATAAGGTCTTCCAGGGATTGGATAAGGTTCATTCACATTGTGGAGGACAATCTGCTTCACTTACAGTCTATTGATTTGAATGTTAATCACATCTAAAAAATACCTTCAGAGCAACATCTAGGCTAGTGTATGATTGAATGCTGTGGTTAGGGCACCATAACCTAGCTGAGTTGGCACATAAAATTAAGCATTTCAACCCATGGAGGCCTCTCCACACTAAGCTACCTGCCACACCAGGAAGAAGAGACATGATTTTTAATGTTTCCCAAAATAGCAAGTATACATTGACCATGTAGACAACTTCCCTCAAAGCAGAATTTGGTTTGAGTGTGTGAAGAAAATAGAGTGTTCAAGATCTCATTCAGTTAATCCCACTATAGGTAAGGACCTACAAAAGAGACAAAAAAGAAACACACCTTCCTTTTCTTCCTATGATTGCCCTATTACAGGAGCCGAAGAAACTTCTAGCATTCCCATTTATTACAGCAGAGCTGGTGCTGAGCAGCACCTGGCTGTGTGCAGTGGTGACTATGGACACCACACATTGTCTTTTTGTTCTCTCTCCGTTCTTCACAACCATGACTCATGATGGGGGCCACTGCATTCCTGCCCCTTCTCCCACGTTCTTACTCAGTGGCCCTCCTCCACCATCATCCCTGAGTGAGAAGCTGATGGCAGATGGGATTCATTCACTCTCTCCTTCCTTTGCCCCTCCCTCCACCCAGAGGAAGCTTCCTTATGATGTTGGACACCTGAACTGCAGAGGTGGGGGTGTGTGGCGGAGGCTGCCTCAGGCATGGTGCTTTCTAAGCCTGAGAACCTATAGAATCACCTCTAAAAATGAACCTTCCTTAGGCCCCACCTCAGGCCCAGTGGATTCAAATGTTGGAGGACAGCCTTAGGAGGGGCTCCCAGAAATTTGCAAAAGTTATTCTCAGGAACTCTAATGTCTGGTGGGCTTTGGAAGCTGCTCCAGGTCATCTCTCTTCCCTGTTCCCATGCCAGTAGCTGCTGGATCAGCTCGTTCTCAGCTGCATCTCAGGGGAGCAGCCCACCTGCTGAGCTGCTTGCTCATGTTGCTCTTTCCAACTTGTAAAGACCACCTGTAATGAGCAGGTTGCATGGTGGGTCCCTTATGAGGATCCTGGGGAACCCATCTGAGAATACTGAACCCATTTCACTTGTCAGCTGATCAGAGTTTCAGTAAACATGCTTGTTTTGAGCTCTAGTTCTTGGGGTAACTGTATTTCCCTGTCCTACTCAAGAGGGAGACCTCATGTGTCTGCACCAAAACTCATGCCTTCATTAAATAACGTTGGTTCATCCACAAGGTCAATACTCTAAAGCCCACGAAGAGTACCACAAGGTTCAACAGTTTTCCTTCCCACTCACTGAAACTGTCCTGGGATGCTTTGTCATTCAGTACTTTAAACCCACAGGCCATCATAAAGTCTAGTCAACAGTGTGATGTATTTTTATTTTATTTATTTTATTATAAACCAAAAAAAGAGTTGAAAGTTGACACAGAAGCTTTTCTCGGCAATGCAATCCCAAACCAGCCCAACAAAACCCTACAAAAGTAGGTGGTGGAAATAAAGAGAAGTTTCAATAATTTTGTCCTACCTTTTCCTCCTTCCAAAAAGAATCTGAGTTGACTTACAAAATAGATACACTATCAGAATGAACTTAATGTGAAGCTAAAATAGATAATGAATATTAACAGAGACTTGAGGAAAATTCAGAACTCAGAAAGATATTTCCCTACTAAAGGCAGACAACAAATTCGGCTCTGAGCTTCCTAGCACCAAAGCAAAAAGGAAAAGAGGAGTGTTTGTAGAGTTTATTTTATCATTAGTTTGATGACAAAGGTTAGGAAACTGTCACTGGATCACAAAGATCTTGTTCAAACTGCTAGGGACTTCAGGACAAAGACCAGCCCTGACAGAACTGACCCTGTCTGGGAAACAGTACACCTGTATCAGCTGATTACAAAAGAGTTGCTTTGATCCGCAAGAGACAATTTATCTCCCGTGATGAACGGGCAACTTGCCCAACTACACCAGATCCTAACACTTCCAGGCTAAGATCATTCCCTAGCTCAGCTTCTAGACTCAGGTTTGCTCTGGATTTGGGGGCTTTATTCCTGCTGGCTTCCATTGTTTGATTAGTGTCTCTCCACAATGACCTAATCACAGCAAGGTCAACACTCTGACCTTCACATTGACTTTTGCCTTAAGACTCTTTGTAATAAGCCTCCTATATGTACTGGTGATGACCCCTGTGCCCCAGGGCACTCAACATTTTCTCCGAGTCTCCAAATTTCACCACAGTTGCACATTTCAGCACAATCTACAACTGTACACCCTTGGTTCCTGACTCTTTTTTAACCTCACTCACTGAGAGTTCCAGTCAAAACGGAAGTGCCAAACTCCAGCTGCTAAAAAACTGTGGAATTAGCTGGGTTTTCTTCTCTCAGGAATTAAAATAGTTCTAGATGAAGGGTCTTTCTCCGGGACAATAGCAACAGCGTCTTCAGGGCCAACCCTGTTTAATAAAAAAAATAGAGAGAAAAGAAAAAGAGAAGCACCTCTGGAATGGACCTGGTCTCTCTGTTTAGAAAGGGTGGGGCCAGAAGTTTTCTTCCTCCTGTAAAATCCAAGTACTTACCCTGCTATTTCAAACCAACCACCACCACTTTTTCAGGATTCAAATATCTTGCTACAGAATTCAGAGTGTTGTTGCTGTGAGATCATTCATTGGGCTTCTGGCCCTGCCTGGCCCCCTCTGCACATAGATCTCTCTTTAGCTTCACGTCTGGATGCCTCACACTCCCCACACTTCCTTGGAAATCCACATTCTGCTGACATAAGTCATTACCAAAGAGACAGCATTATGATTTTGGAGTATGTGGCTTGGGTAAATCACTCAGCTCTGCCAATGAACCATCCTCCTGTACTATAGCCCCTGAATTCTGCTTTTGGGACTATCTAAGCAGCCTTAATCCAGGACAATCTTTGGCTGCCCCAGTGGAGGAGGGGGCTGCCAGGGTACTGCTCCCAGAGGCTGGCTCAAGATCAAGGCCTGCAGCAACCTTGGCTGGCCTTTACCTGGGCTCTCTTACAGTCCATGAACAGTTCTACTGTTAATCTGCAGCTTTCTCTCTGTCATCAAGATGTGACGCCAATTAGCTATCCACCCATGACGGGTCCTTTAAACCAGGGTTGGAGTCTGACAATGCCTCCTGTGCTCTCCTGGTTTGGCAAAGTCCAACTCAGAGCTTCCTCACACCTCTCAGAGTCTATTCTTCTTTCCAAATCCTGAAGGCATACAATGATCCAAAATCTCCATGCAGGAAAATTCTCTTATAGCTAACCCCAACCACTTCTATAGGCTACAAATAGATTTTTTCTTGTTTTGACTGGAGATTAAGGTCATCTATAAGGGAATAACTCTCCCTCATTTCTTCACGATCTATAAGAGAAACTCCACATGATATGAGTTTTGTGTACTGCCTAAGTAGGGTTCTCCCCAGGATCTGGAGATTTGAATTGAACTGGCCACCTTCCCAGGCAGCCACACTCTGTGTCAGAAGCTGGAATGATTAGTGGCTTCCAGTGCACCAGCCCCTTGGTATTAAAGATAGGGAGTGGGTTTTCCTAAATCCTATTTTCTTCTCAGTCTGCAGGATGTCCTCAGAAAAATGAGAAAATGTAGATGACAATTCACATCCAGTCAAGGACATAAAGGCAGTGGATATCCCAAGACAATAAAGATGTCATTTAAAGTGAAAATGTTCAGACTGCTGCAGGGCCCTGGCTTTCCTTAAGACACAAGTGATCATTAATAGCAATATTAATAGTTACTATGCATTTATTATATATATACCCAACTGTTCTAGCTCACTTATCCCTCTCAGTAACTCTAAAGGTAGATATTGTTATTATCTCAATTTTACAGGTAAGTAAACCCAAGCACTCACAGGCCTAGAAACTCACCCAAGATCTCACAGATAATTAGTCCTGAAGCTGGGGTTTTAACTCAGTGGACCCCAGAGTCTGCCCTCTTCTTTAAAACTCAGAAAGTCTGGCTGTAATCCACACATCACACTGAGTGTGAACATTCAGTGATTGTTTCATCACAGCAGTGACCTGGGAAATTGCCTCTGCCCTTTCAGATGTCATGTGCCAAATTCCTAAATGTACGTACCCTGTAGCTACAAGGGTCCCGCAGAGGATGTGTGCCTGAGTCCCGTGTCATGGAAATCCAGCAGCTCCAATCTGGAAGCACGACATCCTGTGTTGGGGAGCAGATGGGGAGTTGGCAGTCTGGAGGATATGAGCGAGCAGCTTCTCATGTGAAGCCAACAAGCCCACAGAGAAGGTCAATGAGTGAAGAGTTTGCGGGTGGTGGCTGTGCTCCCTTGAGGAAGTACAGGTACCTGAGGAGGCACCTCCCGTATGGTATCTTGACCTTTCCCATCCCTGACTCCTGATCTTACTTTCTGGCCAGATGTCAAGCCAAACAATCTGGTAAGATTTCTCTGCCTTCTGAGCTCACCCAGTCTATTTATACTACTAGAACAGAATACCCTGACTTGTTATATAACCACAGAGAAATCATTTACTCCTCCAAACCAAATCACCTTGTAGTATCTGCTCTGTTATATCACAGGGTTGTTGTAACAATCAAGTGAGATAATTAATATGAAAGCACTTTGACAATTGTAAAATAACATGTGAACTAAAGGTAATGATTTTTATGGTTGTAAATTACCAGCTTCCCTATTTGTCCTTTCTAAAGATTGCTTTGGTGTCCTAGCAGAATCTCCTATAGAAGCAGTCAGTAAACATTTTCTGAAAGAGGCCAGAAAATAAACAATTCAGCCTTGTGAGCCATGGGATCCCTATTGCAACTATTCAACTTTGCCGTCAGGGTATGAAAGCAGCCACATCAATGACTGGGCAAAGCCATGTTCCAATAAAACTTTATTTACAAAAACAAGTGGCTGGACAGAGTAACCATAGTTTGCTGATCCCAGGTCTATAGCAGCTAATTAACCATTTGTGAATGGCAATATCACTCTGGTTCCTGTCCCCGTGACCCAAACACGCTGTGTGGATTCCTTGCCTCACTCTATGTTTAGATGAGTGCACTCTGTGTTCCGGCTGCAAGTCTAGATGCAATTTCTCAAATTACCTCACTCTACTATTGGACCTTACATAACTTTCAGAGACTTGAAGTAAGCTTCACGGTGATCTCCATGAACAGCCAACACTGGTTCTCACTTAATTAAAAACACAGCAGGCACAAGAGTAACCCACACCTCTCTAACTAGCTGGACTATACCATGCTTTGCCATTTTGTCCCCAAAATTAATTTATACAGGCTGCCGCATGTAGGGAAGCATGGCTTGAGTGCTAATATAACTGAATCTGTGGTCTAACTTATCTTGCAAAAATGTTCATGCTTAGTAGATTCAAGACAAAGGCTTTTAAGTTCAGATTCCTCACTTTCCTAGTGAAATGCTGAAGAGATGTCTTGTTTTAACAGCTCAAATTTCTAAGAATTCTTTCAAGAGCATTTTTTATGAGTCCAATAGAAGTTGCTTTACACCATGATGTCACCCATCTGCACTTCTATATTGTTAAAGAATCTTAAAATTATTTAAGATGTGTTTTGGTATGAGACTGTCTATGCCAGGAAGAACTTTTTGGGTGTTTATTGCAAAACACTCCCATACATAGAAGACTGTAGGGCTTATCTGAAAGAACAGTAGATTTGGAAGCAGAATGAAAAAGTTGTACATAAATGTGTTAGACAGCCAGGTTGTGATGAAAGGATGGAATTTTGTAGTCACAGATGGTTTTCCATGTGCCATTTTAAGAATTACATCGGCTTTAAGTGCAAGTTAAAATTTTATATATAAGAGTAGAATCCTGAAGTACAGATAAGCCATTTCTTATTAGGCTGGGCTTCAGTGATATTATTAAAGGTATAACTTAAAGTATAACAACCTGAAACCACTGAGTAGCCTACAGGTTTTTCTTAAGAATTTTTAGTAATAATAGTGTTACCCATGAGGTTTTATATACTTGTAATTCTAATGGGCAGTACCTTTCACTCACTCTAAAATGGAAATGAGGCAGTAGAGATGAGCCATCCCCTCCTCCCTTAAATAACCTAATTAGAGCTACATAGCTCCTAGGAGGAAAATGAGGAAACCAAAGATGACTTGAAGGAGGTGAGCAACACCACAATATTACTTGGCAAGTGAATAAGCCTACCAGCTCTTCTGCTGTCACTTGAAGAAGTGATGGGAATTCATTTATACAATTTCAAATTACCTTGCTCAAGTTCTTCATTATTATAAAACATCCAATTATTATTTTAAAATCCATATTGAATTTTCTAGGTTAGTAAAAATCAAATCTTAGAAAAGAAAAAAATAAGAGGTTGTTTTAGAACTTGCAGGCACTTGGGGAAATATGGAATGATACTTAGCTCAAAGCATCAAACCATCTGATGCTTTTCAGAGACACCTATGGAAATCTATATTGGTTCCCACAGGTTTGAAATTGTTCTGATTTAATGGCAGTAGTAGGATATGAGAAATCATGATGAGAACAAGCAAAACTGAAAAAAATTAACAATGTGCTAAACCTTCTGGTGAATTCTATATTTTCAATTAACTTTTGAGGAAGGTTGACAAAAGAGAAAATGTATCCATTAAATATCTTGAAAATCATGTGATCCATCAATAATAGACAGCATAAATGTTGGTTTTAAATGTGTCCAAAGATTACATTTTCCTTTTCTCATTATTAAAAACCACAGTAAATTTTATACATAAGTAATAAAGAAACAAGGCTCCAAAATAAGTAGTGAAATTAAGAAAGAGCTCTTTTCTTTTAATATAACACCATACAGCTTTAAAAATTATTCACAGCCAATAATCACATGGAAAGATGAATATAAGTAATTATTAGGGAAATGCTAATCAAAACCACAATGAGTTACCATTTCATATCCATTAGGATAGTTATTACAAAAAATCAAACTTAGAAAATACCAAGTGTTTGCAAGAATGTAGAGTAATTGGAATCCTTGTACACACACTTGGTAGGAATATAGAATGGTGCAGCCACTGTGGACAATGGCATTGGTGATTTTTCAAAGAATTAAACAAAGGATTACCATATGATTCAGCAATTCCTTTTCCAAGTATATATCCAAAGGAAATGAAAGCAAGGACTTGAACAGATTTTTGTATGCCCATATTCATAGTGTTATTCACAGTAAGCAAAAAGGTAGAGGCAACCTGAGTTTCCATCAACAGATGAATAGATAAACAAAACATAGTGTATACATACGATGGGATATTATTCAGCCTTAAAAAGGGAAGGAATTCTGACACAGGCTGTAACATGAGTGAACCTTAAGGACATCACACTAAGTGAAATAAGCCAGTCATGAAAGGACAAATATTGTGTGATGCCACTTATATGAGGTACCTAGAGTAGTCAAATACATAGAGAAAGAAAGTAGTACAGTGGTTACCAGGGCCTGGGGAGGCTAGAATGGGGAGTTAGCATTTAATGAGCACAGAGTTTCAGCTGAGGAAGGAAAAGGTTCAGGAGGTGGATGGCGGTGATGGTTGTGCAACAGTGAGAATGCATTTAATGCCACCTAACTATGCATCTAAAAAGGGTAAATGTTATGTTATATTTCCTCACAATAAAAAATTATTCAACTTCATATTTGTATGTAGTTGGTGCTCTACTTTCTCCTTGTGAACCAAGGGCTAGACAAGGGTCTACCCTTTCGCTCTCCACAACTCTGCAGCCTGGGCAATGCCGAGAGGCAAATTCTGTTTTCACAGGTGGATTAATGGAAATGGCTAGAGTCACTCAGAGGGCTGATGTGATTTTCTCACTGAGGCCTAACCATGGCTACCAGCAGACGTAACATGACCCATTGTCACACAGCCACACGGCAAAGCAGAGGATGCAAAGCCCTTGTCAGGGACTTATAATTCCATTCTCTTTACCCCAGATTAAAAAGACAAATGCAAGCTACTGCTCTAACAGCACTGAGCAAGCTGGAGATGGGTTTGCCCCCAAAAGACTCTGAAACCATCCCTTCAGAACCTGTTTCTTGGCTCTGATTCTCTGGCAGTGGCCTTTTGTTCTCCCTGGATAGCATCTCTTTTTTTGAAGGGCATAGCAAACCCTCATCAAAATGAGGGAGAGATCTCCTCCTATGGCATCAGAATCTTTGCTAGCAAATCCTGTGGCCTTGACTTCCCAAAATTTGCCTTGAATTATTTTACAAAATTTGCCTTGAATTATGTGCAAGAGTGCTCCACTTTTTCTAAATGAATAAAAATCCACTGAGCACCCTGCACTTGTTTTTATGAAGCAAAAAAGCTCACACCAGTCCCTGAATACTCTTTAGAGTGGATGAAAGGAAAAATTTATGCCATGCTGTACAAGACTAGGCTATCACCCTCATACGTCTGCAGACTTATGTTTGCAGACAAGGCAACATTGGTATTTATATAGAGAAACAGAGCAGCATATACCTTAAAGTGAGGTTTGGGGTTTGCCTCTTTGAGACACTTCAAATTTACAAAACCAGATGAGGCTCTAAAGATTGAACTATGAATTGTCTTGCATCTCTGTTCCAAGGTAGGGTTATTTAGATGATTCTTTACCTCCATAAAAATAATTCAAATTCATAGACAAAAAATGTACCCATTTATGGGCAGTTAAGAAAATGTTTTTTTGCATTCTATTTTAATGTCATTTCAATTTCCCTCAGCTCCCTTCATGTCCTGCTTCTTCCCAGATATCTGATGTCTTTTTTATGTCCTCAGGAGGACACTAATTCTAACCCAGAGAAAGCCTGCTTTCTGGAAAGGCTCTTCATGGGTTACGTATAACTTAGAATAGTTTTTTAGGTTAAGGCAATTTTAAAATAACAAACATAACATTTATTTATGGCAGAAGAAAACTATTGATATACCACAAATGTTATTAGATTTTTTTGTTGCTGTTGTTTTTGTTTTTTTTTATTTTGGTGTCATTAATGTACAATTACATGAGCAACATTAGAGTTACTAGACTCCCCCCATCACCAAGTTCCCCCCACATACCCCATTACAGTCACTGTCCATCAGCTTAGTAAGATGCTATAGTATCACTACTTGTCTTCTCTGTGGTGTACTGCCTTCCCTGTGACCCCCCACCTACATTATGTGTGCTATTCGTAATGCCCCTTTTTCCCCCTTATTCCTCCCTTCCCACCCATTCTCCCTAGTCCCTTTCCCTTTGGTAACTGTTAGTCCATTCTTGGGTTCTGTGAGTCTGCTGCTGCTTTGTTCCTTCAGTTTTTTCTTTGTTCTTATACTCCACAGAGGAGTGAAATCATTTGATAACTTGTCTTTCTCCACCTGACTTATTTCACTGAGCATAATACCCTCTAGCTCCATCCATGTTGTTGCAAATGGTAGGATTTGTTTTCTTCTTATGACTGAATAATATTCCATTGTGTATATGTACCACGTCTCCTTTATCCATTCATCTACTCATGGACACTTAGGATGCTTCCATTTCTTGGCTATTGTAAATAGCACTGAGATAAACATAGGGGTGCATATGTCTTTTTCAAACTGGGCTGCTGCATTTTTAGGGTAAATTCCTAGAAGTGGAATTCCTGGGTCAAATGGTATTTCTATTTTTAGTTTTTTGAGGAACCTCCATACTGCTTTCCACAATGGTTGAACTAATTTGCATTCTCACCAGCAGTGTAGGAGGGTTCCCCTTTCTCCACAACCTCACCAACATTTGTTGTTGTTTGATGGTGGCCATCCTAACTGGTGTGAGATGATATCTCATTGTGGTTTTAATTTGCATTTCTCTGATGACTAGCGATGTGGAGCATCTTTTCATGTGCCTGTTGGCCATCTGAATTTCTTCTTTGGAGAAGTGTCTGTTCAGATCATCTACCCATTTTTTAATTGGATTATTTGCTGTTTTGTTTGTTGAGGTGCATGAGCTCTTTATATATTTTGGATGTCAACCCTTTATTTGATCTGTCATTTATGAATATATTCTCCTATACTGTAGGATGTGTTTTTGTTCTATTGATGGTATCCTTTGCTGTACAGAAGCTTTTCAGCTTGATATAGTCTCACTTGTTCATTTTTGCTTTTGTTTCCCTTGCCCAGAGAGATATGTTCATGAGGAAGTCGCTTGTGTTTATGTCCAAGAGATTTTTGCCTATGTTTTTTTCTAAGAGTTTTATGGTTTCATGACTTACATTCAGGTCTTTGATCCATTTCGAATTTACTTTTGTGTATGGGGTTAGACAATGATCCAGTTTCATTCTTTTACATGTAGCTGTACAATTTTACCAAAGCCAGCTGTTGAACATGCCGTCATTTTCCCATTGTATGTCCATGGCTCCTTTATCATATATTAATTAACCATATATGTTTGGGTTAATATCTGGACTCTCTATTCTGTTCCACAGGTCTGCAGGTCTGTTCTTGTGCCAGTACCAAATTGTCTTAATTACTGTGACTTTGTAGTAGAGCTTGAAGTTGGGAAGCGAGATTCCCCCCAGCTTTATTCTTCCTTCTCAGAATTGCTTTGGCTATTTGGGGTCTTTTGTGGTTCCATATGAATTTTAGAACTATTTGTTTCAGTTCGTTGAAGAATGCTGTTGGTATTTTGATGGGAATTGCATTGAATCTGTAGATTGCTTTAGGCAGCATGGCCATTTTGACAATATTAATTCTTCCTACCCAAGAGCATGGGATGAGTTTCCATTTGTTCATGTACTCTTTAATTTCTCCTAAGAGTGTCTTGTAGTTTTCAGGGAATAGGTCTTCACTTCCTTGGTTAGGTTTATTCCTAGGTATTTTATTCTTTTTGATGCAGTTCTGAATGGAATTGTTTTCCTGATTTCTCTTTCTGCTAGTTCATCATTAGTGTATAGAAATGCAAAAGATTTCTGCATATTAATTTTGTATCCTGCAACTCTGCTGAATTCAGATATTAGATGTAGTAGTTTTGGAGTGGATTCTTTAGGGTTTTTTAGGTACAATATCATGTCATCTGCAAATAGTGACAGTTTGACTTCTTCTTTACCAATCTGGATGCCTTGTATTTCTTTGTGTTGTCTGATTGCTGTGGCTAGGACCTCCAGTACTATGTTGAATAAATGCGTGGAGAGTGGGCATGCCTGTCTTGTTCCCAATCTTGGGTGAAGAGCTTTCAGCTTCTCACTGCTAAGTATGATGTTGGCTGTGGGTTTGTCATATATGGCCTTTATTATGTTGAGGTACTTGTCCTCTATACCCATTTTGCTGAGAGTTTTTATCATGAATGGATGTTGAATTTTGTTGAATGCTTATTCAGCATCTATGGAGATGATCATGTGGTTTTTGTCCTTTTTGTTGATGTGGTGGATGATGTTGATGGATTTTCGAATGTTGTACCATCTTTGCATCCCTGGGATGAATCCCACTTGATCATGGTGTATGATCCTCTTGATGTATTTTTTAATTCAGTTTGCTAATATTTTGTTGAGTATTTTTGCATCTATGTTCATCAGGGATATTGGTCTGTAATTTTCTTTTTTGGTGGGGTCTTTGCCTGGTTTTGGTATTAGAGTGATGTTGGCTTCATAGAATGAGTTTGGAAGTATTCCCTCCTCTTCTGCTTTTTGAAAAACTTTAAGGAGAATGGGTATTATGTCTTCTCTGTATGTCTGATAAAATTCTGAGGTAAATTCACCTGGCCTGGGGGTTTTGTTCTTGGGTAGTTTTTTGATTACCAGTTCAATTTCATTGCTGGTAATTGGTCTGTTTAGATTTTCTATTCCATTAACAGTCTCTTGCACCTCATCCAGTCACTCTTAAGTCCTTCTATTGACTGTTTCATTTCTCTTATCTCCCCCTGGACTTCATCCCAAAGCTCTTGCATATTTCTCTGCAGGCCCATCAACATGGTTATGACTTTTATTTTGAATTCTTTTTCAGGAAGATTGGTTATATCTATCTTGCCCAGCCCTCTTTCTGGGGTTGTTTGAGTGATTTTTGACTGGACCAAGTTCTTCTGCCTTTTCATGGTGATAGAAGTGATTGCTGGCAGGTGGCATGTGTGTCAGCTGGGAGAACAAAGTCCCTTCCTGCTTAATGGTCGCCTTGCCCTTCTCCGCTGCCTGTGCCAGTTACCCGCACACAGGGAGCAGTCTCTGGGTTAATTTCCTGAGCTGCCATGGGCAGGGTGGCCCTTGGGAAAGCCTAGCACACTGCAGGGCATCACAGACTCACCAGGTGTGTTCTCCTGTGAGAACGGTGCCCCTTCATGCTTTCCAGACCTTGCAATGGCTTCCTCTCCCTGTTCCAGGCAGCTGCATACAGGGGCAGCCTCTGGGTCTGTTGTGGTTAGCTGCGTGCTGGGAGAAGACTCTGTGTGGTTGCTGTGGGTTAGACCACTGTCTGGCTGCTCTGCAGCAGTGGCGGGTCAGCCAGTTTGCTTGCAGCGCCGGCTGGGGAGAATGAATGGCAGGCTGCTTATTGCTGTGAGGGGCTTCGGAGCTGCATTGCCACCCAGGGGGTTAGGGCGCCTCAAGTTCCTTAAGACTCCCAGCCTGCTGGGCTGAGTGTGCCAGGATGATTTTGTCCACCTGTTAAACCCTTGTCCCTTTAAGACTTTTAAAGCACCAGCTTTTCTTTTGTCCCAGGGGAGCTGGCTGCAGGGACCTGCTCGCAGTCTCCATCTTGGACTTTACTTTTCCATTTCTCTAATATCAAGTACACCCTGGGATGTGTCTGTGCTTCCAGTGCAGATTACTAGGGCTGGTTATTTAGCAGTCCTGTGCTTCCACTCCATCCCCACTTTGATTCTTCTCCTCCTGCAGGTGAGCTGAGGTGGGGGAAGGGCTCAGGTCCCGCTGGGTCATGGCTTTGTATCTTACCCTTTTCGTGAGATGCTGAGTTGTCGCAGATGTAAGTGTAGCCTGGCTGTTGTACTGTATCTTCTGGTCTCTCTTTTAGGAATAGTTGTATTTGCTGCATTTTCAAAAATATATATTGTTTTGGGAGGAGATTTCACCACCCTACTCACACTGCCATCTTGAGCACCTCTGTTATATAGATTTCTGATACTCCTCAGATAATTAAAAAAATTTTTTAAATATGCAAACATAAAAAGGATATCCATTAAAATGTGAAGATAAAAATAATACAACAAACACAAATGTACTGATTGCCAAGATTTAGAAATAAAACACTATTTTTAAAGAATTCAAAGTCCTCTAAATGCTTCCAGTTGGTCACATGCCCCTTGAATGCTGATGCAACAGCTTTCTGAATTTAGGTTTAATGATTCTTTTGTTTTTCTTTATAGTTTTACAAATGTGTAATATCTGTAAATAATATATTGTTTAGTTTTGCTTTTTTAAAATTTTATGTAAATGGCTTCAAATAGTATTTGCTCTTCTGTGACTTATTTTCAGGCTCAGCATTATTTTCTTGAGATTCACACATGTATGTACCTGACATACTGCAATTTATTCTCTTTCACTTTGTAACATAGTCCATGACATGAATATATTACAATGAATGAGCATATTAAATTCTTCAGTTGATGAACATTTGGTTTGTTTTCAGTGTGAGAAAAGGATCTGTTTTCATTTTTCCATGTGAATAAGCAATCAAGCAATTATTCCATATCACAATCGATCCTTTCCCATGGATCTGAAATGTCAGCTTTGGCATTTATCAGTTCCCATTTTGTGTGAGTCTTTCTGGGTTCTCACATGTTTTGTTTACCTTTTTGTCTATCCCTGTGCTGTTCTGTCTTAATACTTGGAGCTAAATAATAATAAACATAGCTAATACATGTTGATGTTTACGATATGCAAGACACTGTTCTAAGCACTTTTCACAGGGTAACCAATTTATTCTCCATCATTACGCTGTAAGATGTGTGCTGTTATTATATGATGAAGAAACTGAGGCTCAGAGAAATAAATTGTAGGTGTTTAGGTAGGCTTAGAAACCCAATAGATCTACAGAGACTATGTAGATCTAATTCATAATATAAATCACAATATCTGGTTGAGCAATAGGTCTTTTTAAAGGGTGTCTTTGGTTTTCTTAGACCTTTGCTCTTACATGTAAATTTTATAAACATCTTGATAAATTCCATGCAAAACAAAAGCTATTAAATTTTCCATTGGTCCTAATAAAGAAGAGTTCAGGACCAGATGGCTTCACTGGCAAACTTCACTACCAAACAGTTAAGGAAGAATTAATACCAATCCACTCAAACTTTTCCAAAATATAGAAGAATAGAACACTCCCAAACTCATTTTATGAGGTCAACATTACCCTGATACTAAAACAAGGACACTATGAGAAAAGAAAATTATAGGTCAGTGTTCCTCATGAGCATAGATGTAAAAATCCTCAACAAAATACTAGCAAACAAAATTCAACAACATATCACATAGATTATATATTATGATCAAGTGGAATTCTTTCCAGTGATGCAAAGATGGTTCAATATCTGCAAAACAATCATTGTGATACATCACATTAACAAAATGAAAGAGAAAAATCATATGATCATCTCAATAGTTGTAGAAAAAATATCTGACAAAATTCAACATCCATTTTTGATAAAAACTGTCAACAAAGTGGTTAAGAGGGAACATACCTCAACATAACAAAGTTATATATTATAAGCCCACAGCTAACATCATACTCAGTGGTGAAAAGCTGAAAGCTTTTCCCCTAGGATCAGGAACAAGGCAAGGATGCCCATTCTTGCCACTTTTATTCAACATGGTATTGGAAGTCCTAGCCACAATCAGACAAGAAAAAGAAATAAAAGGCATCTTGATTGGAAAGGAAGGGGTAAAACTGTTTCTATTTCAGATGACATTAGATTATAGATAGAAAACCTAAGGAGTCCACCAAAAAACTGTTAGAGCTAATCATTGTTTCAATAAAGTTGTAGGTACAAAATCAATGTACAAAAATCAGTGGCATTTCTATATACAGTGACTTATCAGAAAGAAATTTAAAAAAAAATCCCATTTATAATAGCATCAAAACAATAAAATATTGAGGAATAAATTTAACCAAGGAGGTAAAAGATGTACATACTGAAAGCAAAAAGACACTGGTTGAAGAAATTGAAGAAGACACAAATAAGTGGAAAGATATTCAGTGCTCATGGACTGGAAGAATTAATATTGTTAAAATGTTCATACAACCCAAAGTAATCAATAGATTCAATACTATCTTTATCAAAATTCCAGGGGCATTTTTCCACAGAAATAGAAAAGGAATCCTAAAGTTTGTATGGAACCACAGAAGACCCCAAATAGGCAAAGCAATCTTGAGAAAGAAGAACAAAGTTGGAGGCATCACACTTCCTGAGTTCAGACTATATTATAAAGCTATAATAATCCAAACAGTATGGTATTGGCATAAAAATAGACACATCAACTAATGGAACAGAATTGAGACCCCAGAAATATACCCATGCATATATGGTCAGTTAATTCTTGACAGAAGAGGTAAGAATATATAATAGGGAAAAGACAGTCTCTTCAATAAATGATATTGGGAAAATGGGACAGCCACATGCAAAAAAATGAAACTTGGACCTCTATCTTACACCACACACAGAATTAAACCCAAATGGATTAAAGACTTGAATGTAAGACCTACAACCATGAAGCTCCTAGAAGAAAATCAGGGGCAAGCAACTTGACATAGGTCTTGGTGATGAATTTTTGGATTTGACATTAAAAGCAAAGGCAACAAAGACAAAAATAAACAAATGGGACTCTATCAAAATAAAAAGTTTCTGCACGATAAGAGGTAACCATGAACAAAATGAAAAGTCAGCTTTCTGCATGGGAGAAAATATTTGCAAAGCACATATTTAATAAGGGTTTAATATCCAAAATATATAAAGAATTCATACATAATGCCCATTATGATGAACAACACTTTGGAGACAAGAGAACCGAAGAATTTTTAAACATCGTTTTAACAAAAATTTAAACCTTGGTTGGATTAAGCTGCCACTGGTTTTCATGTGCCTCCATCAGGAGAAAATCTATCATTTAAAAATAGAACTTCTTTGGGGGTCACTAATAACATTCTAATCCATAACATTTTCATAATTTAAATGCAGTTGTTATTCATATTTTCAGTATTTGCAAATTCACCAACTCATTATAATGTATTTGTAATCCCCAAATCAATGCTTAAGTGCTTTCATAGTCATGCACAGACAAGCACAGGGTGGCAAAAATCTTGAGCAGTCCCAAATGCATGTTCTGGCTGAGGTCAAATGAGGCAATGCTCTGCCTCCTTGTTTCAGCTCATACTGTAACACTAGTATCCTTTTCACAGTCTGTTTAGGACCACATTTTTCACATTTTTGTGCTGTTTGTTGGTGGTTTCACTCTTGAAAATGGCCCCCAGGCATAGAGCATAAGTTCTGTCTAGTGTTCCCAAACAAGAAGGCAGTGATGTGCCTTACAGAGAAAATACGTGTGTTAGATAAGCTTTTTTCAGCCATGAGTTATATAACACCCTGGCTGTGAGCTCCACGTTAATGAATCCACAAAACAGATTAAATCAGATGTCCTTGAACAGAAACCCACATAAGACAGGGTTATGTGCTGATCAGTTGGCAAAAATGTTGTGATCGGAGGCTTTCATAATCCTCACCCTATGTTTCCGCTAGGAGCAATGGTTCAGTGCTAATTCAGTGTTCACATGGATATTATGGAATATAGCTACTGCAAATAATGAGAACTGGCTGTATTTCACTGAAACCTCTATGCCATCTGCTTGCTTGAGTGGCTCTGTTGTGTGTAAATCATCCCTGCTTAGTGTCTCAAATGTGACTCAGAAATGTCCTGCTATGCTTGGGACCAGGTTTTAGACAAGTTCAGGAGTTATAGAGATAGGATGAGAATCCAGTGAGGTTTACAGATAAGGCAAAAGAAGAGAAGCTGGTAGTGGAACGCAGGGAGAGAAGGGCAATGTGGCCATAGCTCAAGGGTTGCCGTAAGGGAAGGGAGATGGGGGTAAAGAAGAAGCTGAAGAGAGAAATCTGAAAGTAGAGGGAAAAAATGGGTGTATTCACAGTGGAACTGAAAGTCAGTACCCAAGATAATGCAAGTTAACTGTGGCATGTGTCCCTGAGAGTATGCAGCATACTCCCCCTGCTCAAGTTTAGAACAGGAAAATTAATGTGCATAAAACATCACGTTATATTTTTTTGAGAGGTAGTAGATGAGATACCAACACATTCTGCAATCTAAATAATATTGTTTTTATGTAAACTGAGCTCTGCTTATTTGTTTTCCTGCCTCATATAAGGTCATGACTCTTTGTTTCATGGTTACTCAGAAAAGACAATTTTGATTTTGGATTAACAGCATCTGTAGAAATATTTCTCTTAAGCCAGGGGCCCTTGCATGTACTTAAGTTAATGGAATTTAATATCCTATTTAATACTTTATGGTAAGAAAGAGATTTTTATTAGCTAACTTAGAGAAACTATGTGTTCTTGTATTTATGCAACAGGTAATTTGTTTTATAGGCAGAAAACAGAGTTTACAGTTTGAAATAAACAAATTATTGCTTTAAACAGTGAAGGAGAAAGTACACTACTTCAAAAATAATTGCTTGTTTACATGCATTTGCTTGTTGAAAACAAAAGACTGAAAATAGAGTGCCTCTGTCATTAGTCTGTTATGTAAAGAAATGAGAAAATATGTACAGGGACCCAACGCAGTAGAGAGAATTTCCCATAATTCCATGTGGACATGATAAATTATACGATTTTGTCATTTAATGGTATATTAGATCTATATAGTATCTAACTCATGAGCTTCAGTCAGAAATCTCAGATCTGATGGAAAAGTATTTTTAGTATTTCATGAAAGAATTTCAGAACTTTAGGAAAAATCAGTGCTGACGAAATATGGCCAAGCTGCATCTTCACCCATGAAAAATGTACTATTTTTTTCTAGGAACTGGAAAATCATTTTCAGTAATAAGAGGTTTCTAAAGCAGTGTTAAAACCACATTGAACTGCTGCTAAAGAGCAACAGTCATACCCATCTTAATTTTTAAAAAATATTTAACAAAATAAGGCATGTAAGATTCATGGAACAAAAATTAATATAAATTGTTCAATATGTATTAGCTATTATAATATTATTGTTATAGCTAATGTTAATCCTAAAACAGGATAGTGTATAATTACCAAAATTGTCCTAAACCAAGTGTCATTTTCTTTTGACTGTCATACATTCAACCATGTCACTCTTGAAAATCCTTTGAACCAACAAAATAAAAGATAGGAAACAGTGAGGCAAAAGGAGGTTTTGAAGGCAATGCAGACACTTGCCAGAGTCTTCCGAGACTTTTCCTGTAAAGGACTGTGCAGTGATTCTGCTGGTCTGCATTCATAGATGTTTCATTCATTGGGCAATTAGAACTGCTAACCAAGTAACCTCCAAATCTCAGTAGCTTAAAACAATAAAGATTTATGTATTACTCATATCATAGTTATGTAAGAAGTGGAGCTTAGGGGTTATCCTTTAAATAGTTCCTCCATCTTATAGCTTCCCCAGTCTCAACAGAAAGGTAACAGTTCATATGAGAGTTTGGAAGGTTTATGGCTGGTGCAGAAACAGCAACATCCACTCACTTATTCAAATACCTGAGGGAGAATCTTCCCACTAATCCTGAGGGAAGAGACTACTAGCTTATCATCAAAAGCCTGGTTTTCTCTGACTGAGAATTCCTTTGTTACAGCTTTCTCTTCATTGTGCTGAATAGTTTTATGCAAAACAGCAGTCACGAGGTTTTTGCTTCTCAGCTGAGTTTTAGCAGGATCAAGGAAGCCATGGGGTCGGTGGTGGTGGTGAGGATGGGGATAGAGAAGTCTGCAGTAGGGGACTTCAAGAGGTATTCCCTGGGTTCCCTAATTGTGAGGTTTGACATGGAGCCAAGATCCTGGGTTTACCTGGCTTGGTTTTCTCTTTAGGATTCACATAGGGACCTCTTTCAACGGGAGCTTAAAACTATGTTTCAAAGTTCTTTGTGATGATGAATCCTGAAATATTCTCAGAAAGTCAGTGTGATCCTTTTCACAGGGACTCAAACAGATCTGCCACTGGCACCACCTGTCTGCAGAAACACCTCAGGTCTGCTTCAGATCGCAGAATGGAAATACATTTTCAAAGTGTTTTTCAAGTTGCCTTTGGGTTTTGTTAAATGTAAAAATTATGTTTCTTTTTTCTTAACTTTATTTTTTGGTCAAATGAAATGTCACTGTCAATTCTTTCTGAACCTAGACTCATGCCATTGGGTACTCAGGCAAAGGGAACCCACACGCAACATTGGCCCGGAGGCTATGGGAGAAACACAGGTTTAGAAAAGTCTTTATTCTGTGGCTGTAATGGCTATGGTCCTTCTTTCACATCAATTTTTACTTACACGATTTAATGCATAAAAACACACTAGCCGACAATCCACAAAAACAATGAAATACCTATTATTTGGAACAGAACCACTTTAGTGAGAGGTGAGGAAGGGTGAAGCATCATGAAATGAGTTTAATTTCTTAAGGAGAGCACTAAGTTAAGAATCATATTTTCCGTTTAACTGATTTCTTCTGCTTCAAGAGAAACCAGCAACTTGTTGGAATCTGGTTTCCGCAAGGTGAACACAGAGGCCATGGTACTTGCCAGAAGCCTGCCCTTTAGGATATGAGGGGGATCATGTGTAGGCTTTGTTGAAGACAACTGCCCAGAAGAAAATAACTTCCCAACATCTAGAGGTACCACATAATGCTAACACATTTGTAATGCTTTATATACCTAGAAGCTTTACTAGTCACCTCTGCCTGGCTCACTAGCTCTGTGGGTCACCCTGGCCAGCTGACTTAGCCTGCTAAGGTCATATTCCCTTTGCTCTGGGCTGGAGTTTATTACTGAAGTTGATTATCACACTGAATTGTTACAAGATCTTAATAAAAGAATGGATTTACAGCCTTTGAGTGCCTTGCATTCAAGAGGTGGTCATCGCTGATTTATTATTCCTGCATCATAATCTCACCTTTGGTCATTCAGCACTTCCTGGGCCTCCCCTCCATGGCCAGTTGGAGCCCATATCCCAGGAGGAAGTGCTTGGGGCGACAGATGCCTCAGGAGCAAGAGAACCTGTCCAGGGCCAGAAAAGCAGCCAAGCACCAGAGGGGAAAAGAAGTTAGCAAAATGCAAAGTGTCTTTAGTACAACTCAACTGGTTTTAAAGTTTCCATTTCTTTTCAGCAAATGTGTTTTCTTCCTCTCATGGAACTAAGAACATATGTGCTGCCTGGCAGATGATTTCTGCAACTCTTAAAGTCAGGATTGGAGAAGGCTGACTCACAATTTCTTACACTGCATGTGTGAAATCTTTCAAGAAAACTTGGAGGGGGATGAGCCACAGGATTTCCATGATGCTTTCAATTGTTTTCCCATTAAATTGGTAAAAAATAATTTATCGATTATTTGCTTCTATTTCTGACCTTTTAAAACTACTTTCTTAAGCAGCATGGGTTGGACAAAAGGTAGTATTCCTGAGAAGAATAGAAAGAAGGGGATATCTGCAGAGCATTGGAGTTTTCCAGTAATTTTCATTATTTGATCTCAGGCCATCTCTGTGATACAGGTTTTATCAGTGATAAGGACAAAGCCCCCCTGTGAAGAAATAGCCACCAAGAGTTCCTTGATTCTAATCATTGCATTCTTTGTACTATATGCCACATGCCTCTTTTATTTTTTTTTTGGTTTTTAAGACTCACATAATGCAGCTTTTTTTTTTTAGTGAAGCATAGTTGACATGCAATCTTTTATTGGCTTCAGGTATGCAACATAGTGATTTGACAATTACATACATTACTGAATACTCATCACAATAAATGTACTTACCATCTGTCATCATGTAAAGATATTATGGTATTATTGACTGCATTCCCTATGCTGTACTTTTATCCCTATGATGAATTTATTTTATAATGGGAAGTTTATATCTCTCACATGTTCAGCTTTGATTAAAATTAAAGTGACATAAAGTATGGGCAACTAGAACATGGTTCCTGCTACGATAATACATTTGAGGAAGTATTCTTCAGCTATCACTGTAAGTGATCAGGCATGTGACAGGAGTTCTTTTACAAGATATATGGTCCTTAACATCCATGCAGCAAAGACCAGATCAAGTGCTATGACTGGTGCAGTAAATTGTACGCAGTGTCAGTGGTCAGTGGTCAAGTTTGCCTATGGATGACACACTGGCAAGGGGCCCATGCAGACAGACTCACTCAGTGTCTTGAGTTTTCTTTCAAAGGAAATATGGTACAGATTGTATACAAAAGAAGTCCAAAAAGGGCCCTTTATTGACCCTGAAAAGGATAATAGACTGACAATTTCCTTTAAGCTCCTTCTTCATCACACATTGTAAGGATCCCTCCCAGCAGAAGGCAAGTGGCCAGTGGCAGTCCTAGAAGCCAGAGGAGGCCTGAGTGGGTAAGGAAATGGGATCACAAAGAAGCAGGACCTGAAGATAATCTACCCGGACCTGAACTGCTGCTGTCACAGGTAGAGATAGCTCACTGTGAGCAAAGCTCCCAAGCTCAGAAATCAAGAGGTCCAACAAGTCTTGCAGCACAGGCCAGAGGAGGAGTTAAAAGCCAGACACACTGAGTTTCTGCTTCCTTCCAGAGCTCAGCTCAAATCCTGGGCTCACCACTTAATAACTGCATGACCTCGAGTAACTCACTTAAACTTTGTGGAATCCCATTTCCCTGTGTGTAAATGGGGGTAACACCTTCCTATGCATCGTTGGGAGGATTAAAAGATATTGCATACACTCTGCAGCACGTCATCCACAGCTGACATTGAATAAATCATAGTTATTGTTTTGTATCACTGTGATTATCCACAATCCTGCAATTGTTAACAACCAATATTATATTTTACAACACATTTATTCTTTATGTTCTAGCAAACTTGTTCAAAGCTGGTTTTTCAAATACATTATCTAGTTTGGGCTTTAAAAAAAAATCCCTGTATAGTTCTGCTCTGCTTATCAAAGGTTCTCCATAATGCTTAGCCACGGGTAAGCCAGTTACACAGGATATTGTTCTGCCTTCTATTATTCTTTCTGGAACCACATTTCATGTGGTAATGGATCAATTTCATTACTTCCTCTTCCCTCCTACCATATTCTGTACCCTGAACAGATGTCAGTTAAGTTTTAACCCTCCTTTGAAGGTGAACTTTCATTTTTGTATTTTTTAAAGTTATGTAAAGTAGTTGCAAGTTCTTTTAGCACCCTCCAACCACCCTCCAACCCCAATCCACGCAACAAAATAATAATGGTAGAAAATTTTTAGTGCCTTCTCCGGAGTCCTCCTGCTGAGCATGATGACTTTGTAATGAACTGCACATCCATAAATGGTTGACTCTTTGATCTTTGGCTGCTTGTACAACTCTAAATAGAAAAGCATTCCAGTCCAACCACACAAAGAGAGAGGAACACAGGTTATTTATGGGAGCCCACTGACTGTAAGTGTAGCCTGGCTCTTTTAAGATTCAAATACACACATCATTTTGAGAGCCAAGTAGGCTCCCTCCCCTCGTGGTGTCGCATGGGGCTCTGGTATAAGGAATGTCTGATCTCTGGCTTCTCTCTGGGGTGAGAAAGGTAGCTGGTTTGGCAGAGAGACAGACACAACAGTATTTATAGAGACAGTAGAAAATTGAATCCATATGCCTACAGCGGGAAATCAGAGTAAATCACCAGGAGTAAGAGGAATCCTGAACTCCCTTTCTGAGACCAGTTCAGCTTCTGGCTGAGAGTAAACAGGACCTGCTAATGAGCTCTCTAGCTGCACAAAAGCCAGCATCCACATGCCCTCTTTCATCTGCTGGTGTTCCACAAGTGCTCACCTGACAGAAAGAGAAGAAATACCTACTTTGGTGCCTCGAATGCAGGAGCTATTTTGCAAGTCTGACTCTTGTGTCATTCACTAAACTTCCTGCATCAGAGCTGATGCAAACCTGGAAGCCCTGAATTTCCCATTCTGAAGTTGTTGAAAGGTAAGTTCTATGACCCCTTGCCACTGACTCTTGGATTGGGATGTTGTCAGGTGCTCTGCCATGTGGCTGAGTACTGATTCACACTGGTCACCAAAGCAAATCCAAGTAGATAAAGACTGTGCTTAGGACAGAATCTATCTAGTCTCTTTCCTATCTATCTGTGGATCAAATATCAAAATTTAATAGCATGGTATAGAATGATGAGGGCTTTGATCAAAGTCACATTAGTGGATAGGTTAAAAGGGACTCTTATTTTTGATGCATTCTATGCATTCCATACACACAAAGTTATCAGTTCCCTGCATAGGCCCACCTATTATTTGCCAAAAGGGCATGTTTTTGAACATCCTCATATTCCTTAGTCATCATGATGGCTTCCAGCCAGTCTGAACACAATGACAGGCATATAAGTGAATATAAAACAAGGCTCAAAAAGTAACACATATGTTGATGGCACTTCCCAAAGCTCAAAGAAGGAATAGGCTAAAAAACATCAACCAGTGGCATATCAAGGCAAAAACACATCGGGAGAAGATTGCATGGCTCAATGCAGACATTCTGTTCCACTGGGTTCAGGAACTAACAGAAGTCAAGGTTTATCAATAGGTTTTCAACTCATAATTTGTTCACTGTCAAGATGATAAACACTTATTTTATGATTTAATAAAAAGATAGACCTTACCTAAAAAGAAAATGAAGAGGAGTCCTCTACAGGTAAGTCGTGTGGTCTTTTGTGGCAAGACCCAGGGTCTCTGGATGGGGGCTCCAGCTGGGTCTCTGGGACACAGCGTAACTGTGCAACTGATACAAATTTAAGACCTCAGTCTCTCCATCTAAAAAATACAAATAATAATGTCATTGTTTCTACCAAGTAATCGCTAACTCAGTAATCAGAAATTCATGCTGATTAAAAAAGGAGGAAGAACAAAGAGTAAAATCTGTATATGATGTGCAGCACAGAATGCCTTGGAGTCACATATATGCCTGTGTGCAAGATACTCAAAGTCAGAGGTTGTAACTTCCAGTTTTGCATAGAACATTAATTAGTTGGACATGACAAAGGCAGGTAAACATGTTAAACCAGGTCAACAATGAAAATGAGAGCAAACTTTGTAGTTGGGGGTAGAATGAAATCAGGAGAGGCCAGTTGAGAATCAGAGCGGCTGAGTGAACGGCTGCACCATCTCCAATCTGCTGCTCTGCCCTCTTTGTCACGGAGTGGCCAGGCAGCTGTGATTGCTGCATCATTTGAAGAGCCTGCTGCACAGAGATGCCTGGATTCCATTAGCTGTGCTGAATGGGTGATGACCGCGGGATTGAAGATGGGTGCAGGAAGGTTGGCCCACTGAAGAACAACAGTTGCCCAACATGTACAGTATGAAATTATGAATGAGGCCAAGAGGTACCTCTTCTGCAGAGCAAGATTCCAGGAGCCCCAGAAAATTAAACTCAACATTGCAATCTTCCCCTACGGTCAGCAGATTTCTATGCTGCTGGAAGCTGTGCTGAACTTTGTTGATGTCCATGAACTGAGTGCACACAGAATAGTGCAACCCCTTAGAATATTTCCCCAAACAGATATTGGTCTACATCAACCCGTCTGAAGATCCAGAGAAACAGATTTCCAAGTGGAAAGAAAATCATGGCTGAAACTATGAAGAAAAGTAACTGAATACAATTAAAATGTGTTGTAAACACATGGAGTGTTGACCCTAAAACAGCCTTGTTATTGAACTTTTATACAGTGTTCCACATAAATTAGATGGCTTCTTGTGCTGAGTCCTTTAGTTATGAATACTATTATAGTGGAGATTTGTCCCCACAGCTCAGCTAATCTGTATGCTGTGTCAGTGAGGCTTCTACTACCACTTCATTCTGAGATTTTATGCTTTATGCTCATTCTTGCTCACTCTGGATTCTTCCGTTTAAGAGTTGTGACATTTCCTCCAAACTCACCACACCAAGTTCCACTAGCCACTGAATGACAAAAATTATGAAATACTGAATATGGAAAATCACTATGCCAAGCTAGCACTTTAGTAAGGCATCGTACGAAGTTCATTAATATCACTTTTAATTCTAATAACAACCTCTAAGACAGGTAGAATGGATCCTCCATTGTATGCAAGAAAAGAGAATCTCAAAATTAAACATTTATACCCCTAGCAAGCTGCAGACCCAGGATGGGAATCCAGGTTAGTCTGACTTCAAAGTCTGACATCCTTCCACTTATGTAAACCACGGACCAAACCAAGGAATGGCTATCTTATTAAATAAAACATTCTCAATATGGCTAATTGATTGCTTTATTATAATAAAGACAATATCTAGTTTGCACTGAGAGCCATGCATTGCTCCCACATAATTAGCTCATGTGATTATCATGACAACTCTGTGAGTGAGGCCTTATTAGCCTGTTTTACAGAAGAGCATGCTGGGAGCCCAAATAGGTTAAATAAATAGCACCAAATCATACGTAAATGGCAGAGCCTGATCTCAAGCCCACCTAAGCCTAACTCCGTAGTTCACTCTCTCTTCCAACACTCTGTTTCTGTATTTGTAATATTTGGCGATTCTGGGTAACTAAGTTGACTGTTTGGGACAAAAGTTCCTGGCTGTTCTCACCATCTCTCCCTTTTCCTTGACTGCTTTCATCCAACCACCCCATTCTGGCTGGCCACGACACCACCACAGCTTCCCAGTCACCCCAAATTCCAAAGCTGACAGCCCTCCCTTCCCTCAGGATTTGCCCAATTCTATCCCTATTTCAAACCTTTGTATTAGTCTTTTCTGCTCCTCTTTCCCAAAACTTCTGCCTCAGTGGCTACCATTTCACTATCTTATTTACTTTTCATGTGAGAGACAAGGAGATATAAAAAGTCATATATTAGAAGGCAAGCAAATCATGTGTAAACAGGGAAGATACTGCAATAGGACAAGAAAACTGAAATTATTTGCTCATCACTAGGTATTATAGGGAAGTAACAAAAAGTAATAATAATAACCCATTGTTTGG
Organism: Manis pentadactyla; assembly: GCF_030020395.1. Classification (NCBI taxonomy): domain Eukaryota; kingdom Metazoa; phylum Chordata; class Mammalia; order Pholidota; family Manidae; genus Manis; species Manis pentadactyla. The sequence goes on along the minus strand of NC_080021.1, from coordinate 111,789,041 downwards.
ATATCTTCATACAAAAGTTCTCAAATCTGGTGAATTGAGACTAATTAAAAATGTATTTTATATACATATTTTCAAATAAACATGGTTTTATTACTTTTGTACGAATGGAGCAATTTCAGTTACACTATTAAAAATGGGCCAGTGGAAATCCTTAATGGATTTTGTTAAAATGAATTCATAAGAACATTTGCAATCATTTGGTCGTTAGAAATTAAATGACTGCACTGAAGGCACTCAGTGTTACTTGAAAAGCTCATTTTTGAATAAAATGAGAAGGCCCCTGAAATATATTTGAATATTGCTACTCAGTTTTTAAGATTTTGGAAGAGAGAGTTTACTTAGTCAATATTAATTTCAAGCCAGCTGAACTCCAAATTATTTCAAAATTTAAAGACTTTGAGATAAAAGGAATATGAAAACCAATGAGTCTGAATGAATGAATTTGTATTTTTTACCATTGCAAATTACTATTAGCAGCAGAATTATGAAAAACATCCTGTAATTCAGAGTAATGTGTTAATCACCAGAGTGTTATCCTGTGCCAGCACAATCTTTATGAGAAAAGCTATTGTGAAACTCGCCTATTTTTGCAACAGAATTTCTCCCTCTAGTCCACTGGCTACCAGTCAAATTTCCTCAGTTGAGAAATCCGAGCTGGCTGCATAACAAGATAGAATACAAGAATGTTAAGATGAGATTTCTCCTAAATGTGAAATAGCTGACGATACTCATTTGAAGAGTAAAAAGTTTGGAGGGTTTGTTAGTTTAGTTCCTATTAAATAAAGCATTTAAACCCTTTGCTAGTCTTTGCTGGTTTAATGAGAAGCAAGGGCAATATCTGAAGCTGAAGAAATGAAATCATACTTCACCACATGTAAATTGTGTCCTTCAATGTCTGATGCCAACTGTATAAAGGTATATTTTCACTGAATTGTATTTAAAAAGTATACAGTGCTAGAAATTCTTACAACCTATTAACCATGCTTACAACAATGTTATGAGCTCTATAGTAATCTTAATAAATCAGCAGAGGGACCATGGAATTTTTATTAGAGTTTTCTAATACATTTTCCCTCTATAATGGTCGGAAATTCTTTGTATTGGTGGGAAATTCTTTCTACTATGCAGCCTCGAGAACCTGTCCCCTCATCCTCCAATCTAAGGAAACTCCAAGGGTCAGATCTTTCTCAGATCTTTTCCTCTCCTTGCCCCCATGCTTTTCAGCAGTCCTGGCAGCCAGGGTCCAGGCAGGTGACCTGGGCTCCTCTCTAAATCCCAAGGGAATGACTCGAAGACGAGATGGTGAGATGTAGTGGCAGTGGCACGGGATGGCAGTGGCCTTGCCCCGGTCACTTTGCTCTGCTCATTTGTTGCCAGAGCACTGCTGGTCGTGCCCTGGCCCAAGCCAGGCCTCAGCAGCTCGGAGTCTCTGAACTCTCAGTCTCCCAGCCCAGGCCAGCCTCTTTCTTGCAATCAAGAACTCTTGTCTGAGCAAATCACAGCCTTCTTGTTGTTCTTCTCAATGTTCTTATTCAAATCAACTTACAGACTAAACAAGGAAACACCACCAAATACACATGTAACGGTGGAGTCTACTTTATTTGTATCCTCACTTTAAGATGCAGTGCAGTTTTCTGATCAATTATTTAATACTAATGGCCAGAAGAAGTAGAAAAAAATAGGAAAAAATTACATATGCCCATTTTAGTGACAGAATTATTCTCAGAAATGTGAATGTAAAACGATCCCAATGAGAGAGATTCAACTTTGCATATTTTATGCATATCTAAATTGTTATATTGTAATTTAGTCAATGCCTCCTTTTTCTCTTGGAAACATTTCCAAAGTTTAAATAAAAAACCCTAATCAAATACTGAATTGCAAACTTGCACTCAGCTCTGAATTGTTTTTAAGTCAGTAATTTTTCTCTATTAGAATCATGCTTGTGTTTTCGGTCATAAGACATCCTCTGCTCATGATAGTTCTTTATTGATCCATAGGATCATTGTAACCTTTTCTAAGTGTCCAGCTTTCCAACTAATTCTCCCCTATTGTTCAAAATTAAATCCAGAACACAGAGTCATGGAAACCCAACTAGCCTTGCAACCTATCAAACGTAATTGAAAGATTGAAGAACATGAGAAAACGGCTTAAGGTGTAATCAAAGACATGGCCCCCTCTGGCTGTTGGTCCCTCTGTTTTGTCTAAAAAGTGGGGAATCATTCCAGATACGGGCACACCATTGCTCTCCCTCCATCCGCCTCTCATGTCACCAAACTGGCACTGGGAAGAAGAGACAAAGGAGAGAGAAACAAAGTCCTAGAAATAGGAACTTGGAGGGAAATATGCATGACCACTGACGTCTGAAGTTATGGATTGAGATCAGATCATCTCTCGGGGTTCTTGTCTGTACTGAAGTTGAATATTATTGAATTAACATTTTAGAAACAAGGATATTTCAGGCAGGATAGGGCCATACTACAAAGTACATAAAAGTCAGGAAATGGATCACAAAGAAAAGCACCAGGGAAAGAACATTTGTTTGAAGACTTTGGTAAGGTTAAGTCTTTTTTAAAAAAATTACAAATGAACTTATCCATGTTTGAAGGCAAAGGAGAAAGAGCCAAATGGAGAACAAAGTTAAAAATAGTTCCGAGAAATTTCCAGGGCAGGAGCTGTGTTGCAGGGTTGGGGGATAGGATCCAGAGCTCCGGCAGAGAGTACACCTCCCACCTCACCATCACACTTTCCTTTCTGGCTTTAGGGAACCAAGTACAAAACCAGACAACATCCCCAAAGGGCAGTCACTCCAGTTACGGGCATGGCTTTCCCCTCCTTCCATCCTCCGCCAGTTCCTGTATCTCCCATGCAATCAAACTGGCATTGGGAGAAGAAAGAGAGGCAGGAAAGAGAACCAGGGCCTCAGAAATAGGTTCTTTGGAAAGAAATACATGGTCACTGATGCCTGAAGCCTTTAAGTCTCTTCATGAAAAGAATTCTACAGAAACGCTGTCAGACAGTCAAGGGCCTGGGCCTGTTAAGTCTGTATATCTGGAATTAGATGTAAAGTATGTGTTTGACTTCCAAGGAATAAAATGAATTGTCACAGCAGAGAAAATTTCATATAGGAACTATTATCCGGAAGCCTTCCAGCTTGAGCTTCTCCATATAACTACCTACCACAAATTATTTTCTTAGTAAAAATGAGCTCCCAGAACAAACTAATCACATGGGAGAGCAACTTACACTTCGCTGCAGTCTTCCCAATATATTTTTTTCATCAAATAAAAGTTACCCAAAGTAATTAGGAAAAATGATTAGCAAAGCTCTTTATTGAATATGGGCCCAAGTAATTTTTTAAAAAAGTATTTCTTTTGAAATGGCTTTAAATGTACATTTTCTTCCAAGTGATAATCTATTTTCCCTTCAACAATAGCTTTTTGGGGACATGTGGCAATCTGAGAGGACATAACTCTTCTCCTGAAACAGACCAAGTTCTTTTTTGCTTTCGTGGCATAACTTCCTGTGAGTTGGTAGAAAGTCTTGAAACATGGAGTTGCTTCTTCCTAAAAAGGAGCATTTTGCAAAGAACAGAACTGCTGAGATCCCAGTACAGATCATCTGCAGGTGAGACTTGGGAATCACTTCTATATTTGAAAAGGTTAGACCACTAAGCTATGCTGTTCCCAATTCTCAAGTCACTCTGGGCTTCCAAGGAATAACAGCAGGTTTTAAAGGCATTTGCTTCTACTCTTTCTACCTTTACATTTTAAAATATTTTGGATGCTTAGGAGTAAACAAGCATAAAATCCATCTGACTGAAATTACATTTTCCCATGTGATGTGAGCTACTTAGCATTAGTTGGAGCTTCTGCAATGAAAGTTTAAACCAGCATTTTTCCTCATGCCTTTCTATTCACTTTTGTACCAGGTGTATAGGAAAATTTACTAAAAAAAAAAGGAAAAACAGCAAAGGTGAATATTAAAGTGCAGTTTTGAATGTATTAATTTCTTATTTATCTGTAAATGCAATACAATTGAATGGTATTACTATTATTCATGGCTATTTTATTATTTAGATCTTCAGGGGAAATGCAACTTGTAAGCACATTGGTGTGGCTATTAGCACATCAAATGAATCAGCTGATTTTTTTTCCCCACCTTTCCTTCAACAACCATTTATTATGTGGCTACTTTGTGCTGGTCACTGTGCCATTTATTGGGTACGTGGTCAAAAAAAATAAAATAAATAGGGCAGTTCCTGCTTTCATGCTCACTGGCTACTAAGGAGAAACCCATTGCAGGAGGTACTGGTCCAAGGCTCTCCTTGCCTAAAGAGATTTTTCTCCTTCCTGCATAAGAAAGTGATTTCATGTTGCTTCACACATAGGCAGGAAGGGCTGGGTGAGTTGTGGGAGCTTCTGGACATGTTCAGAGGATGCAGTGGGCAAAAGGAGGAGGCAGAGGAGCTTCTTCTTTGTGACACACGACACAGGCCTCTTTGCTAGGGGCTCCCATCCACATTTTGATTTCCATCATTTGCAACATTAATCACAGCATCCCAGTGAGATGGGCCATTTCCTTACTTCCATTTTACTCCAGAGAAATAAGAAACAAGAGGCTAAATGCCTTTCCCAATGTCAATAATAGACTGGGGACCAGGATTAAGAGTTTATAAATCCCTGTCCTGCACTGAGCACACTCAAACATATGCTTGACCTTGACAAAAAATAAGGGCTCAATTTTGCTGTTTAACTAATTAGAATTAAGACACTTTAGGCAATAAGGCAGCACCTGGTTCATAACACAGTGACATCACTTCATTGCTGTTTCAGTCTAAAAACTCAATGTTCTTCCAAATTTCTCAGTGCATTAATGAGACAGTCCCTGGATTACCGTCTCAACGAGGGTCTATTCCCATGTGTCATATATTTGCAAAATGTCCTAAAAGAACATTGATTGGGAAGTAATGAAAACTTTAGGAAAAGGAAAAAGTGATCTTTTAATTATAAGAAAGCCATTTACCCTAACTTATATATGCATATATGTGTGTGTATATATATATATATATATATATGTATAACAAATATTCATCTATATCTATATCTATCTATTTATCTAGGTATATTTGGCTATAGGGGAATTGATAAGGTAGAAAATTCACTTGATGGTTATTACTCAAAAGTCTGAGATTATGAAACCATGAGGTTTCCTTAAACTGTGATGGTTCCAGATATGATTCTATTGTGTTTCTTCGTTTCATTTTCTAAATTGACCAGCTAGTCCCTGAAAGCTAACAGAGTGCCAGGGAACTGGCTTTTGGGTTTATTTTCCCAGATCCTCTGGGAGGCCATAAGCTCTCTGACAGCAGGAGGCATGCAAATCCCAGGGTAATGCTTGAACCTGACAAGAGTTGAACAAAAAGATTAATCTGAGTGTGTATCCACCCCTGGTATACCATGCAACCCTTACAGACCTGTAAATTTTTGTAGCATATATTGGAAGCGAAGCTTTATAAGACAGGACAGCAAGTTTTCTGTTTTACAGCTTAGGGTAGAGGCGTTACATACTTTTAAATAATGCAGTCTTATTTCAGATGGTGAAACCTGTGAAAAACAGCCATTTCAGGTGAGAAAATGAATGGCTATATACCCCAGTAAAATTGAATTTGGCATTTGTTTTAAGGGGCAAAATCCAACATTCTTTTAATGATGCTGTCAGATTTACTAAACATTCCCACAGCTTTAAATGCCACCCACGGGCGTTCGTTAAGCTGCTGTACAGAGACAGAAGAGGTTCTGTGGTTTGGATTTGACTTAGGTCAAGATTAAGTAATGGTTGCAGCTTCATACTGCCCCCTGGTGGTGTCATGCTCAACTATGCTCAGAAACTATCTTAAGAGTAAAAACAAACATGATTTTTGGCTTTCATAACACCTTCCAGAAAGGCTTCTGAGTTTAAACTTTCAAAAATTTAGTCTCAGCTCCCTCTTCAGCTTTCTTACTTTGCCTGTTTCATTTCTCCAAAGCTTGCCCTAAGAAGCAAAAGGCTTATGACGGGCATATTAGGCTTCTGGTAGGATCCCAGCAACCCTGAGGGCCCACATGGGAGATGTGCTGGGCAGCTGGACTGTCCTTGGCCCTAAAATCAGCACAAAGGAAGTTTCCAACATCAGCCACCCGTGATTCCCCCATTGCTTAAGCTCCCACTTATCCACACTCCCAACCCAGGTATGATAAAAGACCACTGAAATCATGTTTAGCTTCAGTGGTCATGAACTCTGTGGTTTAGAAATCAAGGGAAGGTTTCCACTGTGAGGATTTTCGAGCCAGGCTGGGTTGGGAGTACAAAACAGTCATCACCTGTTAGTCCAGGGGGACCGGTTGTGTCACTTACATCTCTCTCTCTGCTTAGGGTCCCCAAGTCTACTCATGAGCTGGAACAGTTGTTACCTTGGCACATGTCCCTGTCTGTCAGATGGGAGAAATGGAGGCCTTGTAACCTCAGGACCATTTCTTTGTTATCCTGAACGCCTAGTACCTGGACTGAGACTCGGGTAGCCTCAGAAGACCCACTCCACCCAGGATCTCTTGGGAAAGCACAGCCTACACACAGCCAAACTCTGGAATTCTGGGCCTACTGAAATGGCTGGATGACTAGCTTGTCACCAGAGCTTCACGTGGAGCTCCCGAAGGTGCTGACTGCCTGTGCCAGGACTAGAGGGTGAGGCAAACTGCCCAGGACAAGAAAGGAGAACAGGCCATAAGTGGAGTCCTGAAGCTTGCTGGTTAGTCCACTTAGAGCAAGTCAGCTTATAATCATACTTATAGGGGATGAAAATAAAGCTATCAGAGTCCATGGGAAGAAGTGGCTTCCTAATGATACACAAACAAGGAAGAATGAAGTGCAGCTGGTGTGACATCACTGATTCTGTTGTCCTGCAGGGTTGACTCAGTTGATCCAGCTGGTTAAGTGGGTTGCTCTCCTCCCTCTGCTGCACTCCCTACCCCCTCACTCCATATGTGTCCCTCCTGGAGTGGCAGGCTCAGTAGAGCAGGACAACCTGCATGACCCACCACAACCCCCAAATATGCTCTTCTGATCCACCTGTAGGAGCCAACAGGGATGCCCAGCCTGGTAGTGATAGGAAATGATGGGACCCCAAGACAACTCGTCTCCTGACATCAAAGTCACCTTCCAGACCATTGGCTGGGACATCTTCTTATCCCAGCATGACAGACTCCAAGAAAAATAGATGGAACTTGATTCCCTTGACCTTTGCTATCTGCCACATATACATATATTGCTGTGGACCATCCCTTATCCTGGTGGGTCTTCAGCCTCAACTAAGCCACCAGCATATTCAACGTGACAGCCATAGTTGTTCTCCCTCCATTACTTTCCTGTTTCTCTCAGGTCTCATTTTGATCTTTAAGAGGTTGCTATGGGGTAGGCAGGGTATTGCATCTCCTTCTGGCCCAGTCACCCAAAATGCTGATATATTTACTGGACATTCGAGCCTCATCATTGCTATTTCTCTGTTGCTCTGTCAGATCCACTATGTTTTATGTTTCTGCACTTCAGAAGCTTTCACTTTTTGAATGTACTTCTGAATACATACTTGCCCAAACAATTTCCACAATGAAAGCAATAAAGACATATTAAGTCCACACGGGGAGCACAGCCCAAAGCACTCATTTGTTTCAGTGCTGTGGTTCGGACAGTATGCTTTCATACTGTGGCAGGCAGACAGTAGTTTTACCAGAGGAATAGCTCAGAAAAGTATGGGTTTTGGGGGAATCAGGGACCTTGGCTTCAAGTCATTATTTTAACGGATCACAAGGCAATTTATCTTCTCTACTTCCCACCACAACTAGGTTATTTACTTTTAGGCTTAGAATGAGTAGTATTGTTTTATTTAATGAGCTAAATATAAAGTGCTTCAGCCTGATACTCAAGTCTCTGTAAAATATACCTATCTAACTATTCCTCACCATGAATTCCTGTTCTCTCAACAGATTATTTTCCTTCCTGATTCTAATATATATGGTATTTATTACCAACTTAAAGAGTGTATGCATGCTGTTCCTTCCCTAGATTCCAGTTCCCTATTTCCTTCATATATCTAGAACCTATGTGCATTTCCTGGTCCAGCTCAACTACAGTGTCAGAAGTCACCCTCTTTGCTGAAATCACAGCACTGACTCTTGACACAAGCAGGCACATATCCGTCACTTCACTTCTCCATGCATTTATTTATCTCTAATTAGATTGTATACTCCAGGAGGACTTTGGCTTGTATTTTTATATTCCCATCAAGCACTGGACCTGGGGCTGTGCATATATTGGGTGCTTAGTAAATAGATGCTGGGTTAAATGAAAGATAACAGAGAAGCCAATATAAATAGAATTGCATGAAGGTGGTCTCTTAGCACAAAACTGAGCTGTGTATGGTGCTTAAAGCTGTCCAGGTAGGGCCTGAAGACACACAGCTTGGTGTGCAAAGCACAATTTACTGAAGAAATTGGGAAAATATCCAAGGAGTTTGATGACCCAGTCAACATAGCACAACTAGACCTTCTGGTTCTAAACCTTATTTAAGCAGAGAGAAGAGCTTCCATTTCACACTTTGTATATCATGTGCAGACTAAATCATATGTAACTCTTGATATTCCAGGGGTGGGGTGGGGGGCAGGTTCTTGGTTTTATTGTGACTTTATCTCACTTGCCCACAATTTCCTCATTTATAAACAAAGGATTTGGAATATTAGACCGTCCTCTAAGATTCTTCCTACCTCTAGCATGTTATGCCCTTAGAGCCTACCTCCTTTCTCTTATAGCCCTCTTTCCCTCTCTGGCGTTCCCTCTATTCATCACTTAATTGCTCATTAATGCCAAATGCTACCAGGTAAAGAAGGCAGTCATTTCATCTGTTCTTCAGGACCTCTTGTAAAAATGGTACAGAGCAGCAGTTGAAAAACAACTAAAACACATTTCCTTAGTTTTCAGTTGATCATGACTCTATTGTTCTTCCTATAGTAATCTTAGTTTTTACAAAGCTAGTGCTACTTTAAACAGATATGTCTCCTTTGGAAAAAAAAAACTCAGAAAAAGAGTGTGTGCTTTTCTTAAATATATTTTAGATAACCTCCCTTTTCTTCAGCACCCACAGATATGACTCATCATTAGAAGAGGAAATAGGTACCCATAGAAACCAAATTAGGAAAAGAACATAGATTCTTTCGATTGAATATAAACAAAAAGACCATCTTGTTTTGAAAAGATTATTCATGATGCTGAAGGACATTATATTTGATATTTACTGGAAATAGATAAAAATTATTCTCTAAGGACTTAATAAAAAGAAGTAGAAAAGGGAAAGATTTAAGCAGAATTCACAAATAAAAAGAGGAAAATTAAATCATTTGACTTGAGTGGTGCTTTTTACAGTACTTGCTTTGTTGAGAAATAATGTGCCATGATTCAATTCTCAGGTTAGGAGACAACACATTTAATCACATAGTTCTGCTCTCCTCTTTGTATTGCTTATAGCCAATGAATTAATTCCAATAAATAAATTTGCATCACACCCAACTCCTTAGTATTTCTGAACTTCACTAAATGTGACATAATGAGAAAGGTGACACAGAATCAACTAACTTTCATAGCTTGTGCCCACTGTAGCCAAGTTGAACATGCAAGTGAGCTACTACTTTAAGGTATCTACTGTGCCAGCACTGACATGGTACTTAACATTCACTTAGCGCTTTAGCTCCTGACACTGTCCTAGCAGTTAGGTACAATCACCTCTTTCACGCTGATTAGGGAACTGAGGCCCAACAAGGTTAAGTAAATGGCAGTGACTTGGGTGCACAATAGAATTAGTCTCCCCTGAACCTCGGCACTGTCTTCTCAGGTCTGTAGGAAAAAGAAGATGTGAGTTAGTTATTAAGTAATTTACAGTTATCTGAAGGTAGATCTGCTATGATGTTTCTTCCTTTTCCTGCCTTCCTAAGAATGCTTAATTAACAGTGTAAGAAATATACTTTCAAGATGATTTACTTTACTTTCTTTAAAAGTGGCTCTGTCTGAAAGTCTCAAGTAGGGGACTGCTCTCTTGAGAGGTGAGATTGGGAAGAATACGGAGTTATTCAAAAGCATTTTCAGCAGTACGGTTTCATATCCAGAAGAATGTTTCCAGGTCTATTGTTTTTATAATACTAATTACAGAAGGTTGAACTCTGGAAATCCTCTATGGCTGTGGGTCCTGTGCTTCACTAACTGCTCGGAGCCAAGGCAGGAGCTATATTCTGGGTGTGCCCTTGGATAAATCACTAGCCCTATTGGTTTTTGAAATCTGGGAATGACTGGTGTTTGACTTCTAATGATGTTTCTAATAACAAATGTGTGCACCATCATGTCACATCCTTTTTTGACTTAAAAACCTAAGAACAAAACTTTTAAGTTTTAGGGAAATCTTGTTCTATTGTACACGCACATACACACATACCCTGAATCCACTGTATCTGATGAGTATAATTGCAACACTTATGTTGTCCTTGAAAATTTGGTAAAATATTTAAATTAAATAACTACTAATGGTGCTTGCTTATTTCTACATAGCTAAAGTATGGTATATTTTGTCACTGCAATCTTAGCTTTCTGCTCTAATCACCAGATGTTGTGTTTCATATGTTAGATTGTGCTGGTATTTCCAGAAGAGTCAATGAAGTAGAAAAACTTCTGGCAATTAAAATAAAAATTAATGGAAAATTTGCCTCTCATTAATCACATCAGCAAATCAATATTTTACATCAAGCTAATACGTTACAAGATTCTAAATTATGTTCCTAAGAATTTCTGTGTAAAACATTTCCATATGGTAAGAGTCTGTAAAATTTTATAACACACTCACAAATCATTGTGGCATTGTGATGTTTATTAATTTCTTAAAGTCACTGTCATTTTTCCAATATATTTTATGATTTCATTTCCTCATGTCTTGAAACTTAAAAATAACAAACTACATTCCTTCTCAGAAAAGCAAAAACATATACATAAGTCATCGAGATAAGCAGATTATATAATTATCATTATACATTTTTTAACCTAAAGGAAACCTAAGGCAAAGCCTCTACTCAGTCTATTTTAAAGCAGTCATTTTATTTCTCTTGTGGCAGTTATTGTAGTCTGTATGCATTTTGTAATTTATTTGGCACTTCGGTCTTGGTTGACTCTAACTACAAAATAAGCTGGTTCAAGAAAACAAAACCTCTCCAGGTATTCCAAGCAGAAAGGAAAATAAATAAGGGAATTGTATGATTACAAAAGTGGTGAAAGGGTGGGAGAAGAACAAAATTTGCCACTAGCTTTAAGAGAGTTGGGAACTTTCTGGAACCACAGGAAACTACTGGTGATAATCATAGCTGCATGAGTCACTGAGACCAGTGATTACAGCAGTACCTAGAGCTGCTGAAAATTCTCACATCTGCTGAAGCCCAGACACCTGCCATGGAGTAACAATTTGGCTTCTGTCGATTTTTTAAGTCTTGTGAAAATGTATCTCATTGGCAGAATCTATCTGAAACCCTCCTGGCAAGGAATTCTAGGAAATGAGTTCTCAGCCTTCCAGCCCCCATGATAGTAGGCGGGCAGTGCATAGAAGGGAGTGAGTGTTGCTGGGCAGCCTACAGATAACTCAGTACAAGCTCCAAGTGGGAGGGATCCACGCTGCTTTCATTTACTCTCACAGTAGTTAACTTTTTTGGTCTCAGGATCCTCTACACTCTTAAAAATTTTTGAGCTTTTGTTTATGTAGTTTATGTCTATAAACAAACTTTAGTTACCAAAATGTAGTGTATTTATGTAGTTTATGTAGTTTATTTATGAATAAACTTTACTTACCATAATGGAAATTAAAATTGTGAACACTGAACAGTGTAAATTAATTAATTCATTTAAAATAACAATTATAAAATTATTATATATTAACACATATTTCTTATGAACACTGACTGTATTTTTCCAAAATAGAACAAAAAGTAGTGAGAAGAGTAGTATTGTTTTACATAACGTCTGGCATAATAGATGATAGCTTCTTTATCTTCTATTAAGACATTAAGAGCAGGAGTGAAAAACTTAATTTTTTAGCATTATCATGGAAATAGTTTGGCCCTTGAAGACCATCTGAAATTTTTCAAGGCCGTGCAGAGTCCTTAGACCACACTTTGTTAACCATTGTATAATCTTATCCGTTGCCATTAGCATCATTATCTGATACATGACAGATGTGTAAAAGATGTTTGCGGAATGAATTGATCAGTTAAAGGACACTGTATTCTTGTATTGTTCCTTTTGGAAAGCATTTAGGCAACAGTGTGCTCATGTTTTCAAAGGAAGACTTTCTCTTGAATCTGTTCTCAGCCCTTCTCATAAGTTTGCTGCAGGAAGACAGGGAGCATGTGAGACCACATTTCAGAAATGACATACTTTCATTCAGAGCAGCCTAAGGCAAAACCATGAACTGGATTAAGTGTTCCCTTGTCATAGAATCAGAATATCCTTATTGAAAGGGTTCTGCAAAATCATTGTCCCACCCAATGCTTGAGGCAGCTTTATGAGGCTCTGCTTCCCAAATTAGACAACGTGTACCCCTGAGTGGCCCTTGGCTGAGTTTCAGGAGTATTCAGAATAATCCTGGAATATCGACTTTACTTGAAGTCTTCAGGATTAACATTCAAACAATTCATTAAAACAAAGGGACATTATTCAATGCATGATTAATGGAGTGTCTCAATTCTCCCCCTCTTTCTGCCACCTGACTTGCAGATCAGTAGAGTAGGCATTGATTTGGGGCTTAGTCACATGACATGCTTTGGACCAGAGAATGGGGGCAGCTGTAAAAGTGACCTCCTTCTGAACTGAGACATCATACATTTTTGATCACCCATCTTATGATAGGCCAGGAGAACATGCTTCAGATAGTCACTGATCCAAAGACAATAAGATATGTGGAGACAGCTTGAACCCAACCTAAAGCCTGGAGCTGTGCCAGGCAAACCTAAAGATTCATGAGCGAGAAAAATCCACATGTGCTATTCTACCCCTTGAGATTTTGATTTTGGTTGTTATATGGCAAAGATTGACTGACACAGAAATTGGCACCTAGAACCAGAATGCTAATACAGAAATCTCTGTAGCATTGGCTATGAGGCGAACTGACAGGAAATAAGGAAATCATTATAGGAGAATGGAAAAACTGTGACCTACATTATGTAATTGACAAGCCATTTGGTAAGACTGTCCTCTATGGTAACTCAGAACACAGAAAATTTCATAATAACTTGTGGTGTTGTATGAGAAAGGTTTGAGGCAAAATGTTGGTTGAATGAGCTGGTACTGTAAGGAAGAGATGAATTCGGAAAAGTACAGATTTCAAACAGAATAAAGAGTCCCCAAATTTTGGGACTTCTAAGGTTGGAAAATGAAACTTTCATATCAAATCAAAGATGAAGCCATTAAGACATTGCCTCAAGAAAAGACCTGATCCAGACACTGTGATTAAAAAACAACCTCAAGGCAAACACTAAGTCAAGACCCTAACTACTACTCTTTCAAAGACATCTGAAAGCATTAAAATGGCACCTATACAAAGTTTTAACTGGAAAAGTATTTTTACATATATTAAGGACATGATCCCTCAAAGCTTTATATTAAGCTCAAAAGACTTCTAACAAAGTCTATAGAGAGATTCATGTCCAAAAAGAATTATGTGTTTGGCTTAGGCACATGGAATTGGCTGGAATCAAATACATGGGAAACCTGCAAAGCTTTTGAGATAATTATATTGGCAGAACCAATGCCAGGCTTAATGAAAAGATTCTATAACTCTTTGGCTATAAAAAGACCTAAGGGCAACCAGTAGTCCTTGGGTAGCAATAAGGCAGAGAAAGCTGCTCAGCCACCAGGAAGGACATATTTACCACAACCCTCCTGAGATGTGACCAGGAAAGATGATCAGAAAAGAAAGACTCCCTGGCAGTTAGAGCCAAGAGGAGTGGAGAACAGCATACTGGGGGCTGCTCCCAGAAAGCAGAACTGGGTCCAATGAAGGAACACTCCCTTATCTATGACCTGGCAACATTTTCCCAGTAGGATTTCAGAATTACAGTGGCTTAGTGACTGCTGTGTGCCTCCCATTCTTGATCTGTCAAATGTTTTTTAGCATTTACTGCTCCCTCTTCCATCACTGTACATTAGGTATACAGTGATATGTGTATGGGCATAGGAGGTGGGCAGGTAACTTTTCTTTTTAGTTTATAATTCTGTGTAATGAGAGGCATTGCGTCTGGACCTGGCGTCAATTGTGAGATTCGGGACTATGAGCCTGATGTTGGGATTACATGAGACTTTTGGATGTCTTAGCATGGAGGTAAATGTATTTCACATGTGGGGGTGAATAACTCTGGTGGAGAGGGAAGACTATTGTCAATTGGATTGTCTCAATTCTTTACTTCCTCTGCTAGGTGACTGCAGCGTGGTAGAGGAAACAGAATATATATCTTGCCCTACTGATTGTGAGCTCAGCAGTACAAGCTTCAGCCATCAGAAGTGGGGTGGAGGTGATAGCTGCCTTAGAGACATTGCCTCTTTCCACTTGCTCCTCTTGCACTCTTAGGATCTGCCATGAACATCATGCCCCGGTCACTGCTGGCTGAAGGAGAAGGAGACGTCCTATGGATCCGAAGCCCACACACAGCTTGGGGTCAAAGCTGGCTTGTCTCAGACAACCCCCAGACTCATAAGTGAGAAAAGAAAGCCCTGTCTTGAACTGTGAGATCACTGAGGTTTCTTCTTAGGAAGAGAAATTTGACTACTACAAATTTCCCACTATTTTGTTTATGTAAAATCTAAGACTTCAGTGACTGTGAAGGGGTATGTGGGGGGGACTTGGTGAAGGGGGGAGCCTAGTAAACATAGATATGTTTACTGATATGTGTTTATGTCATGTAATTGTAGATTAATGATACAAAAAAAAATGTAAGACTTCAAGAAAATGCCACACTTGCTTTGGGCCTCTTGAAACTATACTTTGAGACTTTGGAGTCCACTCATCACTTCCACTGTTGTCAGGGGCTTTTCAGGGAATATTTTGAAAAACAGAGAGCTCCAGCCTAGAGTTAGGAAACTTGGGTCCTAATGCCGGTTCCACTTACATGTTATCAGCAGTATAATCTTGGGAATGGTGGCACTGTTCTTCTGGTTCCCCATTTCCTTCTTTAGGAATTGTAACCTGTTCTCCTACTTCACAGGATTCACAGGATTATGAGGAGGAAAGGAAAGACGATAATATAAATGAAAACACTTGGAAAATAGTAGTGTGCTAAATAACTAGGGGAGCTCTTTTTCCTGTCAGATTTCCTCAGGCATGGCTCTCTATTCCAGGAGAATGGATTCTACCATTAGGAACAGCCCCTTCCATTCCCAGTCAACGCTGAGGGATCCCGCTCCTCACCACCTCTCACCTCTGCAATGCTAGACAGTGCTTTATGCACCATCACTTACTTTGGTTTGGTCCCAGTAAAATTTGCCTATCCTAGTGTTTTAAGACTCTGTTGAACTCAGTTGTCCTAGTTTTTCCAAGATAGCAGAGATTGAAAATGTTATTGGTATATTTGCATTTCTGAAGCAAACCTAAGAAATGAACTAGTAATGAAATGTCCAGGGCCATGGTTAGTTCTCTGTTGGGTTAGGAGGCCTGCATGCACTTGAGTATACAGATTGCGTCCAAGTACCACTGGTCCTGATGTGTGTGAAGAAAGTCAAAAATTTCCAGGAGGACACTATAAGAGATTCAGGCAGAATAACAAGGTCCTTTGCTCTAACTATAAAAAATTAATATTGGAGTCCTTGCAAAGAGTAACAAATAGGTTTTTTACTTTATTAAGTTACTGTGTTCTAAAAATGACCCTCACCCGCTTATAAGTATGACAAAAGTTTGCAGAATCAAAATTAACCTCTGAATTAAAGGTCACTAATAGCCCTTTTATGTTGTAAGGACAAGGGGGATTTGAAATGGAGGGAAGAGCATGAGGTAAAGTTTTGGCTGATTAAATCTACTCAACACATTCTAAAGTGGAAAGCTATGGTTGTAATTCTGATACAAAGTTGGTAAAGCTTCAAAAAAATCATTTCAGAAAAACAGACTCTAAAATGAAGACTTAATCTAAAATGTTATAATTTGAAATGAATATCTGAACTAATTAAATTTCCTTATTATTTCAAAAAGTACCAAAACAAATCTCTTAAGATGTTATTGATAAATGTCTCCACCAGTTTAAAATCATCGCTATCAGAGCATGTAACAAATTTTCTGTCTTTTCAAAGGACCCACTGACACATAAAATTTCAAGCCCATTGAGATCAGATTAAAAAATAGCAAGTTAACCACACCTATTTATCTCCTTTCCTTCTCCAGTCTTAAAAGGGTACTAACTGTACAGACATGGAAAGTTGGAGGAAATAGCAATGGATGAGAAGCTTTAACATATATTAAGGAAGGGAAAAGGAAGGCAGAGTGGCAACAGATTGAGCAGAGCAGAAGTAGAGCTCATCCACTAAGGGGGATGCTAATAAGCAAGCCTGGGGCTAGCCCTGCAAAACCAATGGGCATGAGGCTCTTGGGAACACGAGGTCCAGGAAGGTGGGAGGAAGGGCACAGTAGGGGGACAAGGCCAAAGCAAGGGGATGGTTGAAAAAGTAGTGGGCTTCTCTGATGCCCTACAGCATGGCTCTCCCCTTCCTTCTCTATCTACTCACCCTGCAATACGCCCTGCCCACATGAAATCTGAGATCAGCTCTCTGGATGAACTCAGGATGCAAAGCACCAGGTAGAATGAAAGACAGGAAGAGAAGGCCTCCAAACAGAATGCAGTCAAACTCCACATGTTAGAAGGTAGAATCCTGGACACCTTCCCTGCCCCTCCTTCCAGATTGATGGCAGCCAGTTAAATTGGATAATTCTGCTCTGAGGAAACTTAAGACCTCAGAGAGACAGTCTCCAGATAATGCCATATGTCCTTTGTTTGATCAGTCCCCTGGTTACCTGACAGTGAAGCTCACCTGCCAGCATAGCCTCCCTCCAAAGTCAAGCTTTCAAGAAGCCCTCTCAAATAGGACAGACAATCAAGGTCATCAGACACTGAGCAAAGCTGCCTGCATGAAAGAAACAGATGAAGACAAACACCAGGAAGAAACATCACATAGGAAAATGAGAAACCGGAAAGAGTGAGGGAAAACTTGAAATATGTTTGCATCAGGGAGAAGAGAAAAGTTTGTATCCACAAAAGAGACACAGGATGCAATTAAAGAGAAACAATCTCTGAATAAGCATTCTTGGAAAATAAAATTAAAAAATTGATAATCAAGTTGGAAGATAAAGGTAAAGAAATCTTTCAGAAAGCAAATCAAAGAGATGAGGAATAAGAAACAAATCTTTTTTAAAATAAAAAATAAGTAGAAATCAGTAAAGGAATGTCCCAGGTTTCAAGCTTTGCAGCAGCCCATCCGGAGGCATGATAAAGATGGGCAGGCCCAAGATAGAGTGGGACTGCGGGTGGTCCTCGAAGTGAATTTCCTCACTAAAGCAGCAGCTGGGAGAGGACAGAGGGATGGGGAGAGTGGCAGGGCAGAGAAAGGAAAACACACCTTCACTTGCTGAAATTCAGGCAAGAATGCTCCCAAATCCCTCTTGGTCCTTTGCCTGATGTTCCAGGTATTTGGGAACATGAGGCTCTGCCACCACCTATGTGCCCTGCTCATTCTGCTACTCTGGTAACAAGCAAGAAGAAATAATTCAAGTATATATCTTCTTCAACTTACAATGCTATGTCCTGATAAACTCAAAAATGCACCTGACCAACTGAACATCATAGCTTAACCTAGTCTACCGTAAGTATGCTCTGAACACTTACATTGGCCTACAGTCGGGCAAAATCACCTAACCAAAGCTTTTCTTGTAATAAAGTGCTGAATGTATTGTGTAATTTTTGATAACTGCACTGAGAGTAGAAAACATAATGGGTGTATGAGTACAGAATGGTTGTCTGGGTGTGAAAACCTTCCTGATCGTGTGACTGACTTGGGGCTGCAGTTCGCTGCTGACCAGCATCAGAAGAGAGTATCATACAGCATATCGGTACCCCAGGGAAAAAATCCAAAATAAAAAATTCAAGGTACAGTTTCTACAGAATGCATATTGCTTTCATATCATTGTAAAGTCAAAATATCATAAGTCAGGGACAGCTGCAAAGTACATTAAGATCATTCATCCAACCATATCCCAACAGGGTCACCAGAAAGAAAACAGTGGGTAGAAAATGATGGCTAGTCCAGTGTCTCATAAAAGGACTTAAATGTCTTGGTTAAGGAAGGTCTTAAGATGGTTCTTTAAAGTAAAGGAAAAATACAACTGTTTTTATAGTTATCTCCTCCTTTCATCTGCATTTTCTATGTATGTGTTCAAATGCATTTCGTGTGTTAGTATATATTGTACTTTATATATATATATGGATGCACATATTACTGGTAATATTTGGAGTCTATTATTTGTACAACTATGCATTAATTCTCCATAATATTGTCTTCAAAAGCAAATTTAGAGAGTGATAGGAAAGGAGCAGGCATATATGAAGGCCAGACATGGCTTTAACATGAACCCCTTATTCACTGCACTTGAGGAATTCCACTCTAATTTAGGCTAAATTAGTAGAATAACTTCACACCCATATCAGAAAAGACACCCACACATATCCTTTGTTCTCTGTTCAGAGAAATAATTGTGTCCCTGATCAGAAGCTGAGGGGGGCAGTCCATGAACCTGAGAACACTTAGAGGTCCTCTTGAGGGGGGTCAGGCTGCAGGTTAGAGGGTGAGTTGCAGCCTTAGCTCTCCCAGAACAAAGACACAACTAGGAGAATGTGCAGAACCTTGAGGACGTCTCTGAATACTCAGCTGGGATCTCAACTTAGGACGTTTCCAGTCTTCACCTGAAATCACCATGATGATGAGCATTGCCATTTTATGAGCAGGATGTGCCATCCCAGTCCCTTATCAGTGCTGGAGCAAGCAGTCACGTTTAAGGAAAACGTTTGAAAAATGAAGAGTGGATGATAAACTCAGTGGGAGTATTGTGATAATGGGTTCTATTCTACAATTACCAGGAGCCCCCAAGTTTTTCTGAAGGATAAGAAGCAGAAGATGTTATTCTTAAGGAGTAGCTTGTGTGCATCTAACGACCCCAAATGAGGTCCCTGTGGCACTAACCGGTCCTGAAGTTCCCTTTTCAAATTAGAGGGCTGCTGAGTGAGCAACTTGAGCTGCTCCTCCTGGTCCATTTGGTCTCTTCCAAATTACGTGGCATCTGCATTAATTTAAAAGGAAACATCATTGGCAGCAGCTATTAATATAGAAAATAACATTAAATTGTGGCTCCAGAGAGCCAGGCAATGAAATCTTTTACAGGTGTTCATTAATTTTTCATTCTGTATAACCCTGGCGAGGGCTCTAAAACACATAAAAATGGAGTAGATTTTCTTTTCCAACTGTTGTACTTTTCAGGAAGCTGGGTTACCTTAGTAAGTATCCCTCAGTCCTAACCCTTGCCTTTATCTCACTATCCTCTTTCTTCCTTCTAATACGAGGCCAACAGAGTGTGACGGAAAGAGCACTGGATGAAATCAGGGAAGACTTCACCTCTCATCTAACTCACTGCTTATTTGCTGCATAACCTTGGGCAAGTCACCTAACCTTTCTGAAGCTTAGTTTCTTCATCTATAACATGATAGTAATGACACTTGCCCTCCCTTCCTCTCTAAGCAGGGAAATGAAAGTGCTTTATAAACTTCACAGTTATATAAATTTATAACATTCTAAAAACCAGGGCTGGAGGGTGGCACTTAATTCATTAAAGAAAAGAAGTTGGATAAACTTTGAAACCATTTCAAGAGGTCTTTCTTCTTACAAGTAAATCAAAATTATTTTCAAACCTTGGGTCACAAATCATCCTTATGGCACCAAGAAGGACCTAATTCGAGGAGCAACATTTTTCTCAAAGGTACCCATCATTCCATATAGATATAAAACACGCATGAAAAAGATCTCTGTCAGCAGAAAAGCTCACAGACTAGAAGTCATAATGATCTTCAACTTTTAGCTATGATTCTGCTGAAAAAGAAAGTGGTGTCTCATGGGGTTTTATTAGCTCGCTGCCTACAAATGACTTTGCTTCTGTATTCTTTTCATTCAAATTAACCTCACACATAGAGTCTTGATTTAGGCAAAGTAAAGTATATTTCATCCCAAAACATCCCGAGTTTTCCCCTGACCTGGCAGTGTGATGTAATATTGTATTCAGTGGAACTCTGCATCAAATCTCTGGCCCCCACTTGCCCACCAGCAGCCATGGATACTTCAGGATCCAGCACATCTTTGCGAGCCAAAGCCTTTGGACTCCTTCCTTCTAAGTTTCCTCCACTGGCATCTTTAGTCTTCTAAATCCGTACTGACAATTTTGTTTACCTCTGCTCTCTATAGCACCTACAAGAGTGCTTAGACAATAGGAGACACTCATTAAACATGCACTGATTGAGTATTAAGGAATATTATCCTGTACACAAAATATTATGTGAGCCTAAGTCAAGAGGGAGAACTTTGGCATAGATGTATGTGTCATCTGCCTAGATATAGAAGTTGTGCCTTTGGGCACAAATTATCATATTTTAATACACCTAAATTGCCATTAACAATTTAACAGTTGCAGTTCATCAGAGAATAGACCAGTTATAATCTTGCAGAGGAAAAATATGTTCAGCTAAGCTGCTACTCAGCTAACTCCTAAAGCTTTGTAACAGGGAGAGGGACGGTTTGGAATAATGAAGAAACATCTTGATTTTTTTGGTCCCGGTTTTGCCACAAGCTCCTTGGGTGACTGTGGCCTAATTGTTTTTATCTCCCAAGACTCAATTTAATCCTTTCTCTAAAAATGAGTGGATGCAATCAGTTGATTTGGTTAGTTCTGACAATGAGCTGGGAGTCTCTGAATTCATTCCGGATCTGTTGATGATGGGCCAAAAGGTAGGCACAGACTGGTAGTGGGAGCAGGTGAGTTTCTAGAGTTTGCATGGCTAGCCGTGGTAAGTTGTCTGGAAAAATGGGTGCAGTGGGTCAAAGAGAATTGGGCATGGGATTGTAACAATCACATGGAAGCACTTCTATTTCCAGATAAATAACTCAAGTTACAGGGATCCACTGTGACATTTCCAAAAGGAAAGGAAAGCAAGAAGAACAGGAATTCTTTAATCCAGGAACTCAAATACAAGATGCATGTGTGTTTTTCAATGGTTGTATGAGGCCTCTGCACCTGGGAGGCCACTGCAGGTCAGCACTGGTATTTCTCAGTCAGCTAGGAGTCCATGACCTTCACGCTTCCTCCCACCAACAGCATCTTCTGCAGGAAGTCACTTCTACCCTGGTAAATCATTTCAGTTCTTCTTTGTGAGCTCCTTTTGACTCATACAAGGAAGTTAAGGAATTTTAATCAGAACCAAGAAAGTGCTTCATTTTCTACCTTTTATTTTCAAAAGATCTTTCAGTATTTTTTATTTCATTTCAGGGTAGAAAGCAAAAGTTGGATGAAGCTACTGCAGGGACAGCAGGTTGAAAACCCAATTTCAGATGTTTGCTTTTTATAAAATGTGTCCTGCTTGGCAGTCAAGCATTTCCTTGAAACTAGATTTCATTTCTAGCTCGAAAGGAGCATGAGGAACCAGACAGGAGGAGTGAGGGTGTGGTAAAATCAGCCTGCAGAGCAAATTCTAGGGGCCAATCCTCCTGATAAAAAGAGTCTCTGCCCCTGGAGCCAGGGGCCTCCATGGAGATTCTTAATTGAAAAATGCACATTTTCCATGTAAGAAGGGCACTAGCAAGCCATTGCCCTGGCTCTTTTACTTCTGTGTGTATCAGCTGTGGTGTGAATCACTGAGATTGTGCTTTGAGTAACTGAACTAAAACTCTGAAGTTAACCACCAAGGAAAAAAAAAATCACACAACTCCATCCAGAGCTCATGAAAAGGAGCCAGAAGTTTCCTACATTTACATTACGACCAAAGAGGAAATGCCTATCCACAGTGGGGAGGATAATTGCCAAACATATGAATATTCTTTCAAATTATAAATTAGGGAGAGAAATGTAATGTATGCTGAGTTCCTGCCTCATGGTAGGCATTTCAGTGGGTGTTTCATACAGCAGTGACAGTGGTAATGATAATGAACCACAAATAGTGCATGCATATTTTTAGTGTGTAATATGAACCAGGTTCAATTTTATGTGCTTCATACATGTTATCTTACTTAATCTCCATAAACCCTGTGTATTAATAACCCCATTTGTAAAAGAAAAAACTGAGGTTCAGGGAGGCTAGGTATTTATCCAACATCACACAGTTGATCAGAGAAGGAGCCAGGAACTGGACACTGGTGTAAGTCAGTGCAAACCCCAGGCTCCTGATGTCTCACTAGACTACATATGTCATAGTCAACAGCATCTTTCATTTTATAGACATGGAAACTGAAATTCAGAGATTTGTAATTTCCCCAAGGTTCTTATCTTTGGAATTGTTGGGTGTAGACTTCAAACCCAGTCTTTCACAACACCTGCTTTTACTCTTCTGCCCAGTATAAAACCTTCATTATGAAGCTTGCTTAGAGATGCCGTAAAGCTAAGGGCTAAGACTGTAAATCTGTGTTTTTCAATTGGGGGTATACACACACTCAATGTGAAGCCTTCCTTTTTTTTGGTCAGTGAATTAATCCCAATGGCCTTCTATATGAGTCACATCTTTTTTTTCATTTTCAACTCTTTAAACATGGATTATGTATTTGGAGGCTATTTGATTAACATCTGATTCTAATATTGTTCCATAGAGATGAACATGCAAGACCAGTGGGAATGCTACTGCATTTTCTTCCAGAAGTGAAACGAGAGTTTTCTCCACATCACACTTTCTTTCTTGATCAGAAGTTGGTCCCATAGGAAAAAAAAAATTGCTGAGCGAGATTGGTGTGAAATCTAAGACACAAGAGAAGCAAATAGACTCACAACATGAACCACAGTTTCCCATCATTACCTCCGATTACCTGTGGTCAGAAGAACCTCTACAGAAAAGAACACTATACTTGTTTGAAGTATATTCAGTAAGTTATGAATTTGCTAACTGGTCTTCCTTGATCTAGGCAAATAATTGTATTTTATCTGAACAAATACATGAATTCATATGCCATTTCTACATTTAATATGGGATGTCATTTATAGAACGTCAGCATGATCCCTCTGTGAGGCTGGGAACCATTTCAGGATTGGGCAGAAAACTGTCTTTAAACTTTAAATTCAGGCAGACCTGGCTCTGAATCCCAACTCTACCATTTATAAATAGCATGTCTTTGAGGACATTATTCAATCTCTTTAGCCTTGGTTTTCTAACCTGTAAAATAGGTTGCTTCAAAGATTAAATCAGATAATATATGAAGTGAAGAGTAAATGCTCAATAAATGGTAGCTGTGATTATGATCAGGATAAAATTCTTCAATAATTCTCTTCTCTTTCTCTTATACTCATTTGTCTGTGTACCTACATAACAATGATTTAAAAATCTTTAAAATCATCAGCATCAGCTGACAAAGTGATATCATAATTTTACAATGATAGAGAAAAATCAAAGACATATAGCCTTTCAAATTGAGTCTTCCATTGAGTCAGAATCCTAATACTGACAAATGTGTGTGAAAACTGGAGTGTAACAAAAAGCTATATAGTAAATTTCTCGTGAAATGTAATATAAGTTATATGTAAATTCACTCACAAAGAAGGAAATTTATGATAAAAGACAGTCATAAAAATTCATCCACTATCAATGCAGGTGAGTGGGCAAGACAATTCAGTGAGGGAAAGAATAGCTTTCTTCAACAAATGGTGTTGGATTAACTGGATATTCACATGCAAAAGTATGAAGTTGGGCCTCTTTCTTATACCATAAGTAAAAATTAACCTATAGTTGATCATGGCTTTAAATATAAGAGCTAAAATTATAAAACTCAAAGAAGCAAACATAGGAGCAAACCTTTGTGACCATGTATTAACCTTTCTTTGACACAACACCAATAGAACACATAACAAAGAAAAAAATAGATAAAATGGAGTTCAATAAAATTAAAAACTTCTATAAAGCAAAGGATTCCATTAAGAAAGTGAAAAGACAACCCACAAAATAGGGGAACTATTTGGAAATCATATATTTGATAAGGTATATATACCTAAAATATATAAAGAACTCTCACAACTCAATAATAAAAAGATAAGTAATCCAAAGGAAAAATGAGCAAAGTTCTGCTCAAAGTTCTGATAGACTTTGATTATTTAAAAAAGATACAAAAATTGCCAGTAAGCACATGAAAAGATGTTCAAAATACATCATGAAAATGTAAATCAAAACCACAATGAGCTATCACTTCACACATACTAGGATTACTATAAAGGATAATAGACAATAAGCACCTGGTGAGAATGTGGAGAAATTAAAACCCTCATTCATTATTAAGGGAATGTAAAATTATAGCCACTTTGGAAAACAGTTTGGCAATTCATCAAAATATTCAACATAGTTTCTTTATGATCCAGAAATTCCACTCTTAGGTGTGTATCTAAGGCAAATGAAAAGATACACCCACAGAAACACTTGTACAGAGATATTCACGTCATTACCCAAATAGTCAAAAAGTAGGAACAATCCAAATCTCTATCATAAATAAATAAGTGATAATTTATTTGTTAATAATAGTAAGGTAAATAAAAAGTGGTATATCCATACCATGGAATATTATTTAGCCTTAAAAAAGAATGAAGTATTCATACACATTACAGTGTGTGTGAATCTTGAAAACATTACACTGATGTAAAAGAAGCCCATCCTTAAAGACTGCACCATATAGGATTCCATTTATGTGGAATATCCAACTCCACAGAGACAGTACATAGATTAGTAGTTGTCTAGAGCTTAGAGGTTGGTTGGTAATGGGTAGTGACTATTGATGTTTACAGTTTCTTTTGAGGTGGTGATGGATGCTATTTTTGTAGATCAAAATGGTGAAATACTGTCAGTCTCACCATACTTTAATATACTACTTGAATTAAGAAAATCATTCTTTGGGGCTTGAAATCTTTTCTTCTTTCTTTAGAGATTTTGTGCTTTAATAAGATTTTATCTGTAAAATATTCAATACAAATAAGGCAAGATCTGAACCTGGGCACCCACTTCTTTGTATGCTGGTGATAGGCAACTACTAGTCATGTCTGACATGGTTGCTCTGGACTAAATGACAACATTTTACTCCCAAGTCAGGCATCCTTTTTTGTACAGAAGAGGTAGTAGACACAAAAAAGTGGTAGTAGAATCTGTTAGTAGCCCAATTAACTTCCAGTCCAGTCCTATGTGTGTAAAATAATTTTTTAAGTCATAGATGGAATCAAAATATTTTGTATGTACTACCTGGGGTTGGAAGTGCCCATTTAGTCTGCCACTAGTGTTTTAAATATAATCAGATTTCAGGAACAACATTAAGTATCTTTCATTCAAAGTTTCTTGAGGTATATCCAAGTTACAAATACTGAAATAGACCAAGGAAATTCCTTTTTCTGTTAACAAAATTATAAAAGGTATTATTCTTGAAAAGTTCCAGTAAAGGAAGGCAATACTACCAATAGACAAACAATGTGATGATGATAAAAATAACAAGAGGCACCATATTTGAGGGGCTATTTAATCCAGTTACTAAGTACTTTCATAGATTATATCATTTAATCCCCTGAACACCCGATGAGGTAGGTTCTTTTTTACCCCTTTTCTCTGGATATATGAAGTTAGGTATTTGTCTGCAGTCAGACAGGTAACAAGTGCAATAAGCAGTATTCTAATCCAGGCCCTCCAATCTCAGTACCTACACTCCTAGCCACTCCCCATGAGAGTAATGCCCAGCAATGTCCTTGACCAGCGCAGGCCTGCATGGTCAGACACCCAAGTCAACCTGTCTGTTAATGAGCTGAACTGGATGCCGTCCAAATTCATGCTTAAATTTTAACCTCTATTTCCGCCAAATAGGACTATATTTGAAGATAGAGACTTTAGAGAGGTAATCGAGTGAAATTCAGGTCATTAGGGTGAGCTGTAATCCAATATGACTGGTGTCCTTATAAGAAGGGAAAATTAGGACACAGAGACAGACACGGAGAGGGAAGATGATGTGGAGAGAAGAAGAGAAGAGAATCATCTGCAGATGAAAGAGAGAGACCTGGGACAGATCCTTCCCTCACAGCCCTCAGAAGGAGTCAGCCCTGCTACACTGGGACCTGTGTTTCTAGCTTCCAGGACTTGAGACAATACATTTCTGTTGTTTAAGCCATCCAGCCAGTAATACTGTTACAGCAGCCTTAGCAAACTCATACACCATCCTAGCTCAGCTGCTGCCAAAAAGCAGTTCCTAGGCTCAGTTAGATGTTTAATTTCATTTGTCACATTAAAAACAAAAGCATAGGGGTTATTATAAAAATGGTTTATAGATAACACATGAACAAGTGTGCTTTTACCAGCCAACCTGTGGTTCATGCAGAACCAGGACAACTATGAATTCAATGCTTGCCAAATATATATTTTTTTAAATTACAGAAGCTGTCATGAAACTTTCTGCTACATAATCTTTTATTTAGAAATGTTTGAAAGTCTCCATTTCAACCTGCTCTCAACCCGTGCCACTGTTGGCTGACAGCTTCAGAAAAATGTTTCTCAGTGCCATTTTAAATATTATTTTTGGACAGCATGGTCCTCAGAGGGTCACATGAAATATAATATAATGAATGTACAGATTCATATCTGAATGGAACCATAAGAAAGTAACATCAAAAGTAAAAGATGGTATGATTGTTAGGTTATAGCTAGAGGAAAGGCACAAAGATAAATAAACTAAAATATATTAATATGATATTTTATGGAAATTACACTTTTATGGGCCTCTATAGAAGTCCTTAGTGACCTATGAAAATTCCTACCTTTAAAATGTTTTATGTAATTCCACAGACTGGCTTCCAATGCAAATTCTAAAATTACCCAAGGCTTTGTAAAAATCTTATAATTTATAATCCATGAAAATATCATTTGAACATTCTTAATGCACTGTAATTTCATATTTTAGTGGCTTTGATTTCCTAAGAATATCAAAACATCTCTCTTAAATATAATGTGCTTTAAATGATGTGTCCTCAGATAGTTGCTCAAATCGACAGCTGTTCAAACCCTATTTTCAATTATAAAATAAATAATGTAAGAGTGATTACAGGAAATATAAAATGAACTATTAAGCAGTTAACCCATATTTATCTGGGTTTTTTCCTAATAGATTATTTTGAGCTTGTATAGGAATAAAGACTTAATGAACCCATTAGGGTATGTCAAACTGGGTTAGATTCCCAGAACTGGAATAGGTGGTTTTTTTGGTTTGTTTAAATTTCTTAAGAGAAATGTTGCTTCCATTTATTTATCTCCCCTTGGCTATCTAAGGTATTATTTAACTATGAAGCAAGGGAGAATCAGAAGAAGCAGAAACATTGTGTTCAACTGCTTCCTTTTCTATACAAATACTCTTTTATTTCTGGAATGAAAAGAATGCTAACTTCATTAAAAGAAGAACATAATCTTTCAGTTAACCAAACCCAAGATCCTTAAAAGGGGGGGAAAAAGTCTTCCTATCTTCTTCAAATTGCAAACAGGTCATACTAGACAACATATTTTGAATTATTATAAGACAAGTGAATGAATGCCAAGAAAAGACTCATGAATAGCTCTCCTAATCTATGTCCTTAAATATGTGACAACACTCACCCCTTCAGATGCTATATATCATAGTATATGTAACAGACATCTATTTCTTTTTGGTCTCATCAGACCATTTCCTTCTTTCTCTAAAGGAACCCCTCTGTAGTTAGAGATCTGCCCACCAGACAATGTCAGGTCCATTATTCTAAGGAGCGGATGGCATGGAACACGTTCTGGGTGCCAGGAGTGGATGTGTGGTCCAACTATGTTATTGGCAGCCCTTCACGGAATTTTCTAATAGCATCTAAAGGAAGCACGGTGACAACCTTTGCAAGATAGAACTCAGAAAGTGCTTGTCTGAGGGAGGAAAACTCACACACAAGGTAAAGCAAACATCAAAGATGACAAGAAAAGACAGCCTCTAGCAGCAAACTGGCCTTTCAGTGGCACGACAGCCAATAAATCCCCCATTTTGCCTCAACTAGTTGAGTTAAGTTCATCTCTCTTGCAACCAAAACAATCGACCAAACAATTTTTCAATCTTTCTTTCTCTCATTTTGCTTACAAGTTAGGAAGAGTTGTTTCAAATGAATGAATCCTCTGTTCACAGAGGAAAAGTTACAGCTGTCTTCAACAAACTCTTAGATTAAACTTGTATTTGATTTCAATGTGAAAACAAACCCCGATTTTGCACTCTCTCTTGAATCTGTTCCCTGCTTTTATTGTTCTCACCATTAGCCTAGTTGCGGCTTTTATCCTTTTTTGCCTAGATTATTCTCACCCACCCATAAAATGTTGCTGAAATCTTCTAGGGTCAAGCTGTTCTCCCTTGCAAGGACGGTGAAGCCTGTCTTTTATCTCCAGGCTTGACCCATCTCTTTGGTGTGACATTCAAGTCTACCTTCTGTTCCACCTTCCCTTCCAGACACTTGCATCTATATCCACCATAGCCCTGTTATTTGAGCTCTACTAGACTTCCCACCATTCCTCAAAGTGCCATGTGCTTGCCTGCCTTTGGCCAGGTGTTTTTCTTTGAATAGGAAACACTTTCCCTCTCTTGTGCATATCTTAATTCTGCTTGTCTTAAAAATCCTCTTTACTCCAAGGAGATTTCCTCTGTTCAGCTACACGGAATGAGTGTTCTTTTATGTGCACTCTGCAGCATCTCTTTCTTTCTGCTTTATGTTAGGGTAGTTGCAGATATTCTTTTTCTCTCCAAGAATTGTAAGTTATTTCATTTATTCATTCATCAAATATTTAACATTTCTGTGTGTGGGACACTGGGCTAGACACAGAGGATACAGCACCTCCTACTAAAGGTTTGTTAGTTAGTTTTTGTGGGCCTTGCAACTTACTTATAGAACTGAGTATGTAAATTGTGATGACAGAGACATAGGTGAAAAAACACAAGAGAACTCAAAAGGAGCACAGGCACTCCAGCTAGGTGAGGCCAGGGTGGAAAGCTATGCAGGCAGAATCAGCAGATGTGGAAGGGCAATGGGCAGGAAGGGACAGGGCAATTTGAGGAAGTGACTGAAAGTAAGTGAGACTAGAGGACAGTACAGCTAGAAAGGGGACGACAGGGATGCTGGCTGGCTATGTGAGGGCAGTGCACACGGCCCCCTGTGGTGAAGAGGGTGAAGAGCACCTGGGTACCATAGAAGAGTTCTAAATGAGGATGAGAGATCTGCATGAGAGATCTACATTATAAAGGACAGACTGTTGTTCAAAGGGAGAGAAGAGGCCCAGGGAGGCTGGAGAGGAGCTGGTATGGTGGTACAGGCCTGAGACAACCGTGGCAGCTGGGATGCAGGGAGGTGCTGGTGGCAGGGTCCTCAGAGTAGAGAAAAGGTGCCTCCAGTTGACTGCTGCAGGAATCTTTTTTAATGCTGTGAGGTAATTAGCCCACTTATTGCTTTGAACATAATATATCTTCAATGATGTATATTGAATTGAACCACTATAATGTTCCCATAAGTTACCAAGGACACCAGCAATTCATATAATACAGAGTAAATATACATTAGTGCTAAAATGAATGTGTGTGTGTGCATGTGTGTGTACTAGACACTTTTCAAGTCTTAAATTCGGGGTAAGAATCTGTCAAAAGACACATGAACACAGAAGTAACATGAGAGACCACTTTCTCACTTAACCTTGACTTTCACCTTTTGTTATTTAGTGTTACAGAGGAAGAGGATTAAAGCAGGGCCATTATAGAGCATTCGTAAGTTGTAGCTCCTTTATGGATCCACCTAACAAAATGACTCTGAGAATTATTTGTCTTCACTGAGTCTGTGCTTTTGCTTGGAAGTTTGGAAAATATTTTCATAGTGACTTACTGTGACTGATCTCTGTGGTCAAAATAGTTACTCATCTTTCTGTTCAACTAGCCAGTTGTCCCCTCCTTCAGTGTTGCTTCCAAACTTGTGAGATGCCATATCTATTCTAAAGCTTTCAGGCCTTCCACATTTTCTCGTATTGTTCCTATCCATTTAACTGTTCATTGGCTCTTAGATCTCTGTGATAAGACGAACTGAAAGAAAATGAGGAACCCTTCTTAACAACATAGCCTGACAATGGGAATGATGGCTAATCAATTAAGATTATAGTCAGCTTCTCCATTAGTAAAACCCAAATATATGACAGAATCTCTAAGCAATTATATCATCCAGCTAACTCATTTGCTGGATGGTCTTCCCTAATGCCATGATGGGACCCCTTACTGTCGCATTTCAGCACCCACAGCCTTCCCCTGGGGCAGACAACCTACCCACCACAGACCAATGGAAATTGAACATTCCCATTCCAAATTTGATTTCCTTAAGATTGGAGCAATTGCAAATGCCTGGTCCATGAAAGCATAGAACCAAAACAGTATAAAAGATGGGAGAGGAGTCTTTTGAATGATAAAGGAAGTGAAGAGTCTTCCAATTGGGCCAAGGGCCAGTGGTCCCCAGGCTAGATCACGCTCACCCCTTCTTGGAGGGAAGATGCCCCATCAGAAATAACTCGGTGTTGTAGAGCAGAAAGGTGCTGACCGAAATGATGAGGATTTGCTGAGGCCCCACCATGGGTGGGCGCTGCCCTTTGTGTGTCCTTTCTTTGTTCTGCGTAGCCTCACCACTTTAATGGAGGACAGCCAGTAACTAAGGCTTCAGACTCAGGAACCAGAGTGCGGGTTTTGAGTTCATGCTCTCCTGCTCATGAGCTTCCCCACCAAGGGCAAGTTGCTTAATCACTGAGTGTTTCAGTTTTGTCTTCAGTAAAATAGGAGAATCATGTTCACCACCTCAGTCACATAGTTGTGTAGATTAAGTGGGCTAATATACAGAAAGCCCATCCAAGGCCTGTGGCACAGGAGGTCCTATGTCAAACTTCCTGCAGTACACTCCATATGAGTGCTAGTTGTTACTGTTGGCATTATTAACTTCATTATACAGACGGATAAACTAGATTCAGTAACTTAATGGAGATACAAGTGGCAAAGACAGGATTCAAACTTAGCTCTTTCATACTGCAAAGTATATATTTTTTCTGTTGTTTTCTTCCTCTCCTTCAAAGCATGGCTCTTATTTAAGCCCTGCCATTTACTAGCTCTGAGACCTTAGTCCACCTACTGGACCCTCCTGAGACTCAGTTTTCTCATTTGTTAACTGAGAGAAGGTACCCATCTCACAAACTGGCTGTGATGATGAAACGAAACGACATATCAAGTGCTCAGTGCAGAGCAGGTGATCAGTATATATTCATTTCCCCTGTCTGTTCATTGAGGCTCTTGAGCCAGTGGCCAGGACTCATAAGAATTTTTTTGCCTACTGTGTATATCTGCTTTAATCTTTCTGGCAATTGACTTACTAGAGGAAGAAAGTTCCAGATGGCTTTAAATACAAATAGACCAGCCATCTGAAAAAAAAAAAATTCACACCATGATCTTGTTCAATGGATACAGAAAATGACAAACTCTTTAAAGAGGTATTTATCACACAAATGCATTTTCATCTGGCCTTTGGATAAAACTGACTAAATCAAGGGAGTATTGATTTCACAGCAGGAGCAGAGTTTCATCTAGAAATTACAAAACCATATTTTGTTAATAGTTATTAGAAAAAAACTCAAAGCCTCCTGGAAATAAACTGTGGTGCAGGGTCCCCACCAAGTAATTCAAAGGTCCTTCATCAACTTCTAATACAAATGACTAATAGGTCAATCAGTTAATCAATAACAATAGTACCAATACCTCCATTATTATGTACTTATTCTGTGCCAGGTACTACGCTAAGTATTTCAGGCACAGTTTTCATTTGATCTACACAATAGCCTCATGAAGTAACAATCATTATTACTTCTGTTTTGTACATAAAGAAACCAAACTTGCCAAAATTCACTTGACTTAAGAAGGGGGTGGAGCTGGGGAGGGTAGAGACCTGTAATGCTTCTCCTTATTGTTCCCCCCAATTCCTGGAAACAGGGGAAGACGGTGTGGCCCAGACACCAGGAGCTAAGCAAAGCCATTAGGCTTTTCTAGCCAATGAAAATGAGTGGAAATGCTGGGTAAGGCATTGGAGGGCAAGGCATTCACATGCAGGTGCATCAATTTTGTAGTAAATCTTCATTTGCCTTGGCAAACTCGGAAAGCCACATGTTGAGATAGCAATGTCTCAAGTTGAAAGGAGCCTGAATTCCAGAGACCCTGAATGGAGGAGAACTTGTATTGACCTATGTTGGATCTTACATAAAATATCAATAAACTTAACAGCATGTTAAGCCACTGATATTCCAAGATGAATTTGTTCCTAAAGTTGTCTTTTAATAATATTTAAGATATCAGTGAACAGAATCATAGAGTGTCTCAGCTGTCTTCTCTCAGAAAGTAGATAAGAAGTGATGTTAACACGACCCCTCATGCAAAATCCCCCAAATCTGTGTTGTTGCCCTTCTTCACTTCTGTCAATGAAGGCAGACCAGGTGATGTAGAGGTGCTAGTGACACTCAGCCATATGTTCCTACGTCACTGAGCCAGGCCCTCCTGCTTGTAATGATGGCTGGTCACAGTAAGAGAGCTGCAAGGAAACACCCAGTTGTATCTCAAACCATGGATGATATAGTAATATTAAAGCTTACATTTACAGAACCTCTATGGTTTCCTGTAACTGTGTTACTATCCCCTCAAAAAGATTAAGAAATTCTAAATGTAGAGCTAAAGCTGAGACTCAGATTTTCTAAATCCAAGTATCTTATTCCTAGAAGGGAGAACACATCCAAGAAGAGTGTTGCAGTCTTTTTATTATTGCTATGATAAACAAACTCTTGAGTTACTGGGAGACTCCAGGTATTTAGAATTGCCCTGTTTGTAGCATTCAGTCAGAGGCAATTTCTCTCAGCAGTGGACGCTATTACAGACCCACATGGTTTCAACAACACATCACAGGGGGGCCGCCTTTTACAGGCAGGAAGTTCATCATGTTTTTACCTCTGTGAGATACCTGCTGAGCATGCAAAGATGCAGGGGAGACAGAAAGGTCTAAAGCAGCTGGGTGGTGATGGTTATAGCAGAAATATCAAGTAAGAGGATAGAAATAGTTCCAACTCAAAAAATGTATGGTTCTACGGGCAAGAGCAAATGAAGTCTCCAGAAGAAGGCAAAGCCGGCTTACAGGTAACACAGGACACGGGCTGCATATGCAGATGGTATTGGCTGGACACAAACCCAGTCTTCCATCACTTAGTCTCTGCTTGTTACAGAATTTGATCCAACAATTGTTGAGCAATTATTCTCTTGAAACAAGGATGATAATCCCTGGGTGCAAGCTATTTCCCAAAAGAAAATCAGCCTTTTTGGATGGCACATGAATTCTTCCAGCCCTTTAAGCTACATTGATTAAATGTATATATTAGTTCACAAAATAAATCTTTGGTGTCCTAAGAAAGTGAACACAACTTCCTATATGTTGAGCTTGATCCCATCATATGTGAAAAAAACAGAAAAGTTAGCTTTGTGGTTCTCTGAGGAATATGATAAATAGTAAGAAATGGGATTAATGTTTTCCATTTGGAAAGCTATAGTCACACAAACAAGAGGAGGGCATTTGATGTACCAGGAGATTCTGGTCTGTGAGGTCACATGTACATGGCAGGCAGGCTGGAAAAGCTGTGGCATTTGAATACAGACAGAACTGAGTTGGAATCTTGATTCAGTATGACTTGGGGTCAATTATTTTACTTTTCTGACCTTCAATTTTCCAAAACTAAAATGAGGACACTGAAAGCAACCTGGAGTACCCTGAACCCACCATGCTTCCTCTTACCGACCAGCCTTGCCCTTATTGTTTGCTTAGAACATCCCTCCCCCCAACTTTTCTGACTACTCCTATATTGCTTTAGGTCTCAGCTGAGATGCTCCTGCCCCTTCTAAAGAGGCCTTCCTGCCTGCCCAAGACTGGATTTGGTTTGCAAAATCACACAGATGCTTTTGAATTCCTGCCTTCAGAGTGGTACCCTTTACATCAATGGCAATGTCCTGTTTATGTGTTTATCTCTCAACTGAAAGTATATTAAGAGCAAGGGCAGTTTCTTTTACCATGGATACCCCAGCACTAGTGAAGTGACTGCCATAGCAAAATGACTATTTATGAAACCATTAATTTATTCATGAAGTATTTTTGCCTATAATATATTGGCCTTCTTTCAGACCCTGAAAATGCAACAGTAAGGAAAACAAAAAATAATCTTGAGCCCTCCTAGTGTTTACATTCTAGTAGGGGAAAGTGACAAAAAATGATTGAATGAAATACATGGTATATTAGATGGTGCTATGCTGTCTCCAAACCTCTCCTGTCCCCATTACCTAATCCATCCCCATCCCATCCTTTTCCATATCCTGGGACCAACCTCAGCCCCTTCCCAGTCTCCAGCCCTACCCCATTTTCATCTACACTTCTCTGACTTGAAATTCATTTTCATCACCATCCCCAATGAATGATTAAATAATAGAATTACTTGGTATATTATTTGAGATAATGCCAGTAAAAGCCCTGGCACAAGTCTGACCCAATTATGTGCTCAATAAATGTTTCTTTTCCCCCATCTTCCTTCTGTGATTGAGTCTTGTCATTTACTCCTTTAAAACTTGCATCAGAAATGACAAGATCTAAAGCTAACACTATGAAAATATATAAGAAAAAAATGTGAAATGCTCCAACATCAAGCATATGAGCTTTATCTTAGCTGCTACCTTCTCATAAAGCACTCAGAGAATTCTCACAGCACTTCAATGTAATGATTACAAAAAAAAAAAAAAATCCTGGCACTCTCATAGGGAAAAAAGCCCCAAACTTTGTAGAAAAAGGCTGGATCTTGCCAGTAGTTACAACTACTTTATAACTACTATTTGCCTGGTGGGTTAACACACTTGTTACAGGGTCATCCAGGGTTTGGGGTTAGAAGGAGAGAGGTTTGGGTTCAAATTTCAGCTCTTCCACTTGCTGACCCTGAAGACTGCAATTTCCTTAATGCATCTCATTTATTAATCCATACGGCTGAAATACTAAAATCATCAACCTCCCATGGTTATCGTAAGGATCCAATAAGTTACAGGATGTAAAAGCCTTAGAAGAGTGCCTGACACGTAAGAGGTGTTTAGTAAATGTCAGTTATTATTCTGATTCAAGATTGTCAGGCTAGCCCACTGTTTTCACTTCATAATGCAGCTGAAGAAGGTTTAGCAAACAAACTAGAGAATTTTAATCGTAAAGAAGTTAGAAGTTATCATTTTCTCATTTTGGTATTTCTCAATTACTTCATACATACCAAATTAAATACTTTTCAACTTTCTTAAATAAAAATTTCATTCACAGTGTTTGCATTCTCATGTTCATAAATGACTTTCAGTAGAGTTGTTTTTAAAAAAAAACCCAAACAATCTTTTCTTCAATATTGTAAAGATTAAATATTTTAAAAAAGGTAAAAAATAAAGAAATGTCGATGTTTATTTCTCTGGTAAATGAAATTTGTAGCTACAATTTCTTTTAGGCACCTGGATTTAATGCATTTGGAATGTTATTCTCTACAAATATAACTAATCATTGTCAGAGAAACAAATTCTCACTATGCATATGTCCCACAATGTTGTATATTTCTACAAATAACATATGTAACTCTGAGCAGCAACAAAACAAGTGGAAGTGTAATTATATATGAATCAACTAAAAAATTATCAGACTTACAAAATCTCATTAGAGTTTCTTAGAAAACAACTGTCCTTTCTCATTGTTTGTTTCAGTACACGAGAATATCTTGTTTTACTAGAACTCCCCAAGTATTTTCTGTCAGGGTTTCACCGGGTTTGTGAACTTGACAAATATCTTAATCTGCGAAAGATTTATTTAAGAAGACTTCACGGGGAGACCGCACGAGTCAGCCCGGGCACCCCTAGGAGATGACAGGCCAACACAGAATCTTTCCTGATTCCTCTACTAAATGCTCCTCCTCTTCGCTGCTCCCTTTTCTTTTTCTTTTCAAAATACTCAGCTCTTACTAAACTGTGTTATTTATTGATGTCCCTTTCCTGTCCATGCTACCACTTGAGCTTGTTGAGGGCTCACAGCCTAGCAGATTACCTTACAGAGATTGGTATTCAATTCAGGTTCCCCAAATCAGTAAATTGTACAGATAGGTTAATAAAGCCCTACTGAGATTGGTGACAAAGTCAGAATTAAACCTGTCCCCTCAGCCTTCTATTTATGTTCTACATTCTGTTCAATCATTCATTCAGCTCAGAAGTCAATGGGGAATTTGAGGGGATTTTATATGCAAATACGCGAACTCCACCTTCTGTGGTTGCCTCCTCCTGTGATCTTTTTCCCTCAATTTCCAACCACTGTGACAAGTCAAGCTAGTGTCAATGCAGCTATATTTGAGTTCTAGTCACCCAATGCTGTATAGACAGGGGGTGACCTTAGGATAAAAGCTGCCCAAATGTTGCACTGACTCAATGTGGTTCCCTTTATCAAAGGTCAAATCTATTCTGGTTTCTGCCTGCTTTTGGTCATTCTTTAATGACTCCAAATAGTCATTGCTCATATTTTTCAAGAGCCAAACTTGTTATTGTACTGTATGATTATCCAATTCAATCTACTTTGCTACTTCTGGATGCAGAACTAGTCTTCCATGTTTATCTTTAATAATGATGCTCTTTCCCTTTTCTTTTTTTTGCTTTTCATAAGTATATTAGCAATTCATTATAGAATAATATTGCAAATTCAAAAAATAGAATAGGGAAACAAAAATTACTCGTAATGTCACTACCCAAACAGCCATAGTTAAAAATGTAAAGATTTCATCTCCAGACTTTCGTTTATGCCTAAATAACAGGGAAGCAATGGCCTCAACCTCCAACAAGGCTGTAGCACCTGAGCAGACAGCTGAAGACATATCTGCTTTGTTGAGAAAATTGTAAAAAGTTGCTTGCTCATTCATTTGAATTCTGTGCCTTGTAGCTGCATCACTCCAATCTCTGTTATTCATACCTCTTCTTCCCCATGTGCAATCTCCTATGTCTCTGTGTCCAGACGTCCCTATGTGTTCTCTTACAAAGATACCAGTCATTGACCTTAGAGCCACACCAGTACAGTCTGACCTCATCTGAACTTGATCACATCTGCAAAGACCCTATTTCCAAATGAGGTCACATTCACAGGTACTGGGATTAGGGCTTGAACATATATCTTTTTGGGGGACACAATTCAACCCATCCCATGCGTGCCAGATAGCTTCCTTTGACCTTCAATTCCATGTTCCACCCTTCCCTACCATTCTCTCAGCCCCTGAAGGCTGACCTATATGGGCTATATCAATGGAATCCCATAACTTCTGACTTCCAGTTGGGTTTAGAGAATGCAGAGTCCCAGGAGTAGACTGAAAGGACTGAAAAGAATGGGGCCTTGGTGTGTGCCTTGACAGAAGGTCACCAGGCCACCTGCTCTACTTGACTCTGTCACATTCCAGCCTCCAGTAAATTCTTCCTCTTGCTCTTTGGACCAAGGGGTGGGAAGAGCTTGGCTTCTATTAGCTCCTGCAGTCTATCTCACAGTCTTCTTTGTAATCAGTCCCTTTATTAGCAAGCCATCTAGAATTGTCCTAATTTGTGAGTGCCATCTATTTTCTATTGGGACCCTGACACCAGATGGGTTTCAGTTCTTCTAAATAAATGATTATTTTATTTTAAAAATGTGTTTGTAGCTCATCTTTTCTAATAAGCACCAAAACTTAAGAGAAAAATGAACCATTTTCATGAAAACCTTGAGAGATAATAGTATATACTGCTTCTTAAATGAATGCTGATACAAATAACTTGATATGTAAGCAATGATGTAGGAATTTTATTATGGGTATTTGTTATGGTTGCAATTACACAATTTTCTATTTTTTATTTATTTTATCTATTCCTCAGATCCAGTCTCTGGAGCCTTACTTCCCTTGCCTTTATTACATACATTTCTAAATGTCTCCCTTTATCTAACTCCCAGTATGTTGCTAATATACTTTGGTCTGAGGGATCAAATCATCTACTTTATAGAATTTCAGGCTGCATTGCAGCTAAATTGAGAACTCCAGGTTAAATGAGACCCGATAAGTGCTGTGTAAAGGCAGACAAAATAAAGTACTTTGCTTTAATGCTGATGTTTGCTTGCAACTATTCTGAATGCTGAGATGTTTCTTCCCTCAGTGGTCTGGAGTTGGCAGAAGTCTGATATTTGGACAAATGTGTCCATTTATATTGACTTGAAGTCGATTAATAATCAGCAACAAACCCATGGTCATTAAATGCCTCCCTATTCATCTTTTGGCTTTTTCAGCTTTAAGACAGGCCAAGAATTCAACATATAAGAAGTATCAGCATTTTCTCTGCACTGTCACTCATATGCTTACACAGCATAGACCTTATCTTAACCTGACATGTCACCAACATGACAGAGGAAAATAAGAATAGCCCATGAGTTTTTAGTCAATCCAGTTCCACATTCTGGTTAATATTCATTATAGACTTTATTTTTGGAGACTGCATAAAGTAATGTGCATTTATTTGGAATATATTTGTTATACTAGAGAACTTAACAAATATACTCTAAGATCATTTAGTAGGTTGAATAGCAGAAAATTAATGGAAACTTAAATTTGAAAGAAACTTGGGGACCATTAAAAATTAGAGTTAAGATTTCACAACTGAAGAAATGAAGGTTCTGAGAGGAGAGCTTTGTTCTAGACACAAGGGTTGGTCACCCAGCAAAGAGCATGTCCTGTGTCCCCAGGTCCCTTGTCCACAGCAGAGCATTCATCTCAGAAACTAATTCAGCCTTCCTGTGAGGAGAGTGCTGTCCTTTGAAGCTTTTCAAATAATATCCTTCAATCTGAAATTCTATCAACTTCTATCAGCAATCCCTTCAGAGTGCCATTAAATAGCTTGCAGAGTAGATGTAAACATGGAATACATGCTAACAGACCCCAGCCCCACAATATTCAGCAAAGAGTGTGCTGGTTTTATTATACAGGAGGTAGAATGGGCAAATAATAGCAATTATAAGCAGTGCTGAAATGCTAATACAATGTCTTTACTGTACATTATAAAATGCCTGTAGTTCTAGCTAATCAACTAATTGGTCATAACAGGTCCCTATGATATGCAATTTGCCTATCAGAATAGCAACCAGAAAGCAAGGGCATTACAAATAAATGGCCTGAAGTTCACCTTAATATTTATTAATTCTTCTAAGCAATTTTATTGATTTATTTATTTTTGCTTCATTTTTATTACAAGTATTAATTGAGGTCAGTGGACGTCAAAGAGACTCATTTAGATGTACAATTGGTTTTTTTGTAACCTGCAAACCAAACAGGAACAGTTAATACTACCTATTTGGCTACTTTGAAGAAAGATAACAACTACTGACTACAGAACTCATGCTTTTTAGTGTAAAAATAAATGTTCTATCAACAGTATAAGGTAAAAATGATGTTAAAATATTACTATCTAAAAATCATAAAGAAAATTCATCATGAGGGTAACAATGAATGGTCTCTGAGGGAGTTCTGTGTGTGTAAAGTTTTATGGTTATTCCACACTCCCATGTAAATCTCTTCATAGTTCCATGTTAGGTCCCTGCAGTTGTTGATGCATTATATCACACAGGAATCTTTGAAGAGTTAACATTTCCTAGTTTCTGTAAAGTTGAACTTTAAAGACTAGAAGAATCTGGCTCAGGTTATATACTTTGTGTAGCGTATAGAGACTATCAGCAACTAGTTGTTAAATGAATGAATGAATGAATTTTGTATGGAGCAAGTGAGAGCTACGCTGTCACCCATACAGTGGTGAGCCATAGAGTTTACATGCTGGGCTTCCTCACAGGTGGGACATATATCATCTGATGGCTCCAGTGGACACCCCACCAACCTCCTGCATGTGATCTGTGTCCAGGAGACTGACTTCAGGACTGCAATAAGGGCTCCCTTGTGCCTTGGCTTCTGGTTACCATCAGCCAATAGGAGGCGCAGCAGGAGATGGAGGTGGGAGAAGGGGAGGCCAAGGGGTTTAGTCTCCTGTTCTCTCCCTGCCAAGTTGCTGTGATGGTTTTCTTCTACCAATGGCTGGCCATGGCTCATACCAACTGGTCTTCTCCAATCAGCTGTCTCTCTAGAACCTGTCCCCACACCTTGTCTTTTCAGGCAGAGGGGTGATGACAGGCCCCTGAAGCTGGTAGCCCTAGATGACTGCCCAGTCCTTTGCTGTATTCCTTGAAACTCTGAAAGGTTTTGCACCCATAGCAAACAGCTCCTTCAGTAAATGCTATTCAGTTACTCAGCTTGAGTGAATCATTTGCTTCCTGTAAGGACTCTGACTGACACAGAGTTCTAAGACATTGCAGATCTGCCATATATATTCAAATAAAATATAAAAGATAAACCTAACACCACCAAGGAAAAAGGAAAATAGCGCTCATTTGTTGTAGCCGAGTGAACACTTTCAGGTCAGTTGGATAAGGTTTCCTCAACTTGAACAGCCAATAATGGTCCACCAATAATCCATCCACCACTAATGATCATGCAGATATTTTGTGTCAGGCACTGGGAAGGGCACAGGATAACTGTAAGTATAATTCCTGCCTCAAAGAGTTTTCAGTCTAAAATATTACTATCTAAAAATCATAAAGAAAATTCTTCATGAGGGTAGAAGTGAATGGTCTCTGAGGGAGTTCTGTGTGTGTAAGGTTTTATGGTTATTCCACCCTCCCATGTAAATTTCTTCATAGTTCTATGTTAGGTCCCTACAGTTGTTGATGCATTATATCACCCAGGAATCTTTGAAGAGTTAACATTTCCTAGCTTCTGTAAAGTTGCACTTTGAAGACTAGAAGATCCTGGCTCAGGTTATATACTTCGCATAGCATATAGAGACCATCAGTAACTAGTTGTTAAATGAATGAATGAATGAATGAATGAATGAATTTCGTATGGAACAAGTGAGTAGTTGGTGGTCTAGGTAAGTGTTAGATGGAGTGGCCTTGATGCAGTGAATCTTCTTTCTTTTGGCATCTCTAGGAACAGGGGTGAAAGTCAAGGGCATAAATGGGCAGGGGACAAACAGGATTGTAGATTCAGACCCTAGCATTGTCACTGAGGGGTCATGTGACCAAGGACAAGCTTCTCCTTCTCTCTGGGACTTGGTTTGTTCACTGATAAAATGGAGATGCTAATGCCATCCAGGAGTGCTGTAGGAATTACTCAAGGCATACAAGTGAAGAACTTACCCTGGTGTTTGACTCTTCAGAAGCACTCTGTACATGCTGTTAGAAGGGATGCATGCCAGAGGCAGGCAGGGTAGACAAGCTCAGCCTAGGAACAGGGACTGTAGGAAAATACCATCTAACATAACACTCCGCTACTACATTCTGTCTGATGATGATACTCCCACCAGACTTCAGACGTGTTATGTGTCTTTAAACTTTGAAAAAGACAATGAGGTCCTTGAACTAGAAGTTCCACATAACTGGCTGGGTCCTTCAGGACACCAAGGAAGGGCACACGTCTGAGGATGAGCAGGGTCAATACCAAGGGGCCACCTATGGTTGTGAAACACACATGGCCAAGTGACTGTTGAACCCAGGCCTTGACTTTGGGGACACCATCTTCACACTGAGCTAACGTTCATGAATCAGAAAGAGCTAGGGTGTTAAAGAAAAAGGCAGAGCATCCTTGAATGTCCAACTCCTTCTCCAGGAGTTACGGATACACTAGAAAGGTTTATTTCACTGACTCTGGCTCCTGCTGAAATTGTAAATAGCTCAATTTTCATATTGCCCTTGCCCAGCAAGAAGCAGAAATTGCAACCTCTGAGAGACTCTGCCAATTATTTTGGTAGTATATACATGTACATCTTGATTGTAAGATGCAAACCAATTTTGAAAACATTCTGATGTGAGAAAACGTCCACCATAGAATTGATTGCAAAAAATATTGACACAGAACAAAGGTGAAAACCGCTCTTGCTGAAGCACTAGGCGGGCCAACCACCTTCCAGTCTGAGCAGTAAGATAATAACCTACGAGAGACGACACTGAAGCAGGTATTACAAAGCCTGACATTTTTCTACATTTATTTTTAAAACTCCAGGGGTTGATTTTAAAATCCTTTATTTCAGTGTGTTCATATGTTTTTTCTTTCCACCTGGTGCAGACTTCATGGTTAGCCATGAAGAAAAACTGTATGAATAAGCAACAGTAAATGAATGGTTTTTGTGTTTTAAAATTTACTTTTGGCCTAGTAATATTTAAAAATATATAAATAAGTATTCACACTCCTGTTCTTGGCTCAAAAAGTCCTACCTGATTTGTCCCCTGTGTAACAACCTCACTTTGTACTTTGTCCCTCTGGCTTGCCAGCCCCACTGGTCTCCTTTCTGATGCTCTGTCATGCTAAGCTTATTTGTGCCTTAGAGCCTATGCACATGCTGTTCTTTGCTCCAGTCTTTGCATGGTTGACTTCTTGTTATTCAGACCTCAGCTTACAGGTCATTTCTCCTCAGATAGGCCTGCTGAGACTTCTCAATTTAGAGTGGCCACTGCCAATACCAAAAAATCAAGTAATCCAATTAAAAAACAGGCAGATGACCTGAAAAGAGATTTTCCAAGAAAAGACATACAATGGCCAACAACAGGGACAGAAAAGATGCTCCATATCTCTGATCACCAGGAAATGTAAAGCAAAACCACAGTGAGGTATCACCTCACACCAGTCAGAGTGCCTAATACCCACAAGACAAGAAGTAACAAATGTTGGTGAGGATATGGAGAAAAGGGAACTCTCGTATAGTGTTGGTGGGAATGTAAACTGGTGGAACCACTATGGGAAGCAGTATGGAGGTTTCTCAAAAAACTAAAAATAGGAAGAGCATACAATCCAGTAATTCCACTTCTGGGAATTTATCCAAAGAAAACAAAATCACTAAATCAAAAAGATATGTACACCCCTATGTTTATCTCCACATCATTTAAAATAGCCAAGATATGGAAGCAACCTAAGTGTCCATCAATAGATGAACGAATAAAGAAGACATAGTAAATATACACAATGGAATATTACTCAGTCATAGAAAAGAAAGGA
Source organism: Manis pentadactyla (assembly GCF_030020395.1). Taxonomy (NCBI): domain Eukaryota; kingdom Metazoa; phylum Chordata; class Mammalia; order Pholidota; family Manidae; genus Manis; species Manis pentadactyla. The sequence continues at coordinate 111,745,470 of NC_080021.1, read as the reverse complement.
ATCTTTCCATTTGTGACAACATGGATGAACCTAGAGGATATTATGCTAAGTGAATTAAATCAGACAGAGAAAGACAAATAACACATAATTCCATGTATGTGTGAAATCTAGAAACAAACAAACCAAAATAGATTCATAAACACAGAGAACAGCCTGGTGGTTGCCACTGGGGAGTGGGATGGGGGGATGGGTGAAATAGGTAAAGGAGATAAAGGAGGTACAAACTTTTATAAATTATAAATAAATTAGTCATGAGGATGAAAGTACAGGGAAAAAAATAAAGTGGTCACTCAGCAGCAATTATCTCACCATATTTAAATTTTCCATGTAGAGATGAAGAAAACAGACTCCGAAGCCACAACACCTGCATTCAAAATTTTTCCTTCTTGTGTGAGCCATTGAGCAGCAGGGCCTCAGTTTCCTCACCTGCAGGTAATGACTGTGTCTACCTCATTAAGTCTCTGGGAGCATGATACACAGCAAGCACTATGTAAGTATGTGTTTATGTAATTAATGGTTCGCTGACTATTTTCCTCTTTTGGAGGCTCTTAAGTTCCATGAAAACAAGGACCTTCTTAGCCCTGTTCAATACTCTGTTCCTGGGACCTAGAATAATGGGTAGTATGTTGTAGGCACTCAATAACTACTTATTAAATGATGGCTGCATACATTTTAAAAATAAATAAATGAACAAACTGGCTATTAAATACATGGTCATTTGGGAAGATAATGATCTATCATGGTACTAAAAACTAAAATTTCAACACCGCAGTTTCTGGGAAGCTATTTTCTCAGTTAGCTGATTGTAAAGACAATGTTTTCAACTAAAGTGTGTTACTTGCTCAAAACTGAAGAGCTGGAAACCATATAGATCTGGATCATGGCTCTCACAGCCTAACCTACTCACAGTGACCCTGGGCCACTCAGCAAGAGCTTCTCGATGTGGCTTGCTTGCAAAATACAGAAGAAGGGTCTCAAAGGGGACTGAATTGCTTGGTGATTATGCAAAAGCCAGTTAAGCCTACAGTAATAGATTGCTTACCCCTTTTTTCTTTGAAGTTATGCTTTTACACAGAGAGAAGATACTATGTCAGGAACTTGGGTTGGATGGTTTGCTGCAGACTACTTGCTGCATCTGACCTAAAGTTTAGGTGCACCAGTCCTGAGTGACTGGATTCTGCAGGCTTATGTTTTTTTTTTAACCATTAAATTAATGATTATCTTGATACTTATTTTTATATGTAAGTTCCCAGTCTTCTGTTGAATGTGCCATTTGGTTTATTGCACAATAGTTTTAGAACTAAGCCTAAAAAGAGAATCTCACAGTCTCTGGAGGCCAAAATAGCACATCTGTTTATACCTGCATCTGTGCTACAGGATCCACAATTCTAAAAAAAGATGATGTTCTAGAGACACAAAGCAAGAAAATATTCAGAAGCTTTTATTCTAGGAAAGGGCAGAGGGCTTATAAATCCCATCTCAAAAAGAGATACCCAAAAGTCTAATGTATTACCATTTTATCTTCCTTCCATTTTATCTTCATGAACTCATTTAGTCACTATAGATCACATATGAGTATCTGACTGCCTGATACCATCTGTCTTTTATAGTAAATGAAAATTTGATACCAATCCTGGCAAAGTGTAGGGAGAAGGAGGGAGGGAAGGACTTAGCGTTCATCTTCTCTTCATATGTCTATAATGTATTGCATGTCTCCCCAGGGAGGGAAGCTCTGGCAGTTTTGTTCACAGATGCCTCCCTAAGGCCTAGCCCAGGGCCGGGCTCTGGCTTCATAACTATTTGCTAAATGCGTGTGTGCCTATGTGTGCTGGAGGAGAAGGCAAGTGGGCAATCGCCATCCCGTGTAAGTTGTTTTGTCTCTCTTTTCATTTTTCTTTCTGCTTCTGATTTCCCTGGCAAAGTCCAATCGGCATTCTTGCATTGCACATGAAATACCTGTGTAAGAGCAGCTTGGCAACTCTATCAGCCACGGGGGAAGGAAAGACCAAAGTGCTCTCCCTGATGGAATCTGCCCACTGGACCAGAAAAAGGGGCCGTAAGGCACCTGTGGTTGTCTGTTGAGGGCCCCAGCTGCGGCGAAGGCATTCTCTCTTTCTGGTCCACTCCCTTAGAGGAATCCTTCTTCTCCTGTGGGCTAGCAGGAATCCCAACACCTCCCCAGAGGCCGGTGTGGCAGCTGTTGAAATGGTCCTATATGAAGAGGAAACCAAAGCGTTGTCTTTAAAATGGAGGCAAGTTTAATAGAAACTGCAGCTGGGTTCACATAACAATGCAGTTTCCATTAAAGCTGTCACTGGATTGGGCCATCTTAGAGCAGAGAAGGCCCAGCTCTCACTGTGTTCAAAAGAAGCCTCTCAGAATATGATTTAAGTGACAAACAAGGGAATGGAGGAGATTAGCCTTAATGTCCTTAAAGGTTGTTGCAAACTTGATGTGTAATAATTCCAAGGCCAAGTCTAAAGTAGTCTGAGGATTTGTGTTAAGTATCAACCTGAGAGACCTCAGAGAGACCAGTGAATTCTGAGGCCACCCAAAAAGCTCAAGATGCCTTCAAAACAAAATGTTATTAGTCTATAGGGGTGCATATACATCTTCATTGCCACATTATTTATCACAGCCAAGATACAGTATCCATTGATAAATGGATAAAGAAGATGTATACACACATACACACACACAATGGAGTATTACTTGGACATAAAAAAAAATGAAATCTTGGCATTTGCAACAACCTGGGTGGACCTAGAGAGTATTATAGTAGCTAAAATAAGATAGAGAAAGACAAATACTATATAATTTCACTTATACATAGAAGCTAAAACAAAATAAATGAACAAAACAGAAATAGACTCATAGATACAGAAAATAAACTTCTGGTTACCAGAGTGGGGAGGGGATAAGGGTATGAGCAAAACAGGTGAAGGGATTTAGGAAGTATAAACTTCTAATTGTAAGATAAATAGTAAGTAATGGGGGTGTCATGTACAGCATAGGGAATACAGTCAGTTATAGTGTAATAACTTTGTATGGGGACAGATGGTAACCACATTTATCATGGGAGTCATTTCATAATGTATACAAATACAGAGTCACTATGAGCCGCACCTGTAGTAGGATAACAGTGTGCCAACTGTGTGTCTTTCTTGGAAGCCCTTTCATTCTGTATATGTCTGTATAAAACTCCTTGCTTCAGAGATGTAGAGAGGGCTCTGCCTTGGAGAAGCCCACAGGAACGAGATGGTCAAAAGGGAAGGAGGCATGGGGCAGGCATGGGTCACAGAGACCCCTCTAGATTCAGGGAAGCTGTCTTTGGCTAGGACCAGCAGAGTGGGGCTTGGGACCACAGCCTTGGGTTAATAAACATTGTCTTTTGCTCCCAGAGCCTAGGATAGTGCCTGAGCACTTAGTGAGCATGAAGCAACATTTGATGCTGAGTGAATGAAACTGTGTAGCCAGAGCCTAGTAGGGATTATTGGAGTGTGGCTATAGCCAAGGTAAGTATATACATTTTACAAAGCTTGTGACTCTAGCTTCAAATATACATGGCTAACTTTTGGCATTTGGCACCTTCCTGGTTAGGGCTTCTCAGATTACTATTCAGTGACACAAACCTTCTCTCAGATGGTCCCCAAACCAATGACAATAAACACTGGGTGACAGGGGAGAGGGTCATCTCTATTTTTTTCAACACTGCAGGCCGACAGTGAGTCATTTCTGATCAGTGACTGATGCCCCACGGCCCTGCTTCCTTCCCCCTCAGAGACCCGGCTTCAGTCCCATCCCCTGCCCTGTGTGCTTGCTGAAGACTGGATGGCCTGGCTCTCATCAGGCTCAGGGGCACCAGCTCTGACTCTGTACAGCCCCCAGTACAGAGACTACTGTCTCCACATTTGCTCTGGGCAAGCTTGTTCTCTGAAGGCGTTTTCTATTTTTTTTGGGTGTTTTATTGACATTGACTGTACATTTTTCTTTAAATTCCTAAGGATCACAGAACTACCACTCTATACAGGATGCACAATCATTCCTGCTCCCTACAATGCTAGGAGCCCTCTGAATCTGCTGGTTTTGACTCGAGCAGGCCCCGGTAGCCGCCTGATGATGGCAGCAGATCTGCAGCGGAGCACAGGCTCAGGGAAGCCTCCCGGCCGAAGCCACCGTGGGAATGGTGACTTTCCCGGGGCCTCAGCCGCGATCCAGCCTGGAAGCAGGCCTCGCACAAAGGTTATCGTGGCCAAAAACAGCTTCCTGAGAGGACTGGCCCAGGGTCAGTTATGCTACATTATCATGACAGGATCCACTTTCTTCTGTTTGTTTTTCTATGTACTTTTCACGTTGACGAGATGACCCCGATTCCCTGTAGCCTCTGGGTTTTTTCTCTCAGAATTGTGGGGTAAGAAATGTATTGTCTCTTAACTGAAAAAATGAATCCTATTTTAAAATATGTAAGCTAAAGTCAGTCTAGCTGATTATATACACACATACATCTATACAGATACCCTTAATACACACCAGGAACCTAAAAACAAAGTGGCCAAGGGATCTCACCAATGGCAAGACAGAGTCACAGGCTTTTCCCAGCTTTAGGCAATGGAGTCAGTGTCCTTGTCCTCCCTTGCTGATCACTCTGCAAGCAGCAGCCAGGCATTTTTGTGAGCCACAGCTGCTTGGACAGTTGGGGAGAGTCCTGTGTTACCCGCTTGGAACTCTCTTGCTGGTTCTTGTTCGTTGACCTTTCATATTGCCTGTGAGAGACAAGCTCTCGGAAAGAACATCTCCCAGCTGAAACGTGAGTCACTTACCGCTCACACAGCCGGAGTTCCTGGCTCCCGGTCTCTGTTGCATTACTGAATCCTGCTATCCACCCAGTCTCCCTCCACAGCTCCCAAACACACCCGCTCCCCGCCCTGTGCCCCACAGCAGGCCAGAATCTCCACATCCTACTTCTACTGCCCTCTTCTGACCAGACTTAGGCTTGCTGCCAAGTACTTACAGGAGAAGCGCTCTGAGAATCCCACATAAGAAATGAGAATCCAAGTATTCTCTTGTCCTGGAAGCCTGAATGATCTAGCTACTGATGGAACTAAAATCATAGGGGTTCCTTTTTGAATAATAATGCTTTTGGAAACTGCAATTCACCAAGACTTCCATTCTGCATATTGAATCCATTTAGGATCTCTGTGCACTAGAGTCTTTATCTGAGTTTTCCTCCACGAATTCCTGTTTAATTTGGGCATGAGAGCCACCACAGCATCACTAACCAACTAAAATGAACTGGAAGTATAAACCTCACATTTCCAGCAGTAAAATTTGGGGCCCTGCAGGTGTACATATATTCTATTCTACAAGAGAGAGAGAAGAAATAAGGGACCAAACATTACCAGTTCCAGTTTACTAGGCTGTCAGGATATGTTTTTAAGCTACATGGATAAGAAATTCCCCAGTTACTACCTCTAGTAACCTTTACAAGGAAATACTTTTACATGGAGCATTTGTAAGGTATGATGTATTTGTTTTAATCTAACCCCAAAGCATTAAATAAACAAGTAAGTGATTGCCATACAATGAGCTCATACCACCTCTGGTTGAAGCATATAGAAAGTGGTGAAGTGGTGCTGGTGCTCAGTGAGGAGGGAACTAGCATTGCCCAGGAGGGATGTTCAGAGCAGGGACTATCTGAGCATGGTTGGGTCGGAACTGCTCAGAGCCAAAAAGGGAGGCAAAGAATGACAAACATTAATTAACTTGCATCAAATCCCCAGCTTAAGAGAACTTTAATAGACACACTCTGTGTCACTTACTACAAATCCAGACAACTGAAATTTCAGCTCACCCTCAGTGGCTGAACATTCTTAAGAGGCAGAATAGAATACCAATAACCAGCACACAATCAAATGCCTAAAACCCACCCATGGCAGTCAGTCCTCTACACTGTCCTATTCTCTACACTGGCATTCTTTCTGTCCCATGGTACGTGCAGCTTGTCACAGATTCTCCAATATCTAAAACTGCCATTTCCTTCCTCTCTCAGCTTAGCCAATAACAGGCCCTTGTCTCTGACAGAGAAAGCAGATACCATCCAGGAGACGGCCTTAAACTTCCCGTGATCACATTTACAAATGTAGTTCCCTCTCTGCCCAAACCTCCCTCCCAGGTCAGGAGACGGCCTTAAACTTCCCGTGATCACATTTACAAATGTAGTTCCCTCTCTGCCCAAACCTCCCTCCCAGGTCTGGTCATTGGCTCTGCCTTCTTACATTCTTGGTCTCTCATTCGAGGCATCTTCCCAGCGATCCATTTAAAAATTAACCTTTTCTAGTGGGGGAATAGGTTTAGATTTCTAGAAAAATTACAGTAGTACAAAGAGTTCCATATACCCTTCACCCAGCTTCCCCTAATGTTAGTATCTTACATTACCACAGCACCTTTGCCAAAAATAAGAACTAGCATTAATGGTATTAACTAAACTCCAGACTTTATTGGATTTTACCAATTTTCCCCTCATCTCTTTCTTCTGTCCCTAATAGCATTTTAACATATCCAAGTTCCTACAATATTAAAAACAGACAACAAGGAGCCTCTGTCCCCAGTCTGGGCTTCCTTCAGTTACCACCCTCTCTCCCTTCTTCCTCTTGGATAAACTGTTATTTGCACCTCAGCCCACTTCAACCACTCATGCAGGCTTTGCCCAGGAGGTTGACAACCTGTGTACTTTGAATTCCAAGAAACACTTCTTTTTTCTTAGCTGTACTGACCACTTCTCCTAGCTTCTATGCGATTTCACTTTCCTAGTTTTCATCCTTCCTCCCAGCTACAGGTTCCCCCTGCTATCCAAAGTAGACTGAGCCGAAACCGTGTGAAGTGAGGAAGCAATTACCATTAATTTCTATGGCAAAATTTTTGAGCATTCTGAGACCCTCTCTTAGGCTTCTCTCTCTGCAGCCTCATCTTCATACACCATTCCTGGTCCCTGGCCCACGATCCTATACTTTGAAGGCATTCTGCCCTGCCCTGTCCTTCTGTGTCATTGGTTTGGGAGTTTGGATTGTATCTAAACTGGACACAGAGTGGCTGTCACATAACAAAACAGGCAGCTCACCAGGAAATTTTCTCCTCCTTGTCTGAATGAATTTGACTGACAAGGAGAATGTCCTAGATCTGAGTACAGAGGGTTGCACAGGTATTCACACTGTCACCAGACCTGGGCTGAGTGTCCAAAGGTTGAGGGAGGATAATGCTGTGGTATCTGATTATGCCTACAGAGCCATGGTGGCTAAGAAGTCAATCAGGATTTTGTGCCGTGTTGGAAGAAAATGATGAAGTGTGTGACTAGGGACTGTCACACTCCCATGCAAGGCCTCTTTGTAAGTTGCATTCTGCCTATAAGAAGGAGTTTTCTTCTGTCTGGAAGGGTCTTCTTTACCTGGAAGGCCAGGGAAAGCCCCCAATCCTTCAGACCTTGGCCCAAGTGTCCCCTTCCTTGGGCAGTCTGACGTGAGCCCTCAGACTGGGTTGGGTCCCTGCTGCTCCAACTTAGCGTTCCTGGTGTAGCATTGTGTTTCTGCCTTTTGCTGGTTCAGGGACATGCCTGTGTTAGCTGCTGTGTCCCTAGTACCCAGAAGTGTCTGGCTCTGAGGAGGTCCAGTGTGCTTGGTTACATGAAGGGCTAAGTGGGTGAGAATAGACTGGGCAGCTATGCCTTCTATGTGTGCGGACAATATAGATGAAGGGTAGCAGGGAGCAGTTTCTTGCTCCCCTTAAGCCCCAAAGATGTTTCTTTGTTTGACAGTCTGCCACCCCAGTGCATAAACAGAATTAGAAAGGCAGAAGAGAAGTAATATTTTTACTAGTTTATTTTAAGATTCTGCCTGATTTTTTCTCTCTTAGAATATATGCCAACCAAGGATGCCAGCACTATTTTGGAAGCAGGAATCTCCCTGGCAGCTGGCCTCTTGCTCCACCCACCCTGGACTTTCCTCTGGCCTCTGGGTCCCTGCTTACTTAATGTCTCCATTCAAGCTCCTGTCCTCTAATTAAATGTATCTCCCCCCATCACTTTCATCCAGAAGAACCTCCAGAGCCCCAGGCTGTGCACAAGGAAAGTTGTGGGGCCACAGGTAATACCAGAGCAGAGGAAAGCCTCCCTTTCTTTTTTGGGAAACTGAAAAGCACTGGGTAAAAAACCAGTATGACGGCGCTCTGCTAGTATCCCCTGCCTGTATAAACTCATGCACTTTATGGGATGTCTGTTCTCTGGGCATGATTCAGCATGACAGCTCCTTTATTGGGCCCGCAGGGAAGGAGGCTAATGCAGAGCTTTGGGGGAGTTCTTCTCTGTAAAAGGAAGGTCTCCATTAAGACTCTGGCTGCCTGTCACAAGTCATTGTGAACACGCAGGCTGTTTGAGGGAAGAACAGTTACCAGAGTGACCTTTGTTCTTGGGGATAAATGAATGAAAATCACATTGCTTTTTCTCCTGCTGGCCACGCTGTGTTGGACGCTCTAAGACAACTCCAAAGAGAGTGACATTCTAAGGAAAATACCAGTGACAGGCTGACTGACGCAGGCCGAGGCTGTGTCTCTGTACTGACAAAGGACAATGAAATGGTGCAAAGACGGTGGCATTGCCAATCTCCACTTGCCGCCTGAGACTAAACGTCTTGCTCTGTATTGCTGCCACTCTTCCCCTGCTTCTTAAATTCCTTCCAGTGGACAGTGTATCATATTCCTCCAGTCATACGGAAAGGCTTTTTTAGATTATGCACTGCATTACATGTCATACTAAAGCCTCACAACTGCTCATCCTAGTGCTGCTGACTTCTGTAATAGACTGTCCGAAATGTTCATTTAAATCTGGGTGCAGAAGGCAACAGCTCCAAAGGCTCAGACCCGAAAGCCTAATTCACTGGGAACCATCACTGCAGGGTCTGCATGGATCAATGTGTCATCTTCCTCAAGGGAACTTGCACTCAAACCCTCTTCAAAACTGAGAAACGACGGGGATTCACCATTAGGAATCCACAGCTCCAGCAGGTAAACCAGGGAGGATGCATGTCAAGGAACCACACCTCCTAGAAGCAGGTAAATGCTTTTATTTGTGCCCATCCTGCCGACTGTTCATTACTTGAGGCAGCTGATGCCATCACAGCTCATCTTACAACTGCATAGAGCCAGGGGGATATGGACAGGGAGGTGTCATCCCAGTGGCCCAGCACAGAGCCGCTCCATACACAAGTCAGAGTGCAGGGCATCCATCCCCTGCACAGCCTGGGCTGTCTAAACCAGGTGACCATTAATGTCATGCCTACATGTTCACCTTCAGCACAGAAGGCAAAGCCAGGCCCACCAAATGCCTCATTAAAACACTGGTGATGTCAGTCCAGTCTCATCACACCCACAATGAATAACATTTCTTGTTCAAACCTATTATTTACTTATTTTTAATTTGGGTGTCAGGGCAGGGAAGAGAATGGTCAGAGAAACAAAACCCCTAAACACACACACACACACACTCAAATACATTTGGAAACCTTTGTTTTGCATGGTGACAGATGGTAAATAGACTTATGTGATGATCATTTATTTCATAGTGTATACAAATATTGAATCATGTGGTATACCTGAAACTAATATAAGGCCATATGTCAATTATGCCTCAAAAAAAGAGTCATTTAACAGGAAATTTAAGGGCAGTACTCATTTTGTATATTTAAGCTGCTCCCATGTGGGAAAAAGCTGCCAAAGTTATGGTCAGTTTTGAAGTTATATAGTTATGGAGTTAAGGTTTTGATAAAGAATATTTTCTCTTTCTCTCTTGATTTATATTTTTCTCAATTAGTCCAAAACTATATTTGAGGATTCAAGTCAGACACACAAAAAGATGTTTCAACTTCATTAGCAATGAGGAAAATGCAAAATAAAGCCACAGTGAGATATCACTTCCCACAAGATTAGCAGACATTAAAAATTCTGACAATATCGAGTACTGACAATGATCTGAAGCAAAACAACTCTCACACAAAATGTCAGTCAGTATAAACATTCTGGGACATCAATTTAGCATTACTTCGTAAAGTCACTCATGCATATGCCCTATCACTCAGCACTTCCCTGGAGCTATACTCTAGGAAAACTCTCGCACAGGTACACACACATGAACCAAGAGGCTATAAGCAAGAATGCTTTGGGAGAATTGGTTATAAAGTAAATAAATGAACCCTGGAAACAACTCAAAGCCCAGAAACAACAGAGTGGATAACTAAGTTATGGAATGGTTATATAATGGAGTAACAGTGGTAAAAATTAATCAGTAATAGCTATATGTATCAACATGGTGTAGCCCATGAGTGTAATGTTGAGTAGATCAAAAGAAAGGTGCATTAGACCTTACAAAGGAAGGTAATTCTGACACCTTACAACAAGGATGATCCTTGACTGTGCTAAATGGTGTAAGCCAGCCACAAAAGGACAAATACTCTATGATTCCACTTATATGAGGCACCTAAAATCATCAAATTCATGGAGACAGAATGTAGAATCATGGTTCTAGGAGTTGGGAGGAGGAGAAAATGGACGTTTGTTGTTCAATGTGCATAGAGTTTCAGTTTTGCAAGATGAAGAAGTTTTAAGAGATTGGTTGCACAATAATATGAATAGAATATACTTAAGAATACTTATCTGTATGCTAGAAAACAGTTAAGACAGTAAATTTCATGTTATGTTTATTTTACCACAATGAAACATTTTTTCAAAGACAGTTGCAGAAGAACATACAGGGTATAATTTAATTTTTAAGAATCTCAAATACCTGCATTTACCATATAATTCTTAGAGGTCCAGATTCAAGGAAAAGCTGTAATAAAAAGTAAGGTGAAGCCATGAAATAGGAAAGGGTACACTGGGTCTTCAATGATGATAGCTGTGTTTTAACCCTTAAGTTGAGTGCTTGATACAGTTCTATGGTTGTACATGTATAATAATACATATACCTTATAGATATATAAACTTTTTTCCAAGCCAAAAAGCAATACTCCAATTGCCAGAATTGATATCAGTATGATGGAGTACATAGAAACAAGTTCTAGGTTAGAAAGTCATTCTGTTAGGAATAAAGCACTCAATCTCCTAGTTAGAGTCAGAGTTTATGTGTAGCCTGTTCAATAAAATATGAGTAGCCATGGTTTTCTTACACACATTTAGCAATAGCTAAGCATGGGCACCACAGAAAACAGCCAGGTCACAGATGCACTGGCAATTCCTCTCTAAACTCTTACTATCAGCCTAACCCAAAAGATAATTCTACTTGTAAAAGAAGGGCAATTGAACATCCAGGAGAGAACTTTTTAAAAACACAGTTTAAAAATCATTTACTATTAAATGAAATGTAATGTCATGCCAGATCCTTTTAGGAAATTAGATTTTTGTAATACTCTGTAGAAATTCAAAGGGTTTTCCTTTTTATGTTTAAGAAAAGAGGAACCTCTTTGGTTCCACATGGAACAGTGATTTGTCCTCATGACAAAAAAAACTAAAAATCATTGCCATATTATTATTCAGAGTTTAGTGCAGGTTGAAGACAATAGAAAGGCTCCAAGCTGCCCACTAGCTTTCATTCCTCTTTAGTTTCATGCTGCTTCTAAAGGTGTAAAGAGAAACATCTTGACTATAGAAAGGATGTGATTCCCCCCATGCAGCGTGGCTCCATGGCTGGACAAACTTCACAGCTCCCACCCTCAGCCCTGGCCACCATGATTCAAGTTCATCAGCTGAAGCTCTAAGTCCAATGCTCCTCTGACATCAGAGAGCACTAATAAAGCCTGCGGATGGTTCAGACTGGAGCAAAGAGCAGAAAGGATGATGGATACATAAGAAGGAAAAATGAAACCAAGAAACAGCATCGAGACCATTTCACTAATGTCAGACAACTTGGCCACTGTTGCAGATATAGGAGCAAAAAAGGTTTCGTTTTCATTTATAAATAAAAGGAGAATGAAGAAAGTTGATGAGGACACCCCCGTCCCCACCCCCCAGTTCACAGGCCTGACTTGGTGAGCTGACAAGGTCATTTTCAATCTATGGGATCTGTTAATACAGAGAAGCATTACCCAAATCAGAAACTTTCTTTCTACCAGTGAGGTGGTTAAAATAGATTCTGATAAGTTTAACTACATGAACGTCTAGGGGAGTTCATAGACTTACCTTCCAAAACTTCACCACTTATTTCCAAAAAATGTTATTAAGGAAATGTAGGACTATCTCTAGAGTATTAAACTCGTCACAGCTGTTCCCAGAAAAATGGAGAGAAGGCAGCTAATGACTTAAAGCAGCAAAATTCCTAAGTATCCTGTTAGAGGGGCCAACGTACAGAACTTATGACTCACTAGCCACTTCCCTTCAAAGCTTCAATGTACAAAGTCTATTTTCACTTGATTTAACTTTGAAAAAAAAATCCAGGTCTCAGAAAAACCTCGAATATTTAAAAATACAACCAATAATAGGAGAAATATCTCATCTAAAGATGTTTTTATAGAGAAAGTGTCACTCAGGTTCAGTAATTAATCTGAATTTAACTGTTTCAGCTACTCAAGATTTTCCTTAAGAGACTGACCCAATCTTCGAGATGCGGCCCCCAAAATAACCTACTACAACAGTGAAACCTGAGCTTATTTTAAAATATGAAGCCATTGGCCTTTGATTGTTCTACTTTTCAGAGAGACTTCAAAGCTGTATTATGTTTTCTGTACCATAAATCAGCTAGGAGGAATAGGAACACTGTTTCTTTTCCTACCACATCATGGTTTGTTGATGATGGTATTACTTATTTTAAGTTGTGGATTTATTTTTTCCCCCAGTTCTATCAAAATTCTTAACTGAAGTATCTTTCATTTATAACATACAAAAAGCACTCTCAAATTTGTGAGCTTTGCATAAAATTAAAAAGTAAACTATCATTATTAAAATATATTTAACACAATAAATGAGGTACACTGTGCAAACTGGCCATGGGAATTGCCCTCTCTGAAGGAAATGAAAACTAATGCTTAATGTACATCATTAATAACTCTTAATTCCAAGGCTAATTAATTTCTGTTACTGAGAGGCCAAGGTTGGTCAGGAGACTCCTAGTCCTGAAGCCAGCAGACACTGAACATATTCAGAAAGATGACTCACTTGGCTATACCAGATGTACCACAAAACTCAATAAGGCTTCTAAAACACGCCTTTGGGGACTAGAAACCTTCCAGCTTACTGCAATGATAATTGTATTTCCATTAATGAGAAGAAACCAGACTAAAGGAAAATCTCATAAAAGGTACTGTTTGCTTAAATGTTAAATATGTTCTCATAAAAGAAACCTCTTTATATGGTACTACCTGACAAGCAAAATATAAAAGGGAACTTTCAATTTGAAAGGACATGAAAGCACTTAATAATGATTAATTTTATATTTGAGTAGTGGATTATTGAAATGAATGGCATTAACTTTACAAACATCCAATTATGAAAATATGTAAGTTTCTGTGTGTGTGTGTATGTATGTATGTATGTATGTATGTATTTCCTGTGGTTTTATTTCTAAAATCAAACAAATAAGAATCCAGAGGAAAACTAAATTTTTAATTATGAATTATAAAAAAAAATGGATCTGAGAATAGAAAAACAACTGAAAAAGTAATGAGTAAGAGAAAATTAACACCTAGAGGTTAAGCAAAAAACAGATAAACAAATTTATAGAAAGAATTTAGGGACCTCAACAGGACCAGGTCTTCTTTCATAAACAATTAGCCAAAATCTACAATATGAACACAACCCAGTAAAGTGGGACAAATATGAGAACAGACATTGAACAAAAGAAGGCATACGAATGGATAATAACCTATGAAAGGTGCTCATCATCATTAGTTATCAGGAAGTGAGAGATAATACCACAGTGAGACACCAATACATATTTGTTAGAATGTCTGCAATAAAAACCCAACAATACCAAGTGTTGACAAAGATCTGGAGCAAATGAACTCTCATACATTACAGTATAAGTATAAAATGGTCCTATCATTTTAGAAACAATTTGGCTATTTCTTGTAAAGTTGTACATGCACTTTATGACCATGAATATTTACCCAAGAGAAATAAAAACGTATGCCAATACCATAGTTTGTGCTGAAAATTCCAAGTAGGTTTCATCAAAATTGCCCCAAACAGTAAACCTCCCTCTTAAATGTCCATAAAAGGTGAACTGTGAGATATTCATAAAATGAGATAGTACTGTCTTTGTCTGATAAACTGGGTAGCTTAAAAACAACAGAAGTTTATTTCTCTTAGTTCTAGAGGCTGGGAAGTCCAAGATCAAGGCACTGGGTAGATTCCATGTCTGTTGAGAAATTGCTTTCTAGTTCACAGACCTCCCTCTTACTGTAACCTCATGGCACAAGGGGATGAAGCAGCTCTCTAGGTCCTCTTTTATCAGGGCACTAATCCCATTCATCAGGGCTCTACTCCCATGAGACCTAATCATCTCCCAAAGGCCCCACCCCCTATTACCATCATGTTAGGGATTAGGTTTCAACATATGAACTGGGGTGGGGGTGGAGACAAACATTCAGTCTACTGCAATGATTGAGCAGTAAAAATGAACAAACTACTGATATGTGTCATGAAACCGATGAATCTCAAAAACATAATACTGAGCAAAAGAAGGCAGACACAGTCAAGTATGTACTGTGTGATTCCAATTATATGATGTTGTATAATAGGGAGAGCTAATCGATATAAGAGGGAAAGGAGATCAGTGGCTGCTGGGAATGGGAAGAGACAGGAGATTGAAAGTCTGTAAGAAAAGAACTTAATGGGTGGTGAAGATGTTTTATACCTTGATTTGGGTGTTTGTTACCTGGGCCTATATATTGGGTAAAGTTTATAAGTTGTGCATTTAAAATGGGTACATTGCCTCGATAAACCTCATTAAAAACTTTCCAAGTACAGACTTATTTGCAGTTAGCAGAACTACTTTTGCACAAAAGCACAAGAGTTGCAAAAGTCACTTTAAAAAATGTATTCCATATTTAAAAAAAAGAAAAACAACTAGGTAATTTTCTCATTCTCTTCTGTGTTTGTTACCTGGGCTTTCTATACCTATATTCTAAGAACGAGTCTAGCCTGAAGTTAAATGTGAAACAACATACTAACTATTCTCCCTAAATTTCAATTTCCAGATAAGATGATTTCAGATGCATTATCACATACATAAATAATCTATTCAAGAGTAGAGAATCCCATATATGTAAGGTCTATAGTTAATAATTCTGTATTGCATATTTCAAAGTTGCTGAGAGGAGAAATTACAAGTTCTCATTACAAGAAAATAAATTATATTTACATATCACAGATGTTAACTAGACTTAATGTGGTGATCATTTCACAATACATATTTATACATGGTGATCATTTTCAAATACTGAATCACTACGTTGTATACCTGAAACTAATAAAATGTTAAACATCAATTATGCCTCAATTAATAAAAAGAAAAAAGAAACTTAAAAGAAAGTTTAAGAACTTAAAAACTAAAAATTCCACTTATTTTTCCCTAGGAAGAGCCACAGGATAAAAAAAAAGTAATATTAATAAAATGGGGAGAGGGAAAAAGCAATCCAGGTAAATGTCTATCCTAATTTCAGTCTTGGTGTCCTTTTTGGTGGTTCCTGAATGAAGTCCAATTAATTTTAGTTCAAGTCCTTTATCTTGGTCCCAAGGTTAAATGCCAAAAAGGTGGGAGCCTGATAAAGCTAGTAATAGATAGTTTAGTAAGCTGCTCCCTGCAATGGCTTGGACATCCTCTGTGAGACAGGTGGAAATGTTTGGAGAGCCTCACAAAGACAGTTTCAAACTTGATTGTACTCTGCTTTGCAAATGTAAAATCCTGCCAATGATATTACAAAGACAGCACATTGTTCTCTATTTACAAAGAGCAATTCATGCCTGGGAAGAAAATCCTAAAAAGTGCACCCAAAATTTATGAGAATCCATGTGATTTACAGAATATCATAAAGAAAACTACTTCATAAGATATGTAGAATAAATATTGTTCAGTAACTGGATAATATTTACTTCAGGTTTTCCAAAAGCCAATAAAATTCAAGCTGTTGATAAAATTTCTTAGATGTTTTTAATTTCAGGTTCTTGTAGGCCAATAACATCTGATTTTCACAGAAGCCTGGCAAGAAAACAAAAAATATGGTATAAAAGAGAGAACAAAGATGAGTACTTCTACAACCTGAGTATAGTCAGTATAAGCAAATTTCAGGACTTGCTTGCCACTTAATAATGATTGTTTTTATATTTTGACTAATGGATTATTGAAATGAATGGCATTTACTTTCCAAACATCAAATTATATATATATAATGCATATACATATATGTCTTCCTGTGGTTTTTCATTTCTAAAATCAAACAAGAATTCAGAGGAAAACTAATTTTGTAATTAAGAACTATAAAATAAATGGTGCTAAGAACTGAAAAAGTAATGGCTAAGAGAAAATTAACACCCTGAGGTTAAGGGGAAAACAGATAAAAGAATTATAAAAAGAATTTAGGAATCTCAAAAGGACCAGGTCCTCTTCCATAAACAACTAGCCAAAATCAAATAGTCAAAATATAAAGATAATCATTATTAAATGGTGAGTCAGTCCTGAAATTTTCTTATACCAACTTGTATTTTTAAACAAATAAAATTATGTTTTTCTTGTGTAACTGTAGATATTGACCTCTCAGGACAGAGATGTGAAAAGACATATTCTTTTCAGATGTGAAAAGACACAGAGTCTAGTTTATCCTAATGGTTGCCTATAGCTGTGTTTTTTTTTCTTTACTTCCACTTTTGTTTTTGTTTCTTTCAACTCTGCTGTAAGAATGTCAGTAATGGAAGTATTTCAAAGGAATGTGATTTAGAGATTACAAGCACTCCCCTCAACCACACACATTATTAATTACACAATCTATTTTCTGCATCCATATCTTGTCTTAAACATACTTATGTAATGTTTTACATTTTTTAGAACTTCTCTCACATCCTTTAGTAGATATGATCATCAATGTGTGAAATACTTTAATCCTTTTATTTTTTACAATTGAGAAAAATGAGACTAAGAGGGGTTAAATGATGTCCCCAAGGTAAGAAATCTAGAAAATGGCAATGCCAAATATAAAATCTAGGATTCCTGACTCTTGATCTATTTCTCTCCAAGAAATACTTTGACAACAATGATTAATTTAGGATGGGCCTGAATTAATGATGGCGGCATGAGAGGTGAGAAAGAGGCTTCCTCCTAAAACTGCATATAATATGAAAATATAATTAATACAACTAATCCTGAAAGAGCAACAGGAAAGAGGTCTGCGCCAGACTGCATACACCTGGAGAAAAGAATAAACCTCATGGAACAGGGTAACATACCAAAGCAGTAGCCCAGTGGGACCCGAGCCCTTCCTCCACCCCAGCTCACCAGCAGGAGGAAGAGAAACTGAGCAGGGAGAGAGTGGAGGCCTGGAACTGCTGAACACCTAGCTCTGGAGATCTGGTCTGGGAGTACAAACCTACATTTCATGGTGCTTTCATGATGCTCTCATGATTAGGGGGGTTGGAAAGCTAAGACAGGCAGAATACCTGGAGAGACTGAGATTCCAGCCATGTGTGGAAAGCAGGGATCCACATCCAGCTGCTCTGGAACAAAAAAAAGGCGGGCAGTCTGAAGGACTTCCTAACAGCGAGAGGGCTGCTGAATGGGCAAGGATTTCACAGAGCTTACTGCTCAGGAGAAAGGACAGGTAGGCAAAAGTGTTCAGATGCACTCTGCCCAGCAGGTTGGGAATTTTCATGATCTTCGGGTGCTCCAGCCCCCTGACTGGCTACACAGCTCCAAGGAGACTCTCTGTGATACGCAGCCTACTCTGCCTTTCTACCAACCAGCCCCACCTGGCTTCCAAACCGGCAAACGTTACCCTGGCATTAGGCCAGCCAAAGGGAAGCCCCATTTACAGCAGCTACAAATGCAAAGCATAGAGGCTTATACCTGTGTGCTCGGCCCAGTGGTTCCGCCAGTGGAGGCAGGCATAGCAGCCGGGAAGCAGGAAACAGCTCTTTCCTACCACCAGGCACAAATACCACGCCCTTGCAACCCCAGACATTGCTTCAGGGGCTGAGCAGCTCCAGAGAGTAGAGCTTCTGGGCACTAGAGGGCGCCATATACAAATACGAAACACCAAAGAAACCTGCTTCAAAGTAAAATTATGAATACAACACCTGAGAAAGATTCAAATGAAATCGACCTCATGAATCTTCCTGAAAGGGATTTCAAAATAAAAATCATTAACATCCTCATAGAGGTATAGAAAAATATTCAAGAACTCAGGAATGAATTCCAGTCAGCGATCCAATCATTACAGAACACAGTATCAGAAATGAAACATATAATGGAAGGTTTTAAAAGCAGATTAGATATGGTGGAGGAGACAATAAATGAAATAAAATTAGAGAAGAGGAATACAAAGAAGCTGAGGCACAGAGAGAAAAAAGAATCTCTAAGAATGAAAGAATATTAAGAGAACTGTGTGACCAATCCAAACAGAACAATATTTGTGTTTGCTGAAAGTGCATTTGATGAAAATTTCCCAAATCTGGGGAAGGAGATAGTCTCAGAGGCCATTGAGATCCACAAATCTCCCAACAAAAGGGACCCAAGGAAGACAACACCAAGACATATAGTAATAAAATTGGCAAAGATTAAGGATAAGGACAGACTGTTAGAAGCAGCCAGAGAGAGAAATAAGATCACATACAAAGGAAAGTCCATCAGGCTAACATCAGACTTCTCAGCAGAAACCTTACAAGCCAGAAGGGAGTGGCATGATGTATTTAATGCCATGAAGCAGAAGGGCCTGGAACCAAGATTACTTTATCTGGCAAGATTATCATTTAAATTTGAAGGACGGATTAAACAATTTCCAAATAAGCAAAAGCTGAAAGAATTTACCTCCCAAAAACCATCTCTACAGCCTATTTTGGAGGGACTGCTATAGATGGAAGTGTTCCTAAGGTTGAATAGCTGTCACCAGAAGTAATAAAACCACAGCAATGAAAGCAGAATAGTTAATTACGAAGCAAATGCAAAAATAAATCAGCTATCCCCAAAGTCAATCAAGGCATAGACAAAGAGTACAAAATATGATAACTACTATGTAAAGAATGGAGGAGGAAGAAAAAGGAGGAGAAAAAAAGAACCTTTAGATTGTGTTTGTAATAGCATACTAAGTGAGTTAAGTTAGACTCTTAGATTGTAAGGAAGTTACCCTTGAACCTTTGGCAACCATGAATCTAAAGCCTGCAATGGCAATAAGTACATACCTATCAATAATCACCCTAAATGTAAATGGTCTAAATGCACCAATCAAAAGATATAGAGTCTCTGAATGGATAAAAAAAAATACCCAACTATATGCTGTCTACAAGAGACTCACTTTAAACCCAAAGACAAATACAGAGTAAAAGGGAAGCGATGAAAAAAAATATTTCATGCAACTAAGAGGAAGAAAAAAGCAGGAGTTGTAGTACTTGTATCAGACAAAATAGACTTCAAAACAAAGAAAGTCACAAGAGACAAAGCGGGACATTACATAATGACAAAGGGGTCAATCTAACAAGAAGATATACCCATTATAAATATCTATGCACACAACACAGGAGCACCTACATATGTGAAACAAATACTAACAGAATTAAAAGGGGAAGTACAATGCAATGCATTGATTCTAGGAGACTTCAACACTCCACTCACTCTGAAGGACAGATCAACCAGACAAAATTAGTAAGGACACAGAGGCACTGAAAAACACTCTAGAACAGATGGACCTAACAGACATCTACAGAACTCTACACCCAAAAGCAGCAGAATACACATTCTTCTCAAGTGCACATGGAACATTTTCAAGAATAGATCATATACTAGGCCACAAAAAGAGCCTCAGTAAATTTAAAAAGATTGAAAGTGTACCATCCAGTTTCTCAGACCACAAAGGTATGAAACTAGAAATAAATTATGAAGAAAATGAAAAATCCCACAAACATATGGAGGCTTCACAACATGTTCCTAAATAACCAATGGATCAATGACCAGATAAAAACAGAGATCAAGCAATATATGGAGACAAATGACAACAATAATTCAACACCACAAAATCTATGGGATGCAGCCAAGGCTGTGCTGAGAGGAAAGTATATTGCAATACAGGCCTACCTCAGGAAAAAAGAACAATCCCATATGAGCAGTGTAAACTCACAATTAATGAAACTAGAAAAAGAAGAACAAATGAGGCCTAAAGTCAGTAGATGGAGGGAAATAATAAAGATTAGAGCAGAAATAAATAAAATTGAACAGAATAAAACAATAGAATGAATCAATGAAAACAAGAGCTAGTTCTTTGAGAAAATAACAAAATAGATAAACCTCTAGCCAGACTTATCAAGAAAAAAGAGAGTCCACACACATAAACAGAATCAGAAATGAGACAGGAAAAATCACTATGGTCACCATAGAAATACAAAGAATTATTAGAGAATACTATGAAAAATTATATGCTAACAAACTGGAAAACCTAGAGGAAATGGACAACTTTCTAGAAAAACACAACCTTCCAAGGCTGACCAAGGAAGAAACAGAAAATCTGAACAGACCAATTACCAGCAACAAAATTGACCTGGTAATCAAAAAACCACCTAAGAACAAAATTCCTGTACCAGATGGCTTCACTGCTGAATTTCAAACATTTAGCGAAGACCTAATACCCATCCTCCTTAAAGTTGTCCAAAGAGTAGAAAAAGAAGGAAGACTCCTATGAGGCCAGCATCACTCTAATATCAAAACCAGCCAAAGACACCACAAAAAAAGACAATTATAGACCAATACCCCTGAAGAACACAGATGCAAAAATACTCAACAAAATATTAGCAAACCAAATTCAAAAAATACATCAAAAAAATCATCCATCATGATCAAGTAGGATTTATTCCAGGGATGCAAGGATGGCACAACATTCAAAAATCCATCAACATCATCCACTACATCAATAAAAAGAAGGAAAAAACCACATGATCATCTCCATAGATGCTGAAAAAGCATTTGACAAAATTCAACATCCATTCATGATAAAAACTCTCAACAGAATGGGAATAGAGGGCAAGTACCTCAACATAATAAAGGCCATATATAACAAACCCACAGCAAAATTATACTTAACAGTGAGAAGCTGAAAGCTTTCCTTTAAGATTGGGATCAAGACAAGGATGCCCACTTTCCCCACTTCTATTCAACATAGTACTGGAGGTCCTAGCTATGGCAATCAGACAACACCAATAAATAAAAGTCATCCAGATTGACAAGGAAGAAGTTAAACTGTCCCAGTTTGCAGATGACATAATATTGTACATAAAAAACCCTAAAGAATCCACTCTAAAACTACTATATCTAATATCTGAATTCAGCAAAGTTGTGGGATGCAAAATTAATATGCAGAAATCTGTGGCATTCCTATACACTAACAATGAACTAGCAGAAAGAGAAATCAGGAAAACAATTTCATTCACAGTTGCATCAAAAAGAATAAAATACCTAGGAATAAAGCTAACCGAGGAAGTGAAAGACCTACACTCTGAAAACTACAAGACACTCATGAGAGAAATTTAAAAAGATACCAATAAATGGAAACACATCCCGTGCTCATGGATAGGAAGAATTAATATTGTCAAAATGGCCATCCTGCCTAAAGCAATCTACACATTCAATACAATTACTTTCAAAATACCAACAGCATTCTTCAATGAACTAGAGCAAATCGTTCTAAAATTCATATGGAACCACAAAAGACCCCGAATAGCCAAAGCAATTCTGAGAAGGAAAAATAAAGCTGGGGGGATTATACTCCCCAACTTTAAGCTCTACTACAAAGCCACAGTAATCAAGACAATTTGGTACTGGCACAAGAAGAGAACCATAGACCAATGAAACAGACTAGAGAGCTCAGATATAAACCCAAACATATATGGTGAATTAATATATGATAAAGCAGCCATGGACATACAATGGGGAAATGACAGCCTCTTCAACCACTGATGTTGGCAAAACTGGACAGCTACATGCAAGAGAATGAAACTGGATTATTGTTTAACCCCATACACAAAAGTATACTCGAAATGGATCAAAGACCTGAATGTAAGTTATGAAATCATAAAACTCTTAGGAGATAACATAGGCAAAAATCTCCTGAATATAAACATGAGCAACTTCTTCCTGAATGCATTTTCTTGAGCAAGGGGAACAAAAGCAAAAATGAACACATGGGACTACATCAAACTAAAAAGCTTCTGTACGGCAAAGGACACCATCAACAAAACAAAAAGGCATCCTACAGTATGCGAGGATATATTTTTAAACGACATTTCTGACAAGGAGTTAACATCCAAAATATATAAAGAACTCACATGTCTTAACACCCAAAAAGCAAATAACCTGATTAAAAAATGGGAGGAGTATATGAACAATTTTCCAAAGAAGAAATTCAGATGGCCAACAGATACATGCAAAGATGCTCCACATCACTAATCATCAGGGAAGTGCACATTAAAACCACAATGAGATATCACCTCACACCAGTAAGGATGGCCAGCATCAAAAAGACTAAGAACAACAAATGCTGGCGAAGATGTGGAGAAAGGGGAACCCTCCTACACTGCTGGTGGGAATGTAAATTAGTTCAACCATTGTGGAAAGCAATATGAAGGTTTCTCAAAAAACTAAAAACAGAAATACCATTTGACCCAGGAATCCCACTCCTAGGAATTTACCCAAAGAATACAACTTCTCAGATTCAAAAAGACATATGCACCCCTATGTTTATTGCAGCACTATTTACAATAGCCAAGATATGAAAGCAATCTAAGTGTCCATCAGTAGATGAATGGATAAAGAAGATGTACATATGCACAATGGAATACTATTCAGCCATAAGAAAGAAACAAATCCTACCATTTGCAACAACATGAATAGAGCTGGAGGATATTATGCTCAGTGAAATAAGTCAGGTGGAGAAAGACAAGTACCAAATGATTTTTCTCATTTGTGGAGTATAACAATGAACCAAAACTGAAGGAACAAAACAGCAGTAGACTAACAGACTCCAAGAAGGGGCTAGTGGTTACCAACAGGGAGGTGTGTGAGAGGGCGGGACGGGATGGAGAGAGATGGGGATTTAGGGGCATTATGTTCAGTACACATGGTGTGGGGGGTCACGGGGAAAACACTGTAGCACAGAAAAGGCAACTAGTGAATCTGTGGGATCTTACTACACTGATGGACAGTGACTGCATTGGGGTATGGGTGGGGACTTGATAATATGGGTACATGTAGTAACCACATTGTTTTTTCATGTGAACCCTTCATAAGAGTGTATATCAATAACACCTTAATAAAAAATTAAAAAATAAATAAATAAATTAGGATGGGCCTCATACCCCTTAAGTTATTAATAGACTTACAAGATAAGACATGGGAACATGTATTTGTTACAGGGAAGGAATTTGAACCCAAAATTCAAGGTGTCTACATTCCAGCTGTACATTCCTTTAAAAAAATTTTGTTTTTAAGTCCCTAGCTTCTAGTATCTTAATAACCGCAAATTTGTTGTCAAATTACCTTTTTAGGAAAAATACTTTTAAACTATAATAAAGATCATACATAAACCAGCCAATTTCAAATCAGCAATATTAATAACAGGAGATTTATCTTTTTAGATAATGAACACGTGTAAAATGAACCTGAGTCTGAATTTTGTGTGTCTCTTATTCATTCATTTGCTGGGTTTTCAGTGGTTGACAGCTTCAACCTCAGCAAACAGTCGCAACTTCTCACTGCTGCACACTAGTGAGCATGTTGAAGATAAAATAAATAATAAATACATTCTCAAAGCCAGGCAGATTCCTTGGTCTGACCGCTTAATCTGAGAGTACACAGGCCTCCAGCTGGTAACTGCTACTTCTGCAGGCACTTTTCTTGAGCATGCTGAATGCACAGAGCGTTTGTCTTTCAGAAAGGGCTTTGGTTAACAAGCAACTGACTGGTAAGGTCTAGCATACGATCATATTTTTATTTATGTGTAGTTGGCATAAAACAACTATGATATTAGTTCTGGGTAAACAACATAGCTGATTCAACATTTACATCCATTGTGAAGTGATCGCCACTGCTGACCATCCTTCTGAATAAGAGATATCATATTTTCAAAGGAATGTGTTTTAGAAAAGTATTGGTTTCTGATCCAAATACAAAGACACCCTAGTCTGACATCCACAAAGTTAGCAATGAGAGTGATACTTGCTACTCACAGCTGCTGGAAATCAGAGAAACTCACTATAGTGTCACTGAAATATAGCAGCTTATCTTTTCTGCTCTTGACTCTTCATAAAGCCTAGGCAGATGATAAACAGGAACCAACAGCAGGATAAAGATTTATCTACTAATACCTGCAGACGACAGCCACCCTCAGCACTAAAGGCATTGCCAACAAACACTATCATACCCAGAGCCGTATCAGGAATACAAGTCACAGCGTTTCAAATAGGAGGTAACACTCCCCATTCATGATGCAATGATGGGAAGTAACTATTTTGTCTGAGCACCTTTGGTTAAACAAATAATCCACTAAAGATGGGTATAAGAGTTACTTGTTTATATTGCAATGATTTGAAAGGCTGCTCTATTTAGAGCTGATTGTGCAAATGGGTTATATAAGCATGCAGCTTCAAATAGGGATACAGCTGAGAGATATTTGAAGATAAAAGCTGGGGTCAAGAAATCTATTTCCTTCCTTCTACCATCCCTCCATCATCCGTTGTACTCAGTTGCCCACTGACCACCATCCCTGGTCCAACTGCATCCTGTGTTCGGTGCAGTGTAACAGATATTTCTCAGGGACCTCCTATGTGCCAACAACAGGGCTACACGCTAAAGATACAAAGATGAATACATCTCTTTTCCTGAATTCAGGGAGGTCAAGTCAACAAAGAAGCTGGTGAGAGAAGCACTGTCATTCTAATTTGTCCCCTATATGGCTTCCCCTTTTGGTGAGTTCCCTCATCTTCAAATCTACTCTCCATCACTGCCCCCATCTAGACACTTCAGCTTGGGTGCTTTAAAACAGTACCCTGTGAAGTATAAAACTCAGAATATACCCAATTTCTTTGGCCTGAGAAAGTAGAATTGCTTCCCTCTGTAAAAAAGCAATTTAAGCGACCACGAGAGAATAATGAGGTGTGATAAAAAAGGCAAGAAGGAAAGGTGGTGGGGTGACCCACCCGAAAAATTCTGTTTTAAGTTAACCTTCCAGGCAGTGAGTTGAGGACTGTGGGCTAGAGTTAATGAGTCACTGTGAAGACTTAGGATTATTTGCATCCTGGGAAAACCAGCAGGTACCAGGCCCTCTGTTAGTCCCAAGAACAAGATGTTAATATACGAGTTACTTGGAACAAACCTGAAACCTATGGAGATGGGCAAATCTGCTGGAATCATTCCTCTAATTCTACTACATGTTGGTGCCTATGATAGGACAATTAGAGAAGCAGCTGGAAAAGCAAGAGATGATGTATTACAGTGGCTGAATTTTATTTTCCCCTGGATAACAGTCCAGCTACTGGTGAGAGAGAGGCCTCCCTACCCTGAAAAATAATTTTACTTCTGAGATTATTGAACTGGCAGTGTATTACCAGGTTAAATAGATTTAAAAGATGATAATAACATGAATGAAGTTCTTGTTAGAACTAAGAAGATGCCTGTTTAATTATGAAGAAATAACATAATTTAAGAACGGACTACTAAAACTATTATCAATGAAGATTATAGGTAAAATAGAAGTAGGGATTTAAGTTTTTAGGTATCTCTATAGAAATAGAATCCCTTGTAACATGTAAGTCTGTCAATTTCCCACATTTGATTTTCACATCTTCAGGAACACATATGTGAAAATAAAAGACTGCCTGTAATTTTCTTCTATTGTAACTTAGGTAGGAAAGTTTTAAATATACAACCCATATAGTATCATATATACTTATATATATGGAGTTAGC
This sequence comes from Manis pentadactyla, assembly GCF_030020395.1. Lineage (NCBI taxonomy): Eukaryota > Metazoa > Chordata > Mammalia > Pholidota > Manidae > Manis > Manis pentadactyla. Next base: position 111,719,286 of record NC_080021.1, on the reverse strand, counting down.
CATATACACGATACACTACTTCTGTCAGAGCATAACAGCTCAAGGTACAAGTTCAAAGAGTCAGTCAAGTACTGGATGTATGGCTGAACCGAGAGCCATTTTAATGAGTTAATTTAGGCCCCACACTGATCTCAACTGATGACAAGAGAGTGGTTGATACATCTAAAATCAAGAACAGAAGACAATAGTGAATACTTTTAACTTGATCTCAAACATATGCCACTGATATGGAGGACTGAGAGTTTGAGTTTGGGAGAAGACTGAGCCCACAGAATTCCCAAATTGAGAAAAAGAAGTAAATACTGAGTCATCTCATCCTAACCAGGAATTCGATAAACCTCAAAATTGCAGGTGATTTTGTATGTGCTTTTTTTTAAATGTATTCAAAAGTTTTGTGTAACTTTGATGGTAATGAAAGTTATAACATTTTTGAGACCCCCAAAGAAGGACTCCATACTGCAGAACTGCAGACCATAGTTTATCCTAAGGAAAGAGGTAAACAACACAAGTTCAGGTTGTCCCTCACACCTGCAAGATGATTATATCTTGATGGGTGGGTGGGGGGCTCTAGCATCAGACATCAGAACATAAGCCAGGGCCGGTCAAAACAGAATTGATGGAAAGTGACCTAGCCTCAAGGCTGGCAGAGGAGGGCAGCTGTACACTGGCCCACCATTCAGGACACTCATGCTAGAGGACACTGGCACTCTTCATCCAGTCAAGGAAGTGGGGTATGGAAGAGGCATCTAAGCTGCCCTCTCTGGTCACTGGAGGGAAAGCTCATTAGATTAGGTTGTAGATGGCTATTTTCCATTCACGCATAGAAATTCTGAAGTGTAATAAAAAAAAACCTCATCCCAGTCAACCATGTTAAAGCTCTAGCATCAGTCTTATAACACAATTTTATCAATTAGATTTATGAAAAATGTTTCTTAACCACAGTAAATCCCTTTTCAGCAATTTAGTAAAATTAAAGTGATTTACAAAATAGGCAGAGAGATACATTATGCTGCTAGTCATCATTTTCCCAAACCACTAGGGTTACAAAGAAGCATAAATATTTAAAAGTGCTCAAGATAGTTCAATCCCATCCTTGGCCATTTATTTACTTTACAAGAGACAGATTACTGAGATATATTCTAGCAATCACTAATTGTTTTTAGATTATACACTAATATATTCATTTCATAATTGTACGTGAAAGAATGAATACTAATGTTCAAAGCTGTGGTCCTTTTTGCATAACTTAACTAATTTTAATGGTTGAGAATTTTTATTAAGTAGATTCAAAGTGAAATCAGCTTTGGTGATGAATATGTTTACCTTTCATCAAAATAGACAATAGTTTCATGCCATAATAAGTAACTAGAACCATATCTCCAACAATTTTTGACCCTATCTAGATCTCCAATCCTAATCCAACCCCCTTTTCACTCTGCTTCATCCCCCTGGTGTCCTTACTTTCCCCCAACTAGCACACCCTTTCGGGTTCCTCATCACAGTCACACCATTGTGTATGGCTTCAACTCTGTGGCCCTCTCTTCCTCCATTTTATTAACCTGGCAAAGACTCTACCCTGACTGAATGCAGTGCTCCAGGTCCTCTGCACCAGGCAAGCAGCTGAATGTGGCTGGAGGACACACACATCGCCATGTTGCTGGGCTCACCCTGAACCTGTGGTCCTGGAATTGCCCACAAGTCTGTATTTCCCTTGTTTGTTGACTTGCTTATTTTTCCTTATGTGTATTTCATACACTGCTCTCTCCTCCAGCCTCTAACCACTCCTTCCCATCCCTTCTCTCTCCTGAAGACCTTGCTTCCTATTTCCCTGAGAAAAGAGATGCACTCAGAAGAAAACTTCCTTCAGCACATACTACCAGAAGCATTCACCTGAAAATGGCCCAGGTACCCTACCCTTCGCTCCTGTTACTACAGAGCAGTGAACTATGCTCCCATTCAGAATAAGTCATCTGTTACACACCCATCTCGCTTTTCTCTACCCAATGGGCTTGTTCCACCAATTATTCTTTCTTTCCCCTACATCATTTCCACTGTCTTGTGTATCATTTCCAAGAGCATACAAATGTGCTATTATTTTTTCCCATCTTAAGCCAGTAAAACTCTCTTACTCTCATCTCCTTCTAGCTAACTCCCTACTTCTCCACTCCCTTTTATGGAGAAAACTTGGCAAGAGTCATCCTATAAGAACTCGCTTCGATTTCTCTCCTCTTATTCTCTCTTGAATCTGTCCCAATCAAGCTATCCCCTCATGAGCCATTAGGATACAGCTCTTACGAAAGCCACCAATGACCTGTCATTGCTAAATCCCATGATCAGTTCTTGGTCTTCATCGATTTAAACTGTCCACAGCATTTCACACAGTTGGATGCTCCTTCCTCCTTAGCACACTGTTCACTAGGTTTCCAGAACCCCTCACTCTCCTGGTTTTTCTCCTGGCTCACTTTGCTACTTCTTCCTCATCTCCTTGGCTTCAAATTTTAGCATAGACTCGGTCTTGACCTTCCTCTCATCTCTAATCACACTCACTCCCTAAGTCAGATGTACTCAATCTACTCTACATATATAAATCATCTAGGGAGGTTTTTAAAAATACAAGTGCCTGGGACCCACCACAATCAATTAAAGAAGAATTTCTAAGGGTGGAAGAGAGTTGTGATGGGCAACCACTCCCCTTAGATGATCCATCCACCTCACAGCCTTGAATGCCATCTAAGAACTAATGCCCTCAAAGGTATATCTTCATTACAGATCTTACCCCTGACTCACACACTTGAATATCCAACTGCTCCCTTGACATCTGTACTTGGATGTCTAATAATTTCAAGCTTTACAGATCATCAACAGAATGCCTAACCCTACCATCTCCAAACTTGCCTTTGGGGTCTTCTTCATGCCAGTAAAGGGCAACTCCATCTTTCAGTTGCTCCAGCCAGAAGACTTGGAGTCATCATGACCATTTTTCTCTCACAGCCCACTTGCAATCTAGAAGAAAATGCTATAATTTCTACCTTCAAAATAGTTGGAGAGCCTGTCACTTCTCACCACCTCTGTTACTACCACTGTGCTCCAAAATACCGTGACTTTCCCCCCAGACATGCACATGGCTTGCTTCCAATTTCCTTTGATTCTCTGCCCAAATATCATCACTCAGGGAGGACTTCCCTGACCATACTATTTAAAATAGCTCTGTCTTTTCACACTGCATGCCTTAGCCCTGCTCTCTGCTTTATTTTACTGCACTGCATTTATCACAATCTGACATATCACATCTTTTACTTATTCATTTATATTAATTCTATCTCTCCCTTAGGATATAGGCATCTGAAATAGAACCTGGACTGTGAATATAAATATTTGTTGAAGGAATGATGGAATCTTTTATATCCTAGCAAACAAACTCCTCTGGAAATAAAATTATGTAACTGAATCAAGAGAAAAATAGTATGATCATTTAAAGCAAGAGGGAAGAGCTGACCCAAACTGCAGTTGGAACACCAACTTTTGATGCTATCCACTGGTTTAGTGATACAGATCAAACATCTGGGCATATAAGGATGCTCCCTCCAAATAGCATGGTATGTGAAGAGTATGTTTTTTCAATATAAATCATATCTGGGTTGTTTCTTGCCAGGATCTGACTCAGTGTCTCACGCTGCTCAGAGCCAAGCTGGCTTACATGTCGTCTTCTTGCTTTAGAACCTTCCTTCCAAGAAAAAAGCAGAGGGCATTTGTGCCTCTTTACTGTGACATATGCATCTGTGTTACTAGTAACTTCTCTGCACTCGCCATAGATGCCGCTGAACCATGTGCCCCGGGCAATCTGTCTCCCATGGTGCCTCTGTGGGAGCTTGACAAGAAACAGTGGAAAACCAATGTCTTTATGTGGCTGCAAATCAAGATTTCACTGTGTCTCTGGATTCCCTCTATCAGGAACACTGGCATCACAATATGAATCTTTTATATACCTGTGTTTACTTGGTATATGACAAAAAATATGCCAGCCAAATAAGAAGAGAGATTTTTAAAGCCTATTTTATATTCAAGTGTCAATTTATATCTAATGTTAAACCTTTGATAGTGAACATTTATTCAGAAACTATCAAAGAGAATTAGCTTCCTAATTTTTAAAGACAATTGTGCATGTCTGACAGGGCAAGAGACATATGGCTCACTGAAACCTACCCATTTTGCCACTAGGGAAATTGTAATTACTCTAGGCAAAAATATATTAATTTCTCAAGATACCAAGGCATATACTCTGTTAATATAACATGCTGATTATGGACTTGTCTCACTCACCCAATCTTCAATATTTCTAGTTATGGAAAGAGTTTTGCTCATGGATGGAAACCATTCAACTGAGGGTCCAAGGGAGATGTCATAGAAATGTTAAAAATAATAAATAGAATTTTGCACCTGATAACATATAAACAATAGGTTTCCTCCTGCAGATATAAAAGCCTATATGAAATTAAAGTGAAGAATTAAACAGGATGCAGTAATATAGCTGGGGCTTATTAAGTCCTTTGGTCTAATACCTGCTATGGAGAAGATGGCCTCTGGGCTCTCTGCCTTACATGTAACCCCATCTCACAAAAGTCTTAGAAACTTCAATATCACTTATAGAGGAAAATTAGATATCCATTCATTAGGAAAGACAGTTCACGTCGTGACACAGAAGCTTAAACTATAGAAACTGACTGCTGGAAGGGACCCTAGAAATAATCTTGTCATATGCCTTCATTCCACAATTTTGAAAACGAACTTTTAAAAGTTCAAATGAGTTGGCCAGGATCAAATCACTCTGTCAGCAGAGTGAGTCTAATTTTCAGTTAGAGGGACACATAAGGCAGTGTGTCTACTGCACTATGCTGCCTCTCACCCCTAACTAACTCTTCATAACTCACCCCGTATTGTTGTCATCAAATAAAGTTGTAGAATTTCATGGCGGTCTCAGCCCTGAGCACAGATTGCTTTAAATCTATCCATATCTTTCCTGTTGGAACGAAGGTAAAAGTTTCATAGGCAAGAAAAAAGCTCTGAATTATGGATTCCAATTCAACTGCTGCAAGATGGCTTTCCAAGGAAGTGTAATTCATGAAAGGGGGAGGCCCTAACGACATGGGACACAGACAGAATGTTGATGGATGGGCGCAGGCCCTGGGTTTGCATAAGAGCTCCATTCCAGCAACGCTGACTCTGAAGTCTTTTCAGAAGGCATACTCCACATCCCTCCCCCATGCCTTATAAAACTGGAGGTGTGTTTTCATGGGGAAAACTTATTAGAACAAGTCGAAGCCCTGGTTAAAACAAAGACCATCCACTCTTGCTCTTGGTTATCCTGACTCCCCAGCTCAGCCTTTGAAGGATTATATTCTACACCTAGAAAATAATGGCTCCCTCACATCTTCCAAAGCCATGATATCTCCTGCTATTGGGTACCTTCCTCCTGTCAGACTCCTGGCCCCTTGCTTCTAGAAAGAGGAATCTTAGAACATTTTCCCTCATCCTTCTGTCTTGTTATTTCTAGTAGTGGCCAGCGGAGACACCAAAGATAAAATCAGGATGCTTTAGTGCACACTAGTAATTCTTGAGTCTGGTGCAGATTTGAATGAACCGGGTACCTTTTGAAAATATGACAATAGACTCTCCCCCTAGATTTATTTGGTCTGTGGGGGCCTGGCATCATGTATTTTAAAAAATAATGGTATAAAAATAACATCTCCAAATAATGGTATGTATAATTACAACACTGCTCCAGATAAAGGGCACATGAGCAAAGACTGTGCAATCATGAAGAGTAAGAATTGGATCATAAAGTGATAGAATTTTAGAACTGTAGGAGACACTATAAGCTTAAGGACCACCCTTTGTTATAGTGGTGAGAAACAGAAGTCAAGAGATGTCACTAACTAGTGACAGAGCCACATGACTTCAAGAAGCAACTAAACAGTGGAGGGACAGCCTCTGACAGCTGAAAGGGAGACAATTTAGAATATAAATAAAAGGAAATGATGGCTTTACTCAGAAAATACAGAATGTGTGGCAATCAAGAGGCAAACATTATAACACCATTCCAGAGGGACTATGAGATAAATCCAGTATGGTTTATGGTTGACTTGTTAAGAGAAGCTGGGGTGTGAGGTATGAGAGCTAACCATGAGGAATGAAAATCAGGGTAAAAACCAAACGTGACCTGGCTAATATCAAACAGAATACAGGTGTGGGTAAAATACAGAATTGATTCCATAACTACTGCACATTTTCTTACCATGTAAGTAAAGTACATATTGGATATGTTCTTCCATGTAAAGTGCAGTACCTGGTATTACATAGAAAGCACTCAGTGACAGGTACTACTTCACTTCATTGCCACTATACAAAATCCCACTGAATTGGACTGTGCTAGTTCACAAAACAGGAATGCTTTACTATCACACTGTATGTGTCCTCACTTCCTGCAGACAGTGGGGTGAGACTGAAATTCTGCAATCTGGATATACTGAAGGCACAGAGTATTTTAACTTTCAATCTGATTTCTGAGCAATGAGAAAGAGAAAGAGATTGGTTGGAGGACCAAAAGAGGATAGCAATGAGGCTTCCCTTGCTCTCCTCCTACCGTCTGGGATGCGGTCAGCAACTAGAGAAGAGATGGCATCTTGGATGGACCCTGGCATACTCAACATGGCTGAACCTGTACACTTCACTGGGACTCACTATCCCCTGTCTTAAAATTGAGAGTATTATACCTAACTTACAAGTAAGATAGGATGCAACATACTCAGTAGTACTTCCTAATGCATCATCTCGCATGTCACAGAAGATGTATTCCACATAAATGCATTTTTAAAATAAATTACATTCCTTTAAGAGTCATCTTTTGGAAAAAAGTGTTATTATTTTTATTGAATTACTTATAAAGAACATTAATCATGATGCTAGTTATTGTTGTTTTTGTTTTTTTGGTGCATAATAAACATAATTCGATTTGAGCAGCAATTATTTTACTTAAGGGCTGTGGTGCTCCAAAGGATGTGAAGTTTGGAAAGTTCTTTGTCCCTACAATTAATGGCCCCAGATTATGGTCTTTTACTGTGTTGTTCTGACCCCAATTTCCACCATCAGAATATCCTGCTTCTAATTTAGTTCTTTATTTTTTACATAACAAGCGAGAGGCCCAATGTTAATTGCATAAAATGCGTGGACTTTGTAACAGACTTTTGTCATTTACTGATTTTTCATCAAACTGTTTGTTCACTTGCTTTTTCTAGATCAGTTTCATTCTGAAAATGCTACAAATGTGACTTCAAAAACTGAATGTCAGTGACAAATTCTGGGAAGAACTGAGAATATACCTCCATTTCTATTCTAAAAATTAATTGTATATACATGTGTAAAGAGCTTCTGCTAAGTACTGTCATTGGAAATTAAACTTTCACTTTAGTTGGCTGGCTTTTCTGAAATGCTACATTTTCACAAACCTTGCATTGAAACCCTGGAAGCAAGTACAACAAACACAAAAAAGTGCTTAGGCTACTGATCAAGGCAAAGCAGCTCTGAAAATAGAAGAGCAAGGGGGAAAAAAACTAAATAATTAACTTGCTAATTGTTTCCCTTACTGTGAATACTTGCTAGAGGAGATTTTTAGCTGTGGTAAGTGAAGCTCTTTGCAGTTTTAGCAAGGCTAGAGCAACGTGGTCCTCAGGGGATAGTCCCCACCAGGCAGACAGTGCCATCAGCCCCGGGAGCTTTTCTTCTGTAGAATCTGAGAGCAAACCTTTTCTCCTACAAGTTGAGAATGAGGCTTAGTAGTGATGTGTAAACTTCTGTCACCTTCTATTGCTAAGCGTTTGAAAATTCATTTGTCCCTTCCAGGTTCATTCTAGGAGCAATTTCTTTTTCCATCTGCTTCCAGGAACTCCTGCCTTTGGGAAGGTACCCATGATCACTTCCCTATGTCCCTCCGACGTTTCCCAGGTCACATGGTCTCACTCTGCTGTTCCTACAATATCTGACCACAAATACTTGGAGTTCCTTCTGAGTTAAATTTGCAGAGTTGAATGGTATTTTCCCCTAAGGGGAATGCAATCATATAAAGATCTTGAAACAAAGAAATCATTTGATCTTCTCAGAAAATCCAAATACACTTGGATAGAAAGGCATTTCTGCTTGCACAAATGAGTCTGCAAGTCCTGTGGGCAGGATCCAGGGTTCACTGTCATTGATCCCTGAGACTTAGCACAGTGCTGACATGTTACAGCCACTCAATGCATATTTGAATGAGGAATACCGGTGGTGTTTCCATTATTCTTACTGCATTAGCAAATGGTTATTGATTGCTACTGAGTTTTCACAGTAGTTATTAAATCCTCCAATAATTTAAGGTTAGGTTTAGGGGCTTGAAAAGACTTCCCACTGGAGGAGTGGTAACTGATATGCCACCCAAATCCCCCATATTTCGGAAGGCTTGGTGAACTGGGGGTGGGGAGGGAAGGGGGAGGTGTTTGGGTTAATTCTAGCCAATGACTGAGGATGAGTAACAGTCTGTGTTCAAAGCAGGGGAGCTGAACTGTGCTGATGACTTCTCCGAGTCAGAAGGTTAAGAGCAAGTTCCATCCAAGAACTTAACTGAAAGTCAGAAACAAGGACAGAACCTCCATTTCTCACTGAACCACCCTTGCGGTTTGGGAATCTGGAGCTCAAGGAGCTGCTTTTGTTAAGCAAGACTGACTCTAAATCCTACCAATGGTGGGCAGGAAGGGCCGAAAGCTGTCAGACTTGGCAGCCAATCAGAACCAAGCCTGATATCACACAGGTCTTCCGGTCCTACAGAGGGTGGGATCTAGAGTTGGCCTGTTTTATAATTCTGATTGGCTGGGGACTGAAGGGGCTGAGCCTGAGGACTAAGTGTCTGTAGCATTGGGGTGGGCTAAGGAAGGCGGAGACTGGCAGTCTGTTCTATTTGGAATGCATGTTACAAACAGTAAGGAAAGTGACTCTTCAACAGATAGTTAAAAGCTGGTGCTTGGTAAAATTATAAAGCTAATATTCAAGTGACTAGACAAGAGTGCCCCACTACAGATGAAAACTCCAAACTGTTAGGACAAATGATGTTTTTGGAAAAAAATTCTGGGATGATTTCCCTTTATTTCCATTAAATTCCTTTATTATACAGAAAACAATGTGCAATAGAGGAAAGAGTGGGGCTCTACAGTCAGAGACCTAGATTCAATCCCAGCTCATTTACTGTTTATCAATACTTCCAGCCATGTGACCTAAGTCACATTAACTGTATTGATCCTTGGCTTCTTCAAATATAATATCAGGATAATACAAGCTGCTTCAGAGGATAGTTACATGAGAGTGGCTGCAGAAGCTCAGTTAGCTTGGAGTGCTGATGACATGGGCTGGAATAGTGGTCAAGAGCTTTGATTTCAGAGCCAGACTGCCCGAGTGTGAATCTCAGGCAACTGCTACCTGTTGGGTGTGTTACTTAATTTGGACCTCAGAAGTCTCCCCTATAAAATGCAGTATTAATATTACCTGCCTCATGGAGTTAATTTGAATTAATGAATTAATGTACATAAAACTTAGCCCTCTGCCTGGCACAGGGTAAGCAGTAAGTAAGCCCTGGCTAGGACTGGGATGAGCCCTCACCATGCTGGCAGTTACCACCACTCCTTGGTGTTCACCATATGCCTTTACTGGTGCTCCTTTAAGTGTGTGGGTTTGCTGGGAGCAGGGAGGCTGGGGATGGGGTACAGTGGGGTAAGGAGGAGATTCATTATGGCTCAACTCATACTGTATACTTTTGGTAAGATGCCTGGGGGCAAAGAAAATCAAGGGGCATGAAAATATGGGATTTGAAACTCAAAGTACTGAAATTAGGAAGTCAGTCTCCATGATGCCACAGCCAGCACCAAAAACAATCTGAGGAGCAGCAGGAACTTTCCGGAGTTGCTTTTGCCTGCAGATACATTCCCAGCCTGGACGTAGTAGGCATTTGTTTCCTCGGTCACCCACTCTGGGTATGGGGAGTCCTCACTTGGTTTTGTACAGAGGGTAGGTAGCTGGAAGGAATGCTAGAGAAAAACCCAGCCGAGCAGGGCACATGAGTTGGCCATGTTTAAGAGACATGGCCTTCATCAGGCTGTGCCCAGATGTTGACAAAATACTGATAAAATATTGACAAGAAATATTTGTATGGAAGGAAGGCACATATTCAGAAACTTTCCAGGAGAGGTATCCATGAAAACATTTTACATGCACGTAACTCGTGAAACCGGTCACTTGGAAGTTCTTGGTGGTGGCATTTGTCTTACCAGAGTGGCAGCCACAACTTCACCCTGTTCTCTCCCTCTCAAGAAACCACTGCAGAAGGCAAGCTGGTGAGAATGATATTACAGCAATAAACTTACCTGTGCTACAACCATAAATTGTTTGCAAATGTCAGGACTTTAATTCCAGGAGCAATAACTTACCTACCTCCAACTAAATTGAGACATACCAGTGTGTAAAATAAGGTGGTTAGAACTCCTACCTAGTCTGATACTTCCCTTCTGTAGTCAATAAAAGTGGTGCTCAGAAAGCGTGAATAAACTGCATGAGGTCACAGAAGTAGCAAGTAGCAGAGCTGCCACCCACTTGAAACCAAGTCAGCTGAACTGAGTCTAATGCTCTTTTCACACAGCACATCACATATGTCTCAGCAGAGGCCTAATGGGTCATTCAAGGGAATAACCATTTAGTAGTGTTGGACATGACTCACTTTTCTTCCAAGATATATATACCACATTCCCACTAGGAAGAATTCCCATTTAGCCACTGGACCACCTTTTACAGGGTGGGTGGCTATATTGGTATTCAAAATATATGCTACTTATTCTAAAACCTACATTTCATGTTCACACATTAAGCTGCAAAGATATGTACCCTGGACTGCAAGTACATTTCCAAAAAATTGGGCTGAGTGTTGCTTAGACGAAAATTTGTGTTTTTACAGAATTATTTATTATAGCAGAGAATCTTTAATTTCAATGACAAGATGGCCTACAGCAACATTTAATATTCATTCCCTTTTATTCAGGCAGAAAATTGACATTAGAACAGGTCTATTTTTATAAAAGGCACTCTAGCTTTTCCAAAGGGAAGACACTTTTTTCAAATATTATTCAAAAATATGCACAGAAAGTGTAGCCCAAACTTGTGATTTCCAGCGATAACCTTTTTTTAGCTACTACATCCAAAAGTGCTTTTGCAAACATCCTGAGCCATGCAGCAGGCCTGGGAGCTGAGAGACTTTGCTAATAAAGAGGATAGCCAGCTCAGGGCCTGCCATGTGTCCTAGACATAGGTCATAAGAGAAATGAAGGATCTTCCTCCTCAGTAAGTTGACAGTCATTTATTTGCTCAATATCTAGGCTGCAGATGTTGGAAATGTCAGCCTTCTGAAGGAACAAGAAGCTAACCACTCCAGCTTGACTCAGGCAGACTGCCAGGAGAGTCATGGTTTGGTGACAGATGGACAAATTTTTTTTTAGATCCCCATACAAAGAGATATATGAAGGATAGAGATTTAGGCAAGCCCACTTGGCCATTCTTCTGAGGCCCCAGGCATAATGTGAACAGTGGACTCAATGTCCCTGTGCCCTTGGGTCAGGGTGATCTTTGCCCAGGCTTTGCTCAGCCAATTTGCTGGTCTGTCTTTGAATCTTCATGCCAAGACCGGCTTAACTGGGCCTTCGTCTTGCCAGGCAGCCTTTCTTAGTGACCAGGAAAGCCATGTAGTCTGAAGCTATCTTCTGGGTTGAGGAAGGGTAAAAAAGCAACACAAAACAAAACAGGTCTGCACCAGAGAAAAATGATGAAACGTGTAAGCACACAGCATGACTGCACTAAGGGTAAGAGCTCTGGAAAGCCAGGCTTGCTCATGTCACCCCTGCAAATCCCAGCTCTACGCTGACTTGAATGTGATCTTCTATGCATGGGTTCCAATGTACTACCTATAAAATGGGAGTAATAATAATGCCTACCTCACAAGGTTTTTGGGAGTATCCAATGAGTTCATATATGAAAGGCACTTAACATGCCATAAGCTGGCACAGAGTAAATAATTAACATTTATTACCACTGTAGCTTTTGTTATTGTTACTAGAGATAGAGGCAGTGATATTACTAGGGGGCCGTGAAAGAATCCATCCAAAATTCTCAGAGTGGTTCAGTGATTGGTAAAGTGGTTCAATACAGCCAGAGTAATGTAAGGGAAGTTGTGTGTGGTGTGTTCATGTGTGTCTGCTACCCTTAGAGGGGAAGAGGCAGTAGCAGTAGGAATGAATGGAGGGGAGATCTCAGTGGTAAAATCTACAAGATTATTTCAATATCTAAGATGTCATGGAAGTTTCTGGATTAGACAGTGATACTACTAAGAGAGGACCCCGAGAGCATCCTATGCAACTATAGCAATTACTTTCCTCATCTCACAGATAAACAAAGAACAGAGACATTAACCAGCTCACTCAGGGTCACAGAAGTAATAGTTGCTGGAATTGGGTTGTGAATAGATGAGAATTTCAAAATGGAGGTCATGGTCAAAGGCAGTAGGGTTGCCAAGAATCTGCAAGGATAAATATTGAAACAAGACTTTGGATTTGGCAATTGGGAGACAAACTTATCTTTGTTAAGGTCTGAGTTCAATGACTTTAAGAGCAGAGTATACATAAGAGGAAAAGACAAACACTGACTATTTTTTTTCAAGGAATGTAATAGTCAAAGACGAGACACAGATAGGAAAGGAGTTATACCGTCTGTCTCCACTGGAAACCCTCCAAAGGCTCCCTAGCTCCCTCAAAATAGAGTAAAATCCTTACATTAGTCTAAAATCCTCACATCAGTCTAGAAGGTCCTAACTAATCTGGCCCCCATCTACCACTTTGTTCCCATCACCCGCCACGCTCCCCCTGACTGGCGATGCTCCAGCTTCACGGCCCCCTTGCTGTTGCTGGCCTGCACACACTCTCCTGCCTTGGGGACTTCGCACTCCACTGTCCCTTTGGCCTGAACCACTGCCCCCCAGATGTCCGCATCTCCTTATTGAAGTATCCTTGTCAGAAACTTTCCCTGATCAACTTACCCAAAACAGCACTCCAACCTCCCATCCATTTCAGCTGCTCTTCTTTATTTTTCTTCACAGCACTCACCATCATCATATATTTACTTGTTTAGCGTTTGCATTCCAATACCAAACATGAGCTCCGTGAAAAGAGGAACTTTGCTTTTGTTCCTTATAGTATCTCCAGCATTTGAAACACTTGTTGATCCATGATAGGGGCTCAATAAAGATTGGTTAAAGGAATTAAGAAATAAAGCTGGAAGGCTGTACCTCTTCCCAAGAAGCCCGTTTATTGTGTGTATATAACGCACACACACGCACAATATTCAAGCGAACACAAGTTAATGCAGTGCAAAAACAGAGCACACAAGCCTCCTAGAAGTACAGGGGGTTAAGTCAACCTGGAAACACTTTGTACAAGGGAAGAAGTTCAAGTTAGATTTTATTTTGGAAGGAGACAGAAACTTGGATTTGCAAGAAGGGAAGTGTAAGTGAGGAATGAATAATGTTTTATCTGAAGGCAGGGGATGAGGGAAGGTTGAAAGAGAAAGTTGTGTGGAAATAATCAGCTCTCTGGAGGGCTCAAAATACATTATTAATGATCTTTCTCTCTCTTACACATACACACACACACACACACACACACAAAATACTGAAGAAATTCTTCTAGTAAAACTGGGGTTTGCCCATTAGTTTGATTTATATATGACTTATTCACTGCCTTCTTCCAACATGTTTCAAGAAATTTTATGACTAAAACAGAATTCAGAACTGATGTGATTAGAACAACACTAATGAAGTTTATCTTACTTGTATTTAGGAGGCATGGAAAACCCATCTAAGTCACTCCTGTATTATTTAATACCTTCATTAGTAGCTAAGCCAATGGTTCTCAATTCTGATTTCACTTTATAGTCACTGGGAGAGCTTTAAGAAATACCTATGGCCAGGTTCTGCCCCAACCAATTAATTACAAAACTTTGAGAGTTAGGTCTGGGTACTGATAGGTTCACAAAGCTCCTTGTATGCTTCTATAATGTACCCTGATTGAGAACCACAGAGCTAATGCATTCACCCCAAATGGAATGCCTGGGCTCATTTCCTTGCTGTCAGTCATGGGCCTCTCTTCAGGCCACCTGCACCCTTGTGGTAATAACACCTCCATCTCAGAGCCAGAAATGACAGGTCCCATCCTTTTCATACTGTGAATTTCTCTGAGGCCCCCTTTGGCCACGTCTCTCTGACTCTAGCTGGAGAAAGTTCTCTGCTTTTAAGGATTCATATGGTTAGATTGGGCCCACCCAGATAATCCAGGACAATCTTCCTATTTTAAGGTCTTTAACCTTAATTACATCTGCAAGGTCTGCTTGGTCATGTAATGTGACATTTGCAGTCTCCAGGGATCTGGGGGTGGATATTTTCAGATGCCATTCTGCCTACCTCACTGCTCATTGCCCATGAAAAGACTACCATAAACCCCCTGTGTCCATGTATTGCATCATTCAACCCAAATTATCTTGAAATTTCATGATGTTGGCTTTTCTTCATGCAGATTTCATTCCTGTTAAAAGACACCATATACTCCACTGTCAGTCTGTTTAGGCTGCTGTAACAAAAACACCATTGACCAGACAGCCTAAACAGCAAACATTCATTTCTCACAGTTCTGGACTCTGGAAAGTCCAAGATCAAGGCACTGGTAGATTTGGTGTCTGATGAAGTCCCGTTTCCTGGTTCATGGAGAGCTGTCTGCTCTGTGTCACGTGGCAGTAGAGGTGAGAGAGCTCCCTAGGGTCTCTCTTGTAAGGGGACTAATCCCATTTGTGAGGACTCCACCTTCATGACCTAAGCACCTCCCAAAGACTCTACCTCCAAATACCATCATAATGGGGATCAGGGCTCAACACACAAATTTAGGAGCACACAAACATTAAGTCTGTAGCCCCAAGAACTCTGAAGAATCATGTTCCTTGTATAACAATGCAAGGATAGAAACCCTTCCCTCCTGCCAAAAAAAAAAGATAACAAAAGAACATTTATTTAAAACTGATGATTCTTGGCCTTTATGTTGCCCATAGAAAGTTGAAAGCACACCAAAAAGACAGCTAGTCTGTGTCATTAGGGCTATATCAATTCCTTTCTTTATTGTATTACTATAGCAGTAATGCATTTGCATAGTTTAAGAACTGGATGTTCGAACTGTTTATGAATAGAGGAACAGAGGAAGTGCTTAGAATAGCAATCCTTAACTCCATGACTCTATTTGTTTAATCTATTTAAACATGGTTGTTACAGCATACATGCATTCCACTACCACATGTAATATTCATGCCATTAAATAATGAACTTTTTACACGTGGCAAGGGAATCTTATCAGTTTGGGTGGGGTTATATAATGGAAATCACACAAAAAAGAGGACCAAAGTGGAACAGAATCATTTCTGTTTGGAAGTTGGTTGGAAACAAGGAGGAATTATGTTAAATTATCACCTGGGAAACCAGAGG
Source organism: Manis pentadactyla (assembly GCF_030020395.1). NCBI lineage: Eukaryota > Metazoa > Chordata > Mammalia > Pholidota > Manidae > Manis > Manis pentadactyla. Next base: position 111,703,652 of record NC_080021.1, on the reverse strand, counting down.
TATGCATTTTTAAAGATTTTGCCATTAAGGTCAGTTAGAGTTTACTGTCAAGATAAAAAAAAAAAATGTATTTACCAATGCTGCATCAAGAAAGAGCAAATCAGGGGAAGGACAGCAGAAGCAAGGAGGACCCTGCCCTGGGCTGGGAGGCCCCCCTGTCCTGTCGCTGCTCCCTGCACTGAAGGCAGGCTGGGAAGTCATCAGTCCCCCTGCTCACTCCACCCTTCTGATGCCTAGACAAGTCACATTCAGTGCAGTGGCTGCAAATGCCATTAGGCAAATGAGCCCATGACAGGGAACGCCTATGCCTTTGAAGGTCTATATGATATTCTAACTGGAAGCCAAAGTCCTAGACATCTGTGACCCTGAGTAATTGTTTTTGTACCAGCTGCCAAAACAATCAAACTAAAGTCATTTTCAACACTTCAGTCTAAACACAGTGATGCTTTTATGAGGCTGATAAACCCACCTCTAAAATACTGTAAATATGTATATTTAGAAATTCTGCTGAGAGCACATAACCTTTCTGAAGTACACACTGTACTTGTTTTTTGGGTTGAATGTTTTTGTAACATGCCATGGTCAAAAATAATAAAGTTCAGATTTAAATGAGAAATACTGAAGAAGAGCTGCTTAGCTGAGGAAGAGCCCCACGTACCACTACAGCCACAGTCTGTTGTAGGAGGAGGGTATCCCTTGGGTACCAGAGCAAAGAATGCTGTAAGCATGTGGTTAGTGGAAAGTTGCCCCATTATTTTTCCAAATATGACTCTGCATATGTTTTTATTTCACCTCAGGTTAGATAACCAATCAACCAACCAACAGTGACAATTTCATCCAAAGTTACTCCTGTCATCACACATCGAGAGTTTAGTGCCCACTGATGGAGGCTGTGGGCTGTAGCAGCTCCCAGTCAAGATCAATACCAAAAGGCAGAGATCCTAGAAGCTCTGAACAGTAGGGCTGCAGCGGGGCTTGGACATCCCTAACCGATGGACTTCAGGCTGTTCTCATAACAAAAGAACTGTGAATCTGTAAATGCAGTGAGCTTCATATATCAATGGGTTGGGGAATGTTCTTGTTTTCTAGTATGTCTGGTGTTTCTGGGAAGACAGACCAACCATCAGCCAGGGCTTTTAGACCTGATAAATATTAGTTTGCTCAGAGAAGCAGCTAACAAGGCAACTGTACCAAGTGGTTTTGGACAACAAGTGTTTCAGGAATCAGCATGGGTTTAGGACTGGAGGGACCCTAGAACTGAGGCAGGAGCCCTAACAATGACTGAAATTAGATAAATTACTCTATAGAAAAAATCATTTTTGTGATATTTGGAGCCAGATTTAAGTTGATTTTTTTAAAAGTGATATTTTATATAGACCAGACTTTATGAAACAATGTCAGTATCTCATATAAATATAGATGTACAGCTACTCTGAAAGTGTATATAGATGGTGCAATGGTCAATAAATGAAATTTAATTAAAAGAAACTCTAAGTTTGTCATTCTTAAGGTATTTTTCAAACTTTGGGTATTCAAAAATACCAACTTTTCAATTAATAGTCACTAAAATTACAACTGCTGTCAAGTTGGTTTCCCCAAGACAACATTAAAACGATTGCATAAGAAACTGGATTCTTGTGTTGAATTGAAAGTCACTATTCTTCTCTACCCCTTTCGTTTTTCAGGAGAAGAAACTGAGACTTGGCAAGATTAAGTTACTTTCTCCAGACAACCTGATGAACGAATGTCTGGGCTGCCTCAGAACCCAGCTTGTCCTACTCTATCACGGGAGGAACCAGGGGAAGGAGATCTGGCCTGACTGTTCCTCCTTGAGTGTTCAGGGCAATCTTATGATTGCTTTTTCTACTGCATCCGAGAGAAAACTAGCTAGAGGCACACACTTGTCCATCCTGTTTCTTTCTTATCAGATTCCCTTGGTCTGCCTCCTCTCTGCTGTGTCTTGCTTGGGGTCTCTTGACTGCCCCCTTCTTTTAACCAGATTGAAATGTTTAAAACGTTTTGGTATATACTTAATAAAATGTTAATTTCTTTGTCCTTATCTTTACATCAGAGGGATTTTTACCACATATATAGCTTTCTCTGTATACCAATCAATCAATCAGTGGCTTTTCTCTTCCAATGTATTCCAACTGATTCTTCATGAAGTTCTTCTTTGCTAATTGGCTATAACTTACATATAACATTATATTTCAGGTACAACAAAAGGATTCAGTATTTGTATATATTTTGAAGTGATCACGACATTAAGTCTAGTTAACATCTATCACCTCACACATTTTTTTTTCTTGTGATGAAAACTTTTAAGATCTACTCTCCTAGCAAGTTTCAAATATGCAATATAGTATTATTAACTATAGTGATCATGCTGTTCATTACATCCCCATGACTTGTTTTACAGATTCCACATGTAAGTGTGATCATATGTATGTGTCTCTCTCTGCCAGACTTATTTTACTTGGCATAATGCCCTTAAGGTCCATCCATGTTGTTACAAATGGCCAGATTGCCTTCTTATTATGGCTGAGCAATATTCCATTGTATGTATGTACCACCTTTTCATTATCCATTCATCCACCAATGTGAAGCTCTTGAGAAAAGATTCCCCATTCCTTCTCTGAAGGGGAAGGCATGGCACTTCATACTGGATGTATTCCTACAGGTAGTGTGGTTTCCTAACTAGCTGTATATCAGAAACATGTGAACCACTTATGAAATGCAGATTCCTGGCCCTCAGCCCCACAGCTTCTGATTCAATACCTTTAACCTGCCCTCATAATTCCCCAGGTGATTCTGATGCAGACAACAGGTGTGGGACCTCTAGGCTAAGGCACACAGGCATGAGTAAATCTACAAAGTGGCCTTAATTACAGCTAAAGGTCATCACTGTTAATGACAGAGCTTTGCTGCTAGCAATCTTCTCTTCAGTTGACCATTTAATTCCTACTCCTTTCTATCTCTGGCTTCCTATTCAGTCCTGTCATTTTTCCTCTAATAAATAAACTGAGTTTACCAACTCTATTGAACAATACATTCAGTTGAGGTGACAGTAGAAACCCTAGTGACCTGAGGGATAAAACTTACTGACCCCTGAAGTCCATCATAAGCTAATAAAGCATTGGAACTTTCTCCTTCTGAGATAATTCATTAATTGAAAGCATTGTAAACCTGAATGTGAATTTCATTCAAGTTTGAAATGATTTGATTATTTGATTTTTTTCTATCAGGTACAGGGCCTACAAAGGTATATTAATCTTTGCTCCATACTTCACGAACATCCCAGTTTAGTAGTGAAGAGGAAAATTATCCTATCCCTATTTATACCTCTGCAACTGTTTTTTCCCCTACTGTGGTATTGTTAGCTGGCATTCTTTGGAGTTCATATTAAAATTGTATTGGGAGAAAATAAAAGAATTGAGGCCATGATTACTCTTTTCTTTGTTATTCTAGGAGACTTAAAGAAATGAATGTGAGGAGCTGGTAGCACTTCAAACAAAATTACCTTAGCCTCTAATGGCCAGCCCAGCTCTTTGCTAGGGTTAATTTTGTCTAGGGGACATTAGTCATGGTGCAAAGTCTTCTGCTTCCTCTGAAGTCTGCTGAATGATCCTCTATGCTACAACAATGAGGCACCTATGGGTTGTTCTTTTTAATTAAAAACTCTTTAATGGAATGGACTTTCAGGCATTTATTTGTGGTAAATGTGTAAATTTGGCCCACCTCATTTTCCAAAATCCAATTTGCAAGTTGTGCTTAACAATAGCCTCCTGATTTGAGTACACAATAAAAATTTCACAGCAGTCTGAAGGATGGATAGACAGGCTATTCAGATAAGAAAGCAAGCAAGAATGCAATGTGTCTATGTAGGTATGAGTATTTATAAGCATCTGGAAATTGACACAGGATTCATGGGAGAACAGAGAAAGGTCAACCAAGAGGCTGTCACATTGGAAGACCTCAGGCAACCACAGCTGGGAGTGGGTTTAACAGAAAGCATTTTGATCAATCTAAGAAATGAGAGGGGAGTTAGCTGGAGGGCTGGCCAGTGAGAACCACTGCTAAGCAGTTAGTGTGATGTGAAGCTCAGCTGTATTTAGGAGAATGCTATCCTGATATGAGCTTCCAGAATAATCCTTAGTGGATTAACATGCTGCTAACCAAGGCTACTCTAGGTGACTTTAGAGCTCCTACCTCACTTCCCCTGATCTCAACACAGATCCAGGGTCCTTGTGGAGAAGAGACATGTGATGAAAGATTTACACCGAAATTAAGATTATTTAAATCCCACCCTATGTGTCTTTCACCCATAAACCTAAGACATCTACACTGATACCACTTGAAATTTTATTCCATTTCACAGATAGCTCTAACTGGTTTCATGTAAAATGTTCACATACGGGGGGGAGGCATCCCTCAACATCTGCCTCATGACGTTTGTTTTTGGAACTACTCTAAAAACAAAGAGAGTGAGGGAGAAAACTTGACTTGTGTAGAGTAATAAATATGAAGGAAGTTGATTATTATCAGTTCTCTTGAATGCTTCCTTTCTGGGAAATCTAAATATTTTATATTGTCTTAATGATTATGTCCATTCTCATGAATGTCCTTACAGATTGAAGATGATCTGTAAATACTTAAGAATTAAGGAGAATGTATCGTAACTTATAACAAACATAGCTTTATCAATTTAAAAAGTATCTAAAATGTACTAGTTAGGTGAAAAACTTACATGCATAGAAGTTCAATCATGTTTAAAATTTATACTACATGATGTATTTGAAACTAATGTAAAAGGAAGACTAATTCTTCATTCTATGTTTTTTTCCCTATATTAACCCTATCACTTTTTAAACCATATGCTATAACTTCTAAGAAAAGCACAGATTTTCAGACCCTTTTGGACATATGCATTTTCTTTTTTTTTTGAAATATTAAAACTTTTTATTTTAGTATAACATAGAGACATAAAAATATACAAATTACAAGTGTAAATAAGCATGAATTTTCACCAAGTGAATACAAATGTCTAACCAACATACAAATCAAGAAAGAGAACATTACCAGCCCTATAAAAGCCCCTTCAACCTTTTTCAGTCATTACCCACACTCCTGAGGGTAAACAGTATCCTGACTTCTAACTCCATAGATTAGGCTCTCCAGGTGTTAAATTTTATATAAACAAAATCATATAGAATGTACCGTTTTGAGCCTGACTTCTTTTGCTCAATTTAATGTTTTTGAGATTCATCTATATTGCTGTATGTTGTTATCATTTGTTCCTTTTCATTGCTGCATTGTATTTCATTATTTAAATATATTACAGTTTATCCATTCTATTGATGATGAGCCTTTCAGTTTCCACTTGAGGTCTATTTTTAATAGTACTACTATGAACATTCTTGTACATGTCTTTGGATGAACATGTCTACAATTGTCTGCTGGATACATACCTAGGACTAGAATTGGTAGGTCACACAGCTTGCATGTGTTCAGCTCTTGTTGATATTGCCAAATTCTATGTCTTTATATATATATATATATATATTTTTTTTTTTTATGGTATCATTAATAAACAATCACATGAGCAACACTGTGGTTACTAAATTCCCCCAACACATGCATTTTCAATAAAACACTTTGGAGGCGATGGGATGAAAAAAGACAAATTTGTTGGGAGGAGTATCAACCCTTGGATATAAAATCTATTGTAAGACAAGGAGAAGAAGCAATTTGTGGGAGCTGTCCAAGCTAGGGAGGTGATATTTTTTCTCCCCCTATTTCTGGAAAGGAATGACCTACAGGATGCATCAGAGAATCTAAGAATAAATTCCTCTTCACATTAACAGATGCTGGGATTGCCGAAGATCCTCTGCCAGTGCAGCAGTCATGCCATATATAAATGAGCCCCAGATGCAGGAAATTAGAAAAAGATCTGTATAAAATAATCCAGGTTGTTATTATGTGAGAGAGAAATTTTAACCACAACAAGGTGAACAGAGAGGGACACCAAACAGAATTCATTCACCCTGTATTTTGGCAAAATCAGACCTAAAGAATGACCTTCTTGTTAAAGGTGAGCTAACAGGAAAAATTAGAACCAACAGAAGAAAATCTTGCAACCCAAAAGGACAGAAATGTCATCTTTAAGATGGAGAGGAAATGCATGCATCAGGAGGTCTACTTCAAGTTTCACAAAAAGATTGTCAGCAATGTGGATTTGTGTTTCCTAAATTTAAACAAGCTGTGAAATGAGACAAACAAGTAGTATGACAGCAAAAAATTAGTAAGTTGCTTAACACATAGGAAGAGAAGAAAAATATAGATTTAAAAAAAGAGATATAATAATAAAACCAGAAATGTATTGGCAGCGTTAAAAATCTGCCTGCAAATTAGGATGACAAAAGACTTAAAAATACACAAAAATCAACACAATATGAAAAAAAATTTTTTGAGATGATCTTCCAGAACACAAAGGAAAAAAATGGAGATGAACATAATGAAAAAGAGCATGCCAAATATGAAACTTATTTAAAGAAATGACTATCACCCTGGTCCAGGAACAGAGCAGAAACACCAAGGGCTAAAGCAAGCCCTGCTGAGTGCTAATGCAGATGCTAGCAGGTGGTGGAGTGCTTGTCATCTCTGGGAATAAAAGTGCCCCAAGGAGTGGGGATGGTTCCCCTTCCCTCCTCAGAGATAAAAAAAATCACTTAGCTTTTAGGAAGTTTACCAATGAGCTCCACTTGGCTAAATCCCACTGTCAGTTCTCAGCTCTTACATTCTTTTTCCTGTTATTAGCATTCCACCTCTTTTATCACGCTCTTTTCTTTTTTTTTTAAACCGTCTTTGCATCTCTTTTCTTCTCTCCTTTTGAAATGCTCTCTTCCCTTAGCTTCTGTCCTGCTGCTGGTCCTTCACTGGCTTTCCTTCTCCTCGTTTACTGGCTCCTCGGCATCCACCTCCCCAAGGTACTCATAACCCTGAGCTTGGCCCTCAGCCCTATTTATTCTCTTCTCTGATTACGTTCCTTTCCTCCATGACATCACTCATCTCCTTGCTCAACTACCACATGTTTAAACTCCCCGATTAGATGTCTGTCCCAAATTCCAGGGCATATATGTAATTTCCCAGTGCACATCTCCCATGGCTCTCTTGTAGGCATTCTAAATGAATATTTCCAAAACTCAGCTCTTGTTCTCTGCCCCTTCTCGCACATCTCCTCCTATCCCACATGGCCCAAATCTTCTCTTCCCAAAGTCTTTGCCATCTTAGTAAACAACAACCCAATCCTTCCAATTGCTTAGAACACAATGACTGGTGTTGTCTTTGACTCCTTTCTATTTTATTTCACATCCAGTCCATTTAATTTTATCTTCAAAATGCTTCTCATTACCTCCGTGGTTTCCACCCTGATTGCTCACTCCCTCCAGCATGCCAGTCCTCTGCCATGCCCTGAATAAGCAAAGGTGCTCCCACCTCAGAGACTTTTTCACTTGATTCCTTTGCCTAGAATTCTCTCCCTAGTTCAGGTTTTTGCTCAAACATCATTTCCAAAGAGGGCTTCCCTGATCATTTTATATAAGATAACCAGGGTGATGACTATGCAGCAGACCTAGAAAGTCATCAGTCCAAATTAGAATGGGAAAGCAAAGGGCCCAGGGAGCATGTCTTCAAATGTAACAGACTGGGTGATCAATGAACTGGGTGACCCGAGGAGCCAGTGGAGGGCAAGCATCATTTTATGTCAACAAGAAAAGCTGCAGTTGAGAATGTAAAGGACACCACAATGATACAAAAGTCACACTCCAGCTGACCAAGGCGAATGTTTAGAGAGGGTAGCAAGGTGCTGAATGTTGGAGATTACTCAGAGAATACTGGCCACATTTGATTGAGAATTCACTATATGCCAAACTCTTGGTAAATACTTTAAATGGATTCTCTCATTTAATCCTCATAACAGTCTTATTTATAAGTGTTATAATTATCATTTTATAGATATGTTGAGAAGTCTAGAGGAGAGGCTAAGGTTGATGTGTTAAGAAACAGATATTTAAGTACATTATTTAGAGCTATAAAATCAATTAATAAGTAGATCATTAATGAGAATAAAACCTTTTTAGAAGTGGAAGGAATAGTGCAAGTATGCTAAACTCCAGGTCTTTCATAGCAGGAAATCAATATATACTGTCTCAAGCTGATAAAACAAGAGGTGGAGGGGCCAGTACATCACCTGGGATGATTACAGAGGCAAGCACAAAAGCAAGGTACAGTCAGGGGGACATCAGTTTTCCATATTGTGGTCTATGTGCTCTTAAGTTTTATTATCCATACATACATTTATAATAAAAATTCTTCAAGTGCACAAATGAGGATATGAAAAAGCAGCTGTGAAGACAGTTGGGAGACAGGGGGAGCAGGCAGAAATCGAAGAGGGTCCCCAGCTATTTGGAAGGAAGCTGCCCATTATTAGGAATCAGTAGGGAAGATGAGCTCTAGAAGCAGGGGCCAGCCCAGCTCAGAATGGTGTCTCCTCTACAGAGTGATGTCTCCTGCCTACCCCATCTCTTTCCCCCATGAGCTCTATGCCACTCTCAACACCTATGGACATTTGAGGAGACTTCTAGCCTTGACAAGAAATCTGCATTTTTCATGTCTAGTTGGTACTTTCTCTGGTCGTTCAGCAGGTACACATATATAGGTAATTATATACATAAATGTGGATATGTATATACATAGACCTCATACTACACATGTCCCTATGGGGAGAAGAGCATGTCATCCATCAGAAGACTGGTACTAGGGGCTTAGGTGGGCAGTTCAAACAGGGCATAGGCACTTAAAAGCAAAACACTGAGCCCTTTACCACAGCAACAGGCAAGCACAAAAACTTCTACAACTGAATTCTTCTCAGCCTGGACAAGACCATCTGTCAAGGCGGCATCATTTTGATTACGTGTAATTTTAAACAGCCAGACAATTATCCTTCAGGCCTACCATCTTAGACTTGGTTGTCAATGAAGTGTTTATACCCAAACACAGGGCTTCATAGAAGGGATATTTTACCCCAAAACACTTTGGGTGCAAATAACTCTTCTTTTTAAGGGAGCAAAGACAACTGCTTTTCAGCGAAGACTTGTAAATTGATAATTTACCTTAAGAATAAAGAAGTGAGATTTTACCAAAGATTGCAACTATTGAATTATTCTGTCATTAAATCAATTACTACACTTGATTAGTTTTCCAGTAACACCTGGAGTAGAGAAACTGTTGGCAAAACAGTAAATGTCTTGCAGCCCAGAGATTTAAACATTAGCAGCCATTCAGAAACAAATAGAGGCAACTTAGTACAATGGAGAGGCATCCCTTGATCTAATTAATTCCACTAGTAAACCCTACCATTTTTCTTCCCACTGATTTATTTAGTTTCACAGCATGAGCTCAATTAATTTCTTTTTACTAAGAGGTCATGCAATTTCATATCTTCACTAAAAATATTTTGAAATGCCTAACAGCTATGCAATGCTTTGTTAACCCTTTGGTACCTGAAATTACTACATGTGCAAAAAAAGGTTACAAGTAGAATACCTGGTACCTAGAAGGCACTCAGTAGAATCTTATTTAAATAATATGATATACTTGAATCATACCAAATGACTCTCAAAAGCAGTAACAGTTTAGAGAAGGAGAACATGTTTGGACTAGCTAATGAATAAACATAGAATAGTTGGCTTAAATGTCAAGCCATGCAGAAAATTGTAAATGAGTAAATAATTGAACTTTGGAATAAGGAGCAAGTATAGAATAACTGAATATTACTCAACTCTATCACTGTGAAGGAATTCTGTTTCTGCAGTTTCCCCCTTTTGTATATTTCAACTACAAGTTCTCACCAAAGCATTCTCTATGCTTCTCCTGTGGAAATGATACCTACAAATAGAACCCACAAAGCTGATAGCTTTCCCTTTCCCTTCAGGTATTTGGACAATCAAATGGCAAGGTATAAACTATGACTCAAGCCTGAAGCCTAGATATCAGGGGGGAAAAAAATCAAGGACTATATCTAGCAAATCACAGTACTTGTTTTCATGACTCAGTTGAATTCATCATAACCTTCTAAACTTTTCCTTTTTTTTTGCATAATCAGAATCATCTTACAGCCACTGAGTCTGAACTTGGAACAGAATAATCTGAACTCAACCTTGACTGCAATTCCAGCCATGTTGAACAGCTTCACATTTTCTTACCCCTTTATCTGGTATTCTTAAAGCAAAAGAATTCAGGAGAAAGAATTTGTATGTAGCAATGAGCATTGTAGAAAGATAGATGAAAGAGGAAAGTATTTTTCTTCCTATTTATTTTGGGGCATTTGGTTTATTTTCAATCTGTTTTATCTTCTACTCACTGAACCCTCTACAGACACTGAGATATGTACATAAAATAAGATGGCAGAGAAAACCACCAACTTAATAAAAAGCCATATTCCAAAAGTAGCCTGGCATGGTTGTTACACACTCAGTTTCTAATAGCTATATACACCTCTGTTACTTACAGGCCACACATTCTGCAAAACAGACAGAGTACTACCTCACATCTCAGAATCTCAGAGGACTGATGACAGGAGTGATGATGAGTAATCAGAAGTAAATGTAAAAGCTCAGAGCATTTGAGGCCTGGTGCTTAAAAAGCAATCAATAAGTAGCTATTGTTACTCAAAAAAATTTAGGTTTTGGAACATGGTTTACTCTGTCCCCCACATAAAACATTCTAAATGGTGGTTAGGATTCCAGGTTAAACTACCAAAACCTATTCTACTCATAATATTGATAGCCTGGCATTAATCATGTTGTAAAATTGAACCACCAACTTCATAGGATTACCAGCCATGACAACCACAAGCATGTTACCAGCCAACCTCCCAGAACAAACTCTGCCTCCTTCTAGAGCCTCCAGAAGTTTGGAGCTGGGAAGTCCCTACCCCGCCTGCCCAGACTGGATCAGGGAGAGGTAAGCCTGAATGCACAGGCCAGACTGTGCCTTTCCTGCAGAGACTGCCACACTGGGTGTGGCTCCATAACACTGTGGTTCAAGAAGCCTTGGGGTTCTTAGGAGGCACCTAGAGCTTGGCACTGATAGGGCATCGCTCTGCCAAACCAAACAAGAGCTCAGAGCCAGACCCAGAAACATCCTGTTCCCTGAGCAGTTTACCTTTGTGCATAGTGCTTAGAACATTGTAGGAAATCAATAAAAGTGAATTAACTTAAAATTCCAAAAGATCCCTCATGGTTGGGCTCCAATCTCCTCAACATGCCTCTGGGACTTAACTCCGAGTCTCCCTTTTGCTTGAAAGGCTCTCCCTCCCATTCCCTTTGTGAGCAAATAGGCATCTTTGAAGACCCTGCTCAGAGACCACTGCTTCTGCAGCAACGTCTCCTTGTCCTCCAGAAACCAGACTCTCAGCAGCGGCACCCACAGTGCTCCAGGTCCTGCACTGGCCCATCATCATGACTTTGCAAGTGCTGATACTCAGCATTGTTAGGCTTTGCTGTACAGAGACATCCCTGGACTTCACCCCCCGGGGCTCAGTAAAAGGCTAGGGAGGAAGCCAAGAGCCTGGTCTGTTCATAAACTCCCCAGATGGCTCTGATGGAGGGGAAAACACAGGGTGGGGGACAGACAGAATTCAGGCATAGACAAGATGTCCTTGCTGCTCCACCCCCCCCATCTAGTAATAAGCCACAAACACAGTAGGTGCTCAAAAATGTGTTGTTAAGAGGAGGGTCATTAAGCTAAGTGAAATAAGTCAGACAGAAAGACAAATACCATATGATTTTACCTATATGTGGAATAAAAAAACCTAAACAAATGAACAAATAAATAAATAACCCAGAAACAAACTCATAAATACAGGGGACAAATTAGTGGTTGCCAGAGGAGAGGGGGTTAGAGGGACTGGCAAAATAGGTGGAAGGCATTAAGAGGTATAAACTGCCAATTACAAAATAACTAAGTCACATGATCAAAGGTACAACATGGGGAATATAGTCAATAATATTATAATACCTTGGTACAGTGTCAGATGGTAACTACACTTAACCTGGTGAGCATTTCATAATGTATATAAATGTCAAATCATTATGTTGTATACCTGAAACTATTATAATATTATGCCAGCTATACTTCAATTAAAAAGGGTGGCATTTTAAAAAAGTGTTTGTTCACCTATCAACAAACAAATGTTCATCATTTGTTTGTTGTGAATATTGGTGAACAAATGTTTGTTCAGTGTGTACTAGTTACACGAGGCCCTTCCAACGCTGAAGTGGTGGCAATTGAAATCCAATGTGGAATATGAAGACAGGTGCATGAAATCAACAGGAACAAAGCTATATAAGACTTCATTACTACTCTGCTGCAAAGCCAGTTAGAATTAGAATGTGTCAGGCCCATTTTTCAGCCAGTGGTTACCAACTGTGTCTGTACTTTGGAATTACCTGGGGACCTTGAAATACTGACCTGACCTCCATCCCTAAAACTTCTAAATATGTCTGGGATTGAGCACATGCATGGAGATTTTTAAAAGCCCCCCAGGTGATTGTGTAACCAGGGCTAACTCACTGCAGCAGGCTCACAGAGCACACTATTTGTACCTCTTGAAGTCAGTACTAAATGATATTCACCTTTATTTCTCTAAAAGCCCATGATAGGAGTCTATAATTAGGAGGTGTGATATTGAAATTTATAATAAATATATATTTGTGGTTTATATATATTTGCCATGTTACCCCATTCCTGGCACAGCACTCCTAAAACGCTTGGAAATTCCTAAGTGGTAAGAGTTATCAAAGTGTCTTTTATTATGTTAATGAGGTAGTGTTTGAAAAGCCCCTAGGTAACTTAAGGTTGGGAACTGATTCTCAGGGGCCAACCATGTGATTAGAGGTTTGGAACTTCCATTCTCACTATGATCTCCCAGGAGGAAAGAAGGTCTGGAGGTTAATCAATTGCCAATGGCCAGTGAAGTTAATCAATTACGACTATGTAATAAAGCCTCCATAAATGAAAACCCAAAAGGAGAGGGTTTGGAGAGCTTCCACATTGGTGAACATGTGGAGGTTTCGGGACTGGACACGGAAGCTCCCCACCCCTTCCCCGTATTGTGCCCTGTGCATCTGGTTCCATCTGGCTATTCCTGAGTTATATTCTTTTATAATAAACCAGTAATCTCGTAAGTACACTGCTTTCCTGAGGTCTGTGAGCCACTCTAGCAAATTGATGGAGGGAGTTCATTGGAACCTGGGATCTATAGCTGGTCACTCAGAAGCACAGGTGACTTGCAGTCAGAAGTGTTGTGAGTGTGACAATGTGAGAGTAATGGAGAAACACATGAGGAAGACTGAGATTTTCCTAAATCAGAAGGGAGCAGTAAAAGTTTGTGGAATGAATGAATGAGGATACCATGACAGAGGACTTGACTGTACACAACCATGAGTGAGTTGGGTCAAGAAACAGCTCAAAACTCTTCAACCACAGCATGAAACAAGACACTGGCTAGGAGTGTTTAAAAAATAGTAACCAGAGACAAGTTGGAACTCTGAGCATTTGGGAAGTTTAAGAAGAGCTTTAAAATGACAACAGGCCCAACACAGAAGACAGCAGCTACAGTCAAAGGATGCTCTTTATGTGCCTGGTGTGGAAGAAACCCTTGGATCATCAAATACTTAAACTTGAGCACAGCCTCTCTGGCGATCAGCACCATGGACAAGGGCATCTCAGAAGAATCAAGAAGGAGGGACCAAAGGAACCACAGAGGGACTATGGCCCTCCTCCCCAGTCACCAATCAGAGCTAATTTATTTTATTCCAAAAGACAGACAACAAAAAGGAAATTTTTGCTACTCTTGAGAAGAATGACTAACATTAAGCTCTTCGTAGTAAGACCTTTCAACAAGGAGCACATGCTACTGAAATGACAAATCTAATATAAATAAAATTTTATTCTTCTGGCCATGTTATATAACTTCAAATATCCAATCATTTTTAAAAAGCAAATGATCATATAAAATACTTAAATTTATTTTAGTAGACCCTGAAGGTGTACCTAAAAAAAAATTCAATGTAGTAAAACAATAATAAAAGAATATTAAACCTAATAGACCAATTTTTCACCACAGAACTAGGGTTCAGTTTCAAGTTGGATGATGAGGATGAGGTTAATATACTAGTGTACTAGCTTAGCCAGACCAAGACGCAAGGAGGTGGTAACAAGTAATTTTTTAAACTCTGCCTGTGTATCAGAAACTGTGCTAGGGATTTCTTACTAATCTCATTTAATCTGAATCAAACCCCCACTCAGGTTGGTACTGATGTTCCTATTTTTCTTATAAAATGATTGAGTATCAGAGAGGGTGAGTAACTTGTCTGAGGTCACACCACTGCTAAGGAACAAAGCCAGCATGTGGTCCATCTGCCTGACTCTGAAGTGAATGCTTTTTTTTAACCACCTGACCATGTTACCAGACCTGGGCAACACACACCATTTTAATCAACAGAAAACTTGTTATTTACTTCATCCATGATTTTCTAAAGGCATTCAAAATCCAGAATAGTTCACAGATCTTTCAGATCTAAACTGTAGTCCATGAAATCAATTTTATTTAAATGAATAGTGAAACTATCTCATAATCAAGTAAGTAGTCCTGCTGAGTGTGATAACTTTAAGACAAAAGCTTTAGATGTGGTTTAAAAAACAAAAGCCAGCTGAAATGCAGTCTCTTTAAAGCCAGAGTTAGTTTTTCTATTGTCACCTGCTCTTGTACTTATCACCATTACACATACATGTGTTCACCAATATAGGTTAATTAGCATGCAAACATGAATATGACTTCTAAGAACTTAAAACCATTTAGAATGGGTCCAAATGACAAGGAAAAGCTGAGATTTCAGGGTGGAAAAACTAAAATACTAAAAAGAATATTTTAATATTTAAGAAATTAAATGTTTTTCTTTTTCTCTCTCCAAAGAGTGTAAGATTACATTTTAAACTATGTTATACAATGATATACTAAGAAGACAAAGGAAATTTGTTTTTAAAAAAAGACACAGTCATTTCCTAATACCATTAATGGAATTTACAGACTGAATGTCAGAGACAAACAGAAACAAAGATGAATTTAGGAATTAGAAACTTGATTCAGGGACCTTAGTCACACTGTTGTCTTTCATTCATTTTGCAGAATTCTGAAACCAAAGCATGTGGAGCAGATTTTCTGATAAAATAATATGTTAAAATCTGCAAAAAATGACAGTGTACTTTCCAGGTGGAACCTATTAAGTAAGACAGGTTTACTATATAATACATGTTTAGATCAGGATACTTATGAGTGTGAAAGGTGCCACCAGTGAAAATGCCAGGATAGCAAGTGGGACCTGGAGCTGTCTTAGGAACAGTCTGTACAAGTACATCCTACTAGCATCCTCTGGCTGATAACTATCCTCTCCCAAAAGACCTTCAACTGGCCTTCACCTCAAAGACTTCTGAACTTTATTTACATATCTGCATACACCTGTTTCTCCTTTACCTATGTTTATTTTTTCACAGTATATTTTTTGAGGTATAACTGGCAAATAAAAATTGCATATTTTTAAGGTATACAACATGCTGGTTTCGTGCATGTATACATTATCAAATCATTACCACAATCAAGTTAATTAACAAACCCATCACCTCATCTTTTATGTGTGTGAACTGAAGATCTATTCTCTTAGCAACTTCAAGTATATAATACAGTATTATTAACCATAGTCACCATGTGGTACATTAGATCTCAGGACTTATTTTTTTTATAACTGACAGTTTGTATCCTTTGACCAACCTCTCTCCACTTTCCCCAGGCCCTCACCACCAACATTCACTCTCTGGTTCTATGGATTTGACCTTTAAATGAGATTTTTAGGTCTCACCTATAAATTTTAGATTTCACCTATAAATGAGATTATGCCCTACTCTTTGGAGCCTATGGATATGCTAAATTATATGGCAAAAAGGGACTTTGATTAAGGTTATGAATTTTAAGAGAAGATTATCCTGGATTATCTGGGGAGCAGGGGGTCCAATCCACTTATGTGAACCCTTAAAAGTGAAGAACTTTCTCCAGTTAAAGACAGAAGAGTCACAGCAAAAGAGCAAGTCAGTGGGATTCTACACACAAGAAGGCTTCAAAGCATTTGCTGGCTCTGAGCTGTAGAGGGTCAAGATGTGATGGAGGAGGCCATGTGCAAGGACTGGAGAGAGCCTTTAGGGGCTAACAGTGGGCCCCAGCTGACAGCCAGCAAGGAAACAGGGCCCCAGTCCTCCTACAACCACAAGGACCTGGATTCTACCAGCAACCAGAATGAGCTCAATACCAGAAAGGAGCACAGCCCTGTCAACACCTTGATTTTGGCCTTGTAAGACTCTAAGTGGAAGACCCAGGTGAGGCTTGCTGTACCAGGACTTTTGATCCACAGAACTATGAGACAATAGATGGGTGTTTTAAGCCACTACATTTGTGTCAATTCGTTGTAGCAGCAATAGAAAACAAATACAGTATATACATATAAGCACATTATATTTAACCCTGCTTAATTTGGGGAGGAGAGGTTTCATAGGTTAGGGACTACTAATAAATAAAAAATTGCCCCCTCATTTTTATTTTAGGTTCTTTGGACATATGGTGGATATGCTAATTGAGTTTCCCATCACTGTCATGTTTTCAGGCCAAAGGATAAACATAGTAATCTAGAGGGACCCCTTCTATGTAAGCACACATCCTTACTGTCAAAACTTAGGTCGTTCTCTTCCTCTAATATCCCCCGCAATGGAAAAAACTGTCTCGTTTGGCTTTTTCTAAATACCTCTCCATCCTTGTAAGAGACTGAAGCAAAACATTTTGCATCTTTAAGTATTCAAAGGAACATGCTCTCCTCCTTCACATGACAAGAATGGAAGAATAATTAACCCAAATTTACAAACAGAGCAAGGTGGTTGGTAGATCAGAGTTGCAGAACTGACCAATTCATTCTGCCTATTGGCTTAACTCATTAGCCACACTGACCTTAAGAAACTGACCTTAAGAAATTATCACCCCTAATAATATCAAACAAATCAACAATAAAAACAAGTAAAAAATTTTGCCAATCTCCTGATGGTCAAAATATTCCTGTTTTTCTTCCTACCAGCCACAAATTCCTTTATGTATGTGGCAAGATAATCTATTAAAATATGAATTTACATTCTAGTCCCTGCTACAATAAGATCTAGAAAAAATTGGAAAAATGTTTTCTCCTTCTAGATAGAACAAACTCTTGAGTTCTGAGTTCAGGGCTCACCAAAATTTTAGATTTGTGTATTAAAAACAGAAATCGGCAAATTAATCCTACTCAGGCTCTAGAGACTGTTACTAGACAAAGAGATGGAGTTGGCTTTGACTATAGGTGGTGAAAATGACCAGAAACAAAAAGAAGAGACTGGAGCAGTAAATGGAGAAGTTTGGGGGCCCACCTGCACTCCTGTTTACTGTCGAGGAGGTCTCATAGGATGCTCGGGGATGCTGGAGCCTGAACACAGGAGCAGTGGCCTTGATTGAGACCGAGAATGGTGCCCATCCCACATGTGTACCACGGGAGAAGGGGTTCCTGCCTTGGAATAGACCATAGGGACTGAACAACATGCATCAGTGTGACCACAGAGGTCTGAAGAGTTGGAGGCGCCTCCCCAATCCAGAATACTTAGGACTGGGTCCACTCTCAGGCACAGAGGCCTCCAGTAATGACTGCACTGGGTAGCTGGCTTCCCTCACCAACAGAGGCAGAACCAGAGATTTAATTAGGTATGAAACATAGCAGTGTGATGTTTCTGTATGTGACTGTTGAAGAGCAATTCATGCATATGCATGGGTAGATGGGAAAGAGCAAATGCAAGAAATCCAAGAAATGAGCTATCAAAAGGAAGGAAAGTGGGCCAGTGAGTGCCGCCCGGTGGATCGGGCTTCACAAGGACAGAGAGCATGGGGCTGCTGGGTGGGCTTCGGGTTGGCTGGTTGGGCACTCCCGGGGTGGCCGTTCTCTGCTGCCCAGTGGCAGCTCCCTGTCTCCGCCCTTGGCATCCATGGTTTCCTCCATGTGGACTCTGTACTTGGGAAAGTTTCTGGTACTTGGTACTGCACAGAAGCTTAGATGACCAGGAGGGAGACCCCTTCCATGCCTTCTGGTAGAAAACACACATGCGCCCCAACACTGACTTGCACTGTGAGTGCATTCCTTTTTACTTGGCCAAGCCAGTTTGCTGCACTCAGTCCACCACCTATTACCTAAATATGCTGCCATGAGCTTTGTACCTGTGACAGTCAGTGCTTAGGAACTGTCCTGACTCTGTCTGGAGGTTTGTGCTGCAACAGGAAAAGACTAGAGTTGACACTAAACACCATGACATTTTCTACTTCTAACATCTATGGTAATTTCAATGATGATACACTGAGGTAAACATACTGTGATAAATCAGCTGCCTGCTTATTCTCTTTCTGTTAAATATCACACACGCACACACACACACACACACACACACACACACAGCCCCAAGAAAATTAAGCCTATGAAGATACTTTATTCACAGAAAGTCACAGCCGACTTAACTTTCAGAAGTCAGGCAATTCTAAGTTCCTACTGCAAGATTATCTCATCCATACCACAGGCGCACACAGTGAAGCATGAAACCTACATATACAAACAGCAACTTTTGTACAAAGAGGATACATTTTTGCAGTGATAATTTTGCCATTCCTTGCTCTCTATCTTTAAAATGACTTTTACCACCCAAATATCCTCATCTATCTCTCTTCTACGTGAATTCCTTCCATACTCCACATACTGGGCTTAAAGGGAGTATGTCATGCTTACCAGAGAGGCAGGGCAGAAAAAGAATGGCAGGAACATTCTTAGGTCCTGCTCCCCACAGCTCCCCACTGCATCCCACTTCAGTCAACCTGGCCACCATTTGCATCATGCTGCTTGATCATTCTTACCGCTGACTCTTTGCAAACACCATTCACCCCCTTTAAGACAATGTCCCCATTTCTCTGACAACCCATGTTTGTCAACTCCCTAGAACTCTGGATCAAAATTCACCTGCTCCGTAAAGTCTTTTCTAATTTAATTGTTCCACCAACTCATCAACACATGGGCATTCAGTTAGTAATAGTTGTCGCCAGGTAGCTTTGTAAGCAAGATGAAGCACAGCTCATGTCAATTAAAGGGAGGTTGAAGGACTGTTATCGTAGCAAACAGTTTAGTCTTAGATGGGTAATAACAAGGTAGAATGGAATTTTGTGGCATTAAATAAAATCTCTCGAATTCAATGAGAGCCCTGTAAACCACATAGCTAGTAGTCCTCTGTCAATTTAGTATGTGGAGTTCTGTGAGAGAAGGAACATGAGCCAGATGAGATAGCATTGAACTAGGAGTCAGGAGACACAGGTCATGCAGAATCCTATGACTTGATGTTTGCCTAGTTTTTCTCTATAATTAGAACATAAATTCCTTGAAAATAAGCTTTGTGGCCCTCCTCTCCATAATGCACATATATGCATATGCCATATGATGCAAAGTTGGGAGATCATCTACATATACCAGGCACTCCAATAGGTATTTGTTAATATGTATTTGCATATGGGAATAGGACCAGAATCAGTTTCAGTGGTTTTAAAAGGAAAGAGGCAATTTCATAAATTTATAGCCTGCCGAGCTTAGAAGAATAATGGAGATGACTTAGTCCAGAACTTTTATTTTACAGAGGGAAAAATTGCAGTCAGTATGGTTTATTCAAGAGCACAGCACCAATAAGACTCAGAAGGCAAAGAATTTAGGCTCTTGAACTATTAGTTCAGCTTTCCTATCAAAGCTCCCCTTAGTGCAGGTAGGAAGAAATCTGGTTCAGAAACTCAATATTATGACAGAAAACCTTCCAAACCACCAAGGCAAATTGCCATTAACAATGACATCATAATTTTTGTGTATCTGTTGGTGAAACTTTTTTGCGTGATGATTTTTCTAGATTGGCTAAATGTTTTGCATAGTATTTTAAGCTGTGCATTGTTTAGGATTTTATTCAGCTGAATATATCCAGAGATCCCCAACTAAGAGTAGCTTAAATGAGAATGGCAATTTTTCTGTCACCTAAGGAAACACAGCAGTAGAGGATCCAAGATTGGTTTGGGCCCATGTTCCTTCCACTTTACATCTTTCCCATATTATACTTGGGTTCAAGGTTGCTCCTAAAGTTCAATCTGTCTCCTCTGAAATCAGCTGGGAAGTAGAAGGGAGAAAGAGCACACCCTTTTGTCTTAGATGTCTCACATAACAGTTCTGTTTACATCATCTTAATAAGAACATAGTAAGGTGGGACCCACTGGCTGCAAGGGGCCCTGGATGATGTAGTCATTTATCACAGTGGCCGTGTGCCCCATTAATATAGGGGCCCTGTTACTAGGCAAGAAGGAGATAATAAATATGAGGAGCTACCAGCATCCTTTTCCACAGAATTACAGGAGTCTACACTCCTTTTCCTAATAAACTCAAAGAATGCTTTAATATTATGCAAATAATCCAGGTATTATAATAGAATACTGTGATTTATATGGATAAAGTAATATGAACCAGCATAGCGACAATTGTTGTAAATATAGTATATATGGAATGCTTTGTTATAATGCAATTATAAGGTCAAACTTTTGCCTTACTGATACTAATAGCAACAAAATAATCCCAGAATTATTAGGAAATCCCTCATAGGACAAGAAATAGGTCACCGGGCCATGACATTTGTCAAGAGAGCTCACAAGAGTGGGGCCCTTCCTCAGGAGTCCAGCCAGCCCCTTCCACCCAGCTCATCTGCCTCTTTCTTCCTCCCTTGAAACCTGACAAAGGCCAAATCATTGCCAAGGCAACTGAGGGCCTTTGCTTTTCCCCATGGATTCTGGTCACCAGTGCATGATCAGGCAAGAAAAATACACTCTGGAACAAAAGACGTGTTTTTGCCCCTGTCACAGAATGTCCTGGGTCTTGGTCTCCATACCCAAACTACTGAGATTAAGATTGCTGATTCTTCCTTCCTGTCCCTTATGCTGGGAGACTACCAAGAGGGAATCTGGAAAATCTGAGTTACTCAGAATGTAGGTTTTGAGTAAATGCAAAATATTTTTCACTTTGGACCTAATCCTCCCTTTAAGCCCTTCCCAGATGGCTGTTCAGAACAAAAGCCTGGCCCTATACTTCACATAGAAAAACTCCACTATCTGGCAAACACTCTTCCGAAATATTATCTCAAAATGAGACTGGTATTATTTCAACACTGTAGCCAAAGTCCAGGAACTGCTCCTCTCAACTACGCGTCTCTGTCTCTCCACTGCTGCCGTCGCCAACGTCCTGCTGTCGACACTGAAGAAATTTTAGACATCCCTTCCATCTTCTTTTCCGACAGTTATATGAGTGACTGCGATGTTTTGGATTTCTGAAGTCCCCTTTTACCCTTGAATTTACTTTATATCCTTCAAGTTACCTAACTTCTCTGGATCTCTGTTACCTCATTTAAAAACAGTGAGTGACTTAGAAAAGACAGTTCCTAAGGCACGTCCCAGCTCAAACACAGCTCATGATCCTACCGCAAGACTACCAAACAGTAAGGTCACACCACGCAGGCAAAGCTCTAAACAACTCTTGCGATGTTTCAATAGGAAGTAGAGCATTTAAAAATAATTTGAAAATTCTTCTGGATGAATTCTTCTGAGGAAGAGATCGCCTGTTTACTCATCCTGTCTTATCATACTTTCACAGCTGCCGATGGGCGGCATTCGTCGTGCCATTTTGAGAGAGTTGGTGAAATGAAAGTGATAGAGCCTCCCAGTTAAGTATCAATTAAAAGCACTTCAACTCATTTAAAGTGAGCGTCATGTAAATAGTCTTGGAGTGCTGCTTTTGGAAGAACTAGCATTTTATCTTTTTGCAAGGGGAGAATCATCTTGCTTCCTAACTATGCAGGATTATCTGATGTCAATCAAGTACATATTCTGCAGCGCTCCTTGTTTTTCCAGCAGCAGTGAAAGCACTGTGTGCTGTAGCCTGAGAAGAGCAAAGTCATCTTTTTTCCATTTCCCTTTCTTTGCCTTTAGCTTCTTTTCCAGATTCTGTGTACGCCCCACTCTGTTGCATAAAGAATAGTGCCCCATCAGACGATTTCCAGGACTCACCACCTCCTGGCTAGGTCTCTCCAGTAGGTGATAAATGATAAAAAAGCTTTAACCTTCAATCAGTTGTCTGTTTGCTATCAAATTACAATGGTAAAATGCAGTTTTTCTAGAGCTTTCTAATGTGGTTTAGATTTCTCACTCCCTACTCTGCAGTCCTTCCATCTAGAGCTGGGTGAAGGAGAACTGCATTTTAAATACAGTATCATCTGAAAGTGAGAGGGGGTACTGCTCTTCCTAAAGATCAAAGTAGTATTTGCAAAAAAAACCCAAAAATTGTAACCTAATGTTTGTGTATTCAAAATGCCACTCAATACCTTGGACACAGGACTTTTGTAGCTCAAGGTAATGTGAATGCTGGCTTCCAGGAACTAAGTTTTGCTTAAGGGGAGTAGCTTAACTTTAACTATGGGACCCACAGGAAAAAAAACAAAAGGGAATTCCTAACAGACTTCATTAACCTTTATTAATTGCAATGTAAACAAGCCTCCAAAGAAGATCACACCTTCCTTACAAGAGGTTCTCCAAAGAAGAGGCTGTTTGGCTAACTTACTTCAAGCATGGAGACTGAAATTAAAAATTTGCATTGCTTATGCAGCAAAAACATTTTCAAAACATTGAAGTGATCAATTTCAATGAAGCCTTCATAACTGAAATTTCTCATTTCAGATTTTTAAATTTACTGTAGGACAATAGCATTTAAAGTGCTCTCAAACACATACATGAACTACATGAATGTAAGTTTATGTTATCTTGCATTGTGAAGGTAAGTAATATAGTCTTTTATGAACATTTTACAGTTTAATTGTTACCATTCATTATTTTTATTTAGAGTGACCAGACTTTGGTTTAAAATAATGTGATCTTGATAAAGTCATTTCATTCTTTTTCATATATAAAAATGAGAGATTTGGACCACAAAACTTCTAACAATCCCTCTAGCTATAAGATCTTATGAAATGGTTAAAAAAAAATCTTTGCCTCAATTTTAACTCCTTCATATTTTTGTTGTGCTTTTATTACCTACATTATAATAATCACATCTTAGATTTATAAAACTTTGCTTTTCTGGAGGACCTATCAAATCCATTATCTCATCTACTCATTGGAAAATAGTTGCAGAGAAAGGATCTTCATAGTCCCCCTTGCATGTATTTCACTGACAACTGCTAAGCCTGGGGGATTTATCAGAGTCATAAAATCCTGACCGGAAAGGTCATTTAATTTATACCTTTTTGCAGCCTTCAAAAAGCCAAGGATCATAACAACACTAGATTTTTCACATTTCATCCTATACCCCTTGATTAAATCAGACTCTAAATGATTTTTTTTCTTTTTTGTAATCTGCTAAATGATTTAAAATAGCAGAACTGAAGCAAAATGTATACCCCTGCAAGAACAGAAACATAACAGCCTGCAAATAATGGTGTATTTCAGAGTAAAATCTCACCAAGGAAGCCTAAGTGGATAACAGCTCAGGAAGGTTTCAAACGTGAAATGGTTCAGTTTTGAAGTGGAGGATTATGAGAGCTCTATAAAACAGAAAATTGGGAGGTGTCTTCCATATCCACGCTTTTTAATTTTTCCATAACTTACTCAACTTATTCATTTCATAATTGTATTATATTCCCACTCCTTGCTGTCCTTTTGGGGATACAGAGATGAACAGTACTGGAAAATATCTAACATTTATTGAGAACCTAGTACCTGCTTAGCTATGCTAAGTGCTTATGTATAGTTAAGGCCAACCTAAGGATGTACAGACAGAAAATGGTAGCACCCAGGTTCTCACACTGATCTGCCTGCCTGGAGTCTGTGCAGCTCAGTGCCTCTCATTATAAGAGTAACTGAGGGTCCCTGCCCTGAAGACATCATCTGGTGAGCAAGATGATCTGCTCTTTCTTCCCACAACTCAAGACTTGCCCTTAAATTGTTCATTTCTGTGAACTACTCCATCCTCCACCAATCTTACCCAAATAAAACACCAGCTCACAAGCCATCTCTATGAGAGACTTTTTGGAAGCTCCTTTAAAAAAGTACTTGCTAATGACCTGGCAATTGTGTTTTACCTTTTTAAATGAAGTGTGAGGTCACTGAAAAGTCACAGAAATACTGTGAAAGCTTTGGCAGAATGTGTGGCTTCCCAGGGGAGCTGCATCATACTGGAACCAGCAACTTTATTCTCAGCCTTAAGTAAATGAAAGGAACAAAACCTTAAAGAGAAATGTCCTACAATTACTACTTGATTTTTAAAAATAATACTCATACTTATAAAGATACAATGAGACTGGCACTAACTAGGAGAATGTGAATTGGCACAACTTTCTAGAAAGTAATTTGGATTCTGTATAGTAAGATACTCATGATCTTTGACCCAGTAATTCCACCTCTTAATTAGAATCTATTCTAGGGAAAGAATTAGGAATTTGGACCAAGATGTATTTATATGCATGTTCACTACTGCATAATAGTTAATACCACAATAATGAAAGCAGTTTATAAAGGTACAAGAATATGGAAATGATTAAGTACCTCATGGTACATAAATTGTATAGTGGAATATAAAGCCTTCTAATGTGATCCTTCCAAATATTTTGAATATGGGAATTTTGATATGGGAAAACATTCACTACAAAATTTTAAGTGAGAAAAGTAAGCTTAAACTATGAGATACATGAAAGACCTCATCTAAAGATAATTACAGAAAGAAAGGGGAAAATGGACAGGATAAGGCACATAAGCATTTTTTAAAATTTTGGTATCATTAATATGCAATTGCATGAGCAACATTGTGGTTACTAGATTCCACCCATTATCAAGTCCCCATCACATACCCCATTACAGTCACTGTCCATCAGCATAGTAAGATGCTATAGAGTCACTACTTGTCTTCTCTGTACTATACTGCCTTCCCCGTGCCCCACCATGTTATGTGTGCTAATTGTAATGCCCCTTATTCCCCTTCTCCCTCTCTTCCCACTCACCCTCCTCAGTCCCTTTCCCTTTGGTAACTGTTAGTCTATTTTGGGTTCTGTGAGTCTGCTGCTGTTTTGTTCCTTCAGTTTTTGCTTTGTTGTTATGCTCCACAGATGAGTGAAATCATTTGGTACTTGTCTTTCTCTATAATACCCTCTAGCTCTATCCATGTTGTTGCAAATGGTAGGATTTGTTTTCTTCTTATGGCTGAATAATATTCCATTGTGTATATGTACCACTTCTTCTTTACCCATTCATCAACTGATGGACACTTAGGTTGCTTCCATTTCTTGGCTATTGTAAATAGTGCTGTGAGAAACATAGGGTTGCAAATGTCTTTTTGAAACTGGGATTCTGCATTCTTAGGGTAAATTCCTAGGAGGGGAATTCCTGGGTCAAACGGTATTTCTATTTTTAGTTTTTTGAGGAACCTCCATACTGCTTTCCACAATGCTTGAACTATTTTACATTCCCACCAGCAGTTTAGGAGGGTTCCACTTTCTCCACATCCTCACCAGCATTTGTTGTTCCTAGTCTTTTCAATGTTGGTCATCCTAACTTGTGTGAGGTGATATCTCATTGTGGTTTTAATTTGCATTTCCCTGATAATTAGCGATGTGGAGCATCTTTTCATGTGCATATATGCATTTTTTTAAAAAAAAGACTACAATTAAACAAAATAAAAAGGTATGAAAATAATCAGAAAGTAATGCAAGTTATTTTTTTCAAAAACCAAAGAATGAACTTGGGTTAGGTAATAGTTTCTTAGCTATAACACCAAAAGCACAGGCAACAAATGAAAAAATAAACTGAACACCAGCAAAATTTTGTGCTTCAAGGGAAACCATAAAGAAAGCCGAAGGCATCCCCCAGAATGCAAAGATGTTTTTGCAAATCACTTCTTACAAGGAAATTTCATCTAGAATATTAAAGAACTATTACAACTCATTAACAGACAAAAAAAACCAGTTTTCAAAATGGCCAAAGGAACTGATAGTTGTCCAAAGTAGATACACAAATAGCCAACAGATACATGAGAACATGTTCACATGATTGGCCATGAAGGAAATGCAAAGCCAGCCACTAGGAAGCTATAGAAGGTCAGATAATAGCAAGAATTGGTTTTTCTAATTTCCTTTAGTTCTTTGAACGTTCTAAATATATTCATGTTGATGTTTTTGGTCATTTTATCATTTCTAGTTCTTGGAACCTGCATTGTCTCATGTGTTAGGTCTTCTAGTTCTCTCTGCAGTGCTTCCTTACCCATGTGGTTTGTACTTTTTGAGTGTGAGCTCATTTTCAGTAGGGATTGTTTTCCATTCAAGTTCTGATGGGCAGAATACCAATGTAATGGTTGCAGATGCCTCTGCCAGTGCCCTACTAATTCCTTCTGTTCCAGAACAGTTTCCATTTTAAGTTCTCCACACTGGGTTCCTTATCATGTGGCTAGTGTAAATTTGCGGTAACAGTAGCCTGGAGTTCCCATTTCTCTTTGTTGATATTTTCCCTGGTAACCCCAGTTGTATGTCAAGCTTTGTCACCAGGTCTCTCAGCTGGCACAGCTGTCTTCACCCTTCTTTAATGGGCAAGGGAGTCCTTTGTCGCTCAGGTCTGAAACTGTGGCCTGAACTCCCTCTCCATGGGTTTCCACCTTGGAACTTCAGTTGCCAGCGGTTCAGGTCTACATCTTCATGGCTTCCTCTCATGGTCCATTTAAGCTTTAGTTCCTGCTCACTGGTTTGGCCTTAAGCTCTTCTTCATTTCTGACAGCTGAGGATTTCCATTTCTTGATTTTGAACTTGGCCTAGGTATTTACATTTTTATATTCTCATGGCATTTCTGTGTGATGAAGTGAAAGACCAGGAAGCTGTTCACATCAACTCAGTCACTTTCATCCTATCTTTTAAAACAAATATGACCATGTTGCTGGAAGTACTACCCATTTGCTCAGAGAATAAAGTCAATCCCTGTCTCTGGCTAATTTTAAAATTCCATGTGCACTTGAGATTCTGGCTCCTGAGCATCACCTGCCATCATTTCCATGGTCCCCCAAACCCCGTACGACAGCAGTAAGAGCCCAGGCCTTACCCCCAACATTCCACCTGACATCACATCTTTAATTTAAGAATCTTTATTTAGGGGTGGGCTGCTTGGTCCAATTTCTATTTAGAATATTTTGTGACCTTCATCCAGGCTTTAAACCCTTCAAAATCTGTGACTCTCCCCTTTCAGAAAACACAAAATGGGCCTTGAAAGCACAGAAGACATGTCATCCAGGTCGCCAAGGTATGAAATTAAACAAAACCCAAACAAAAAGGAGAAAGTGTCCATTCAAAAGGCCAAAGAAGCTCTGTGCAGGCAGGAGCAGCTGACCCACCTCAAGTGAATTGCTGCATTTCATACCAACACAGCAGTCCCCGTGTAGGCTTACACTTAGTCCCCATGTAGACAGTACCCTCGAGTTCATTAAGTTCTCAGGGTTTCACTCTCTGCTCTCAGGGAACGTTCGTTCTGCCCTCTTTAGAAAGGGTAGCCTGCTGAGGAGATATAAGTTATATTTTGTGTGCTTCATTAGAGCAAGGAAATATAGTTCACTGTGCCAAACAAATCCTAGCTGCTAATGGGCCAAGATATTGTGAATGCACAGTTAGAATTGCTAGGACATCAGAGAACTGAAGGAAAGGAAAAAAAAAAAACACCTTAGGATCCAGAGAAATTGCATTTGTGAGCTTCATTTATATACCATGCAGCAAGTGAATCAATAACTTGAAAATGTACAGTGGAGGCCAAAAAGGAGTTGATTGCAATGTTCAAAGAATCGGCAAAAAGAAAAAGTAACAGTGCAAATTAAACTCATTCAAAAGAGTAAAGACAGTTGATTCAAACCTAAGATACAACTAGGCTAGCAAAAAAGTCATTATTCCTAAAAGACATAACAGAGAAAAGTAATAGAATATGAAATGGGAATACCAAAAAAAAAAACCAAAAAACTGACCCAGATGTTTGTTTTGAGAATTTTTCTTTTACAACATGATTCATAAGAATGTAGAGTGGTATCCTCAGGAAGGCTGATGAATATAAAAATAGAAGGTCATCACCAAGGTAAATAGAATTTTCATAATTAGGGCAGAATCTAAAGAAATGAAAAATTACTGTCTGACTCTCCAATTTTAGGCTGTTATCCCAAAGTATAGCCAGTTTAGTGTAAAAAAATAAAAGCATTTCACATTTGATAATTCCTTATTTATTTTTCAATTTGAACTTGTTCACCCATCATTTGTAATTTGTACTTAAACATGCATCCTCTTTACCTGAAGGAATATTGCCACATAACTCATCAATGGCAACATTCTTTTCCATACACCTTTTTCATTTCACACCTGCTCCTCACTACACACACACACACACACACACTCTCTCTCTCTCTCTCTCTCTCTCTCTCTCTCTCTCTCTCTTTCTTGTCTCTGTCTCTTTCTCTGTCTCTCTCACTCCTCAATCAATTTTCAGGTGTCTCTGGGTTGAATGTCTTGGGAATTTCATCTGAACAACTGATCAGAGATCTAACTAAAAGTATTTGCCTCATCGTGTCCTCTTCCAGGCCTGTGGTCTTGAGTTCAAATCGAGGTTCCCTTCAGTATATGAGGACTGGTTTAGTTGACTAGAAAACTAGTAGGAATGATGTGTTCTGGTCTATTGTCTCAGATTACACACTTGGATTCAGCCAGCTATCTCATCAATATGTACCATCGGTGTGTGAGACACTGAAGGGCATGTGTCTTCAGCTCTGCACCAAAAAAGTAAGTCAGCAAAATGCAGACTGATAGAAGCACCAAGGCCAAGACTCAGGTTCATATTGCCCATGAACATATTCTCTGCTTAAAAAAATTTTAAGTGAAAAGTCTAACATTTATTCATACGGCCAAAATATCTGGTTGGTGTCATGTTAACAAATGCAAAGCATCTGAGCAAGTGGCTCCTCTGGCCTGCACTCACACAAAGAGAAGAAATACAGAATGTTCAACAGTACCTTTCACCAAACTCCCTATCATGCTCACCTCTACAGAAAGCAAGGCAATTGACAAGGGTTCAGAAAGAAAGATTACTCACTGCCCTGCAGGATTTTGCAGCATATCTACAGCATATAATTATAGCCACCCCTGAAATATCCCAGCAGCTGATTTAAGCCATATTTGAGCAGTTTCACTTCACCTCTTCTCCTAATAAAGGTGAAGTACCAGCAGTGAAGAAAAAAAACAAGTGTTTGGCTGAAAACCTGGTCCAAAAAAAAAGAGCCTTATCTGTGTCACCAGCTATGTTCTTGTCTGTATGTCTGTGTTTTGTTTATATTTATGTCTGTATGTCTACAGTTGTACACAATGATTTTATGTATGGAAAATATTTTAATTTTTATGCCTACATTTTTGTCCATATTTATATCACTGTTCCATGAAGTTGTACACAATTATTTTAATTTTATATAAACACACACATATTTGTATGAATCTGCATCAGTATCTTGGTTCTGTGTGTATGTGTACAAATCCACCAAGTAAAATCATAGCATTATTATTGGAATTTCATCAGGATGCAGCTGAAGATGTATTTCTTCCACAAAGCAATGGTATACAAGAACAATAGATGTACACATAAAAAAACCGATTGAACAGACATCCTATGTAAAATGAGAACACAATCATGCATTGACTTAAAATCAAGGAAAGAAATACTGTAAACAAAGACAGACATCACAGGTCAGGTTTCCCAAGAAACAGATGCTGCAGTCAAGAAGTGTCTGTGTAATGTTAATGGAGTACGCCCTTGGGAGCAGCACCCTTAAGGGAGTGAGGGCAGAAGGATGGGTGAGCAGCTATTCAGTTTCCTTTATCTGAAAAATAGTGATGGTAATAATAGTGCCTGCCTCATAGAGTGTGCCAAATAAATTAAATTATCCATGCAAAGGTCTTAGAAGAGTACCTGTCACATAGTTAGCTATAACTTGCATTATTATTTTTGGAAAACTCTATGAGCTCATCATTACCCCATGGTTCCTGATGCTTATTCAGAATCTGCCTCATAAACCATTTCAAGAGTCAGAGTCCAGAGCTTTCTCTGTCTCCTAATTCAGGTTCTTGTGGTATTCCCACTCACGTCTTTTCAGGTGGTAGCCCAGTGATTTCACACTTCGGTTGACTTCCATGTCACAGATAAGAAAAAAGGGAAGTTTCTTCTCTGTTCTTGTTTTTCTTTGTCAGGAGATACAGCTTCAATAGACAATTGAGAATGGCAGGAAGGATAGCATTAGGTCAACTATTCCAAAATCAAAAGCTATCACTGTTATCAGATGTCCCCCAAACTTGAATGTTCACAGGTACTAATTCTATGCAAGAAGTCAAATCAGTCTGATACCTGTGGGCACGATACACAGAGTTCATCTAGGCCGGCTGCCAGGAAACTGCACCATTTAAGAGGA
Source organism: Manis pentadactyla (assembly GCF_030020395.1). NCBI lineage: Eukaryota > Metazoa > Chordata > Mammalia > Pholidota > Manidae > Manis > Manis pentadactyla. The sequence continues at coordinate 111,672,915 of NC_080021.1, read as the reverse complement.
AAACACATGGTGGCTGCTTTACCGAAATTTTCATATGGCCATCTTGTGCTACCAGAACAACAGTTCCTGGCTCAAAATGATTACAGAGGCAAAAACTGCGAAGCCCCAGTCACTCATTCATCCCTATGCTGGGGCAGACACTCAGTTTTCTGCCAAGCATTCCCCACCCAATTTCTCTGCTTGTGTGGCAAAAAAAACTACCCACTCAGCGACCGTCCTCAGGTTTCATGAGAGGTCTGCTACCTTACCTTACCCACATCTTCCTGACTGTAAAAGTGCATGGCCTGTCCTTACTCTACAACCACACTCGTCTGTGCCCTGGGTGCTACCACCGAGCAGGGCCCTCAGCAACCCACTCTCCAATCTCACAAAGTCCTGATGACAGAAATACAGCTGACCCTTGAACAACACGGGTTTGGGGTGCCAGGCCCCTATGCAGCTGAAAATCCATGTGTAACTTTTAACTCCCCTAAAACTGAACTACTAGCAGCCTACTGTTGACCAGAGGCTTTACTGATAATAAAAATTCACATGTATTTTCTAGGTACTGTATTCTTACAATCAAGTAAGCTAGACAAAAGAAAATGTTTTCTCAAATTGTTACAGATCTTCAAGACTTTTTCCAATAGGTTTATGGAAAAGAACCTGTGTATAAGTGGGCCTGTGCAATTCAAGGGTCAACTTATTCCCAAGAATGTCCTGAATGACATGCATCATTCAGTTTTCAGAAGCAGGGGCTCTTAATGTATGTGGAAGAAATTCAGGGCACATATGAACACCGTAAAGATGATAAGCAGATTTTTTGTGTTTATGTCCATGTGCATGTTTTCTTAAGAGATTGCATGATGATTTTAATCAGGATGTCAAACAGCCATCATGGTCAGCACTGCACAGAGGCCAAGGGCAGCCTGAACTCAGTCTGCCAGGATTATACCTCATTCCACTACTGTATGATCCTGAACAAGCTATTTCTTCTTTGGGGCCTCAAACTCCTAATCTGTAACAGTGGATAGAAACAGTACCTATGCCTGGAGTTGCTGTGCAGAGTAAGGGAGATAATCTCAGGTGTGCAAGTAAAGTGCTCCAAACAATGCCATGGCCACAGTTGGTGTTCAGTTTATATTTGCCATTATTCTTTTTTTAAAAAAAAGAGAGATTCAGAAACCCTGCTCTGGATATTCTCAGTTGAACCTTCAGATGGAGTTGGACCATCAGAAAGTTTGGATTTGGACTGTGTTCTTCTGGACCTGGCTTTTTAAAAATTAAGCATTCGTACTACACCCTGACCTTCCCTGAGGGAAGGTACAAGAGGCCTGCCTCACGGCACCCACTACTTATCTACTGGCCTTGCCTGTTACAGCACAGTGTCCTCTTTACGAGGCTCCACGGAAGAGATCTCTCTGTAGGCAAGCCATTTCAGTGTAAAGCTCATTAGTTTGATTACCTTAGAGAGTCCAGGTACCTCGTAAGGAATGCCATAGCCTTGGAGAAGCTGGGAGCCTCTCACACCCGGCTCCAGCAAGAACGCACAACCATGTGGGATGAATTTCATGGTGCTCAACCTACCCCTAGTTTATAATTTTGCCACCCATGTTTTCTCCTTGTCCCCATTCCCTCAGTTTTATTTAATCCTGTTGTAATTTATGTGGTTTTAAGAACCACATCAAATCCACTGAGGAATAAAGTCATTACACACCTAAACAGAGCAACAAACCCATATAGAATGGATGTCTTGTTTCCTATTATGCTATTTGCTGTTTTATGGGTGTTCTCCATCGTGTCCAAATGAATTTTGATCTTCTGTTCTTGGGAAAATGTAAGGAGCTAGGGAAGGGGATTGGTGGGCTGTAAGCTGATGAAAAAGCAATCAAGAGATTTCTAAAAGACCCAGTGGTGATAGTATTCAAAGCAAAAAAAAATTGCTCCTCAAAAAATATATAGGCAAAGAAAAAGAAATCACTTTAAAATTAATCCTGTTTATATCTTAGGAAGGCATTTCTTATCAGGCTAATATATTCTTAATTCTTACTCTAATACAAGCCTATCCTCTTTGCTGCCTGTTAATATTAACACTTTTCTTTCTATATTTTAAATCTGATATTACATACACTTGATTCTCAGCCCTTTTCATTTAAGCAGAGAATGGAAGCTGCTAGGTTTCCTTTAACAGGACATTTCAATTTCCTACATAAGCCCAGTGGCCTTAAATGCAGAGTACATCTTAATAATTTCAATAAAAATTTTAGAGGAAGTTCTTGGATTCCCTAAGAAAATCAGAAATTAATTAATAGATCCTAATTCTTTAGAAGAATATGCCAGGAACAGCTTTTTTCTCTCTCTCTTAATAATCCTGTGGTAGCAGAAGCATTTTGTGTTCTTCACACTTTCTATAGAGTGACAGCCTGCTCTTCAATATCCAAAAATCAGAGAAAAATTGGAATAGGCTGGAAAATTATAAAATGCATAGCAATTACAATAGCAATAGCTCACATCTGTGTTGTACTTCACAGTCTGTGAAGTGCTTTCATAAACATTATCTTATATAATTTTAATAAAAGCTCTGTTGATAAAGTTGAAGCTCCTTTCTTTGCTGGTTTACAAGACTCTTATGGGTTGAATTGTTTCTCCCAAAATTCGTATGTTGAAATCCCAGCCCTTCACATCTCAGAATGTGACCTTATTTGGAGAAAGGGTCTTAATAGAGATCATCAAGTTATAATGAGATCATTAGAGTGGGCCCTACAATGGGACTGCTGTCCTTCTTGTAAGGAGGACAAGGAGAACGCCATGAGACGGTGAAGGTAGAGATCAGGGCACTGTGTCTACAAGCTAAGGAGCAGCAAAGACGGCCGGCAAACTGCAAGAAGCCAGGCAAGAGGCTGGGAACAGATTTCTAGTGCTTAGAAGGAACCAACCCTGCTGATCTTGGACTTCCAGCCTCCAGAGCTGTGAGAGAAATCATTTCTGTTATTGAAGGTACTCCATTTGTTGTAGCAGCCCTCACAAACTAATACAGAGGCTCTTCATGATCTGCCCTCTACCCTTTTCTTTCAGACATTATCTTTTAACCCTCCTTGCATACGACTGTGATGCCAGCCAGACTGAACATCCTAGTCAGGACTCTGCTGCAAGATTCGGCCATTGACTGTTATGATGTTGATCCATGGAAGTAGAGCTCCTTGCCGAGCAAGGATCATGACCCATTTCAGAATGTTTGGGGACACATAGACTACCCTTCCTTTCTAGTTTCACACTTCCAAGAGGACTAGAGGGCCATAAATGGAGGAATCCATCTGCATCTTCAGTAAGAGGGAAGGTGGGTGGGAAGAGATCAGGAGAGAGTGAGGTAGAGCTAGGGTGGCATCAGAGGGGGGTCACTTCCTAAGTAATCCCTCCTCCAGCCCCCAAGTCACCAACAAAGGTGACAAAAGTCAAGAAATGCTATCACTGGGGCTTTTCCTATAAAACCTGGGAAGAGGCTGTGTTCTGCAGCCAGGCTGGGCCAGGTGAAGCAGAAGCTGCTGCAGAGACCTGGAGCACCGCAAAGCCTCCCAGCTGTTCCCGAAAGGGCTCTGGGGTGTCACAAGCTGGGAAATGAGTCAGGCCAAGTATGAGCAGCTCTTCAAAGCACAGGAGGCCCCCTAATACCCATGTTTCAAGTGGTAAAATCAAGTGATATTCAAGTGCCCTCTGATGATCAGATAAAAGAACCTGTCTTTATATTTTCAACATCAAAAGAGACATGCATAAACACATTAAAATCAGCATACAGTTTCCAGGGCATTTTCACATCTACCAAGGACTTCTGATTCCCAAGTTAGGGTAATTAACTATTCGTTTATTTTGTTTAATCACCTTTATATACTACTGGGACAAATCATATATTCCACATTTATTTCAACCTAAAATTTCATTCTGAAAGTTGACAGGATGAAAACCAAAACATGTATTATATGTGAAATGACTCAGAGTCGTTAACAAAAATCAAATACTCCCTAAAATAGATAGCTGCAATTTTGTCAGCTAAATGAAAACATGAACAACAGCTTTTTCTGCTTTTGTAAGCAAAAGCCTGAGGAAAAAATGTGTTCTTCTTCAGTGTAAACTTGAGCTTTGCTTAGTCTCCTTTAATTGGAAGAACGTAGAAAGCAGAATCAGCCAGAGTAGCTGCCCAACTACTCAACCTACCCATACATGTTATTGTATGGGGGATTTTTACCCCATGAAACATTCATTTTATATGTGTTAGAATAGTCCCCAAAATATTAAAGTGCTTTCTAATCTGTGGTAATGGCAATCATCAGTGAGAAATAAGCACCTTAGAAGGATTGGACAATAGATAAGCATCTACTTAAGAAAGCAACTTGAGAGGAGCCAAGATGGTGGCATGAGTAGGGCAGCGGAAATCTCCTCCCCAAAACATATATATTTTTGAATATACAACAAATACAACTATTCCTAAAAGGGAGACCAGAAGATCCAGGACAACAGCCAGGCTACATCTACATCTGCGAGAACCCAGCACCTTGCAAAGGGGTTAAGATACAAGCCGCTGCCTGGCAGGATCCGAGCGCCCCTCACCCCAGCTCCCCGGCGGGAGGAGAGGAGTTGGAGCGGGGAGGGAGACAGAGCCCAGGACTGCTAAATAGCCAGCGCTAGTCATCCACACTGGAGCACAGACACACAGTGCATGGGGTGCTGGATACTAGGGAAATGGAACAGTAAAACCTGCAAGCAGGTCCCTGCAGCCAGCACCCATGGGACAAAGAAAAGCAAGTGCTTTTTGAAAGTCTTAAAGGGACAGGGGCCTCACCGCTGGACGGAAGCATCCCGGTGCACTCAGTCCAGCAGCTTGGAATCCCAGGGAAATCTGGGCACCCTAATCCCTGGGTGGCAGTGCAGCTCTGAGGCCCCTCACAGCAATAAACAGCCTCCCACCCGTTCCCCCTCCGGCAGGGCCCCGCCATAGAGGAGCAGCAACCTGAGGCTGGCCACGCCCATAGCAACTGCGGGGAGCTTCCTCCATAGCGGCTGGGCAAGAATAAGAAACCCTGTCTGCGTGCAACTGCCCAGCACAAGCCACTGGGGTGGCCCTTCTCCCAGGAAAGGAAGGACAGGAGCAAGTGGAAAGGGTCTTGGTTCTCCCAGCTGACACATGCGCCAACTGCTTACAACTACCTCTATCACCATGAAAAGGCAGAAGAATTTGATACAGACCAGACTAATTCAGACATTCTCCCCTGAGAGGGAATCTGGGGAGACAGATTTAACCAATCTTCCTGAAAAAGAATTCAAAATAAAGGTCATAACCATGCTGATGGACTTGCAGAGAAATACGCAAGAGCTAAGGAGGGAGAATACAGAAATAAAACAACCTCTGGAAGGAATTAAAAGCAGAATGGATGAGATGCAAGAGGCCATTACTGGAATAGAAATCAGAGAACAGGAACACAGAGAAGCTGATGCAGAGAGAGACAAAAGGATCTCCAGAAATGAAACAATATAAAGAGAACTGTGTGACTAATCGAAATGGAACAATATCTGCATTATAGGGGTACCAGAGGAAGAAGAGAGAGAAAAAGGGATAGAAAGTGTCTCTGAAGAAATAACTGCTGAAAACTTCCACAAATTGGGGGAAGAAATAGCCTCTCAGACCATGGAAGCACACAGAACTCCCGACACAAGGGACCCAAGGAGGACAACACCAAGACACATAATAATTAAAATGGCAAAGATCAAAGACAAGGACAGAGTATTAAAGGCAGCCAGAGAGAGAAAAAGGGTCACCTACAAAGGAAAACCCATCAGGTTATCATCAGACTTCTCAACAGAAACCTTAGAGGCCAGAAGAGAATGGCATGATATATTTAATGCAATGAAACAGAAGGGCCTTAAACCAAGGATACTGTATCCAGCACAATTATCATTTAAATATGAAAGAGGGATTAAACAATTACCAGACAAGCAAAAGTTGAGGGAATTTGCCTCCCACAAACCACCTCTACAGGGTATTTTAGAGGGACTGCTCTAGATGGGAGCACTCCTAAGGCTAAATAGATGTCACCAGAGAAAATAAAATCACAGCAAAGAAAGCAGAACAATCAAATACTAACTAAAGGCAAAAAATAAAATCAACTACCCACAAAAGTAGTCAAACTAAACACAAAAGACCACAAAAAACAAACAAACAAACAAAAACACCTAACATACAAGGAATGGAGGAGGAGGAATAAGAAGGGAGAGTAATAAAGAATCATCAGACTGTGTTTAGAATAGCTCAATAAGTGAGTTAAGTTAGACAGTAAGATAGTAAAGAAGCTAACCTTGAACCTTTGGTAACCATGAACCTAAAGCCTGCAATGGCAATAAGTACATATCTTTCAATAATCACCCTAAATATAAATGAACTGAATGCACCAATCAAAAGACACAGAGTAATAGAATGGATAAAAAAGCAAGACCCATCTATATGCTGCTTACAAGAAACTCACCTCAAACCCAAAGACATGCACAGACTAAAAATCAAGGGATGGAAAAAGATATTTCATGCAATGCAACAACAAGGAGAAAAAAGCAGGTGTTGCAGTACTAGTATCAGACAAAATAGACTTCAAAACAAAGAAAGTCACAAGAGATAAAGAAAGACATTATATAATGAAAAAGGGGTCATCCAACAAGACAAAACCATTATAAATATATATGCAACAAATACAGGAGCACCAACATATCTGAAACAAATACTAACAGAATTAAAGGAGGAAATAGAATGCAATGCATTCATTTTGGGAGACTTCAACACACCACTCACTCCAAAGGACAGATCCACCTGACAGAAAATAAGTAAGGACACAGAAGCACTGAACAACACACTAGAACAGATGGACCTAACAGACATCTATAGAACTCTACACCCAAAAGCAACAGGATATACATTCTTCTCAAGTGCACATGGAACATTCTCCAGAATAGACCACATACTGGGCCACAAAAAGAGCCTCAGTAAATTAAAAAAGACTGAAATCCTACCAACCAACTTTTCAGACCACAAAGGCATAAAACTAGAAATAAATTGAACAAAGAAAGCAAAAAGGCTCACAAACACATGGAGGCTTAACAACATGCTCCTAAATAATCAATGGATCAACGACCAAATCAAAATAGAGATCAAGCAATATATGGAAATAAATGACAACAACAACACAAAGCCCCAACTTCTGTGGGACGCAGCAAAAACAGTCTTAAGAGGAAAGTATATAGCAATCCAGGCATATTTAAAAAAGGAAGAACAATCCCAAATGAATAGTCTAAAGACACAATTATCGAAATTGGAAAAAGAAGAAGAAATGAGGCCTAAAGTCAGCAGAAGGAGGGACATAACAAAGATTAGAGAAGAAATAAATAAAATTGAGAAGAATAAAACAATAGAAAAAATCAACCAAGAGCTGGTTCTTCGAGAATATAAACAAAATAGATAAGCCTCTAGCCAGACTTATTAAGAGAAAAAGAGAATCAACACACATCAACAGAATCAGAAATGAGAAAGGAAACATCACGATGGACCCCACAGAAATACAAAGAATTATTAGAGACTGCTATGAAAACCTATATGCTAAGAAGCTGGAAAACCTAGAAGAAATGGACAACTTCCTAGAAAAACACAACATTCCAAGACTGATCAAGGAAGAAACAGAAAATCTAAACAGACCAATTACCAGCAAAGAAATTGAATCAGTAATCAAAAAACTACCCAAGAGCAAACTCCCGGGCCAGATGGATTTACTGTGGAGTTTTATCAGACATACAGAGAAGACATAATACCCATTGTCCTTAAAGTTTTCCAGAAAATAGAAGAGGAGGGAATACATCCAGACTCATTCTATGAAGCCAGCATCACCCAAATACCAAAACCAGGCAAAGACCCCACCAAAAAAGAAAATTACAGACCAATATCCCTGATAAACATAGATGCAAAAATACTTAACAAAATATTATCAAACCAAATTCAAAAGTACATCAAGAGGATCATACACCATGATCAAGTGGGACTCATCTCAGGGATGCAAGGATGGTACAACATTCGAAAATCCTTCAACATCATCGACCACATAAACAAAAAGAAGGGCAAAAATCACATGATCATCTCCATAGATGCTGAAAAAGCATTCGACAAATTTCAACATCCATTCATGATAAAAACTCACAGCAAAATAGATATAGAGGGCAAGTATCTCAACATAATAAAGGCCATATATGAAAAACTCAGAGCCAACATCATACTGAACAGCGAGAAGCTGAAAGCATTTCCTCTAAGGTCGGGAACAAGACAGGGATGCCCACTCTCCCCACTGTTATTCAACACAGTACTGGAGGTCCTAGCCATGGCAATTAGACAAAACAAAGAAATAAAAGGAATCCAGATCGGTAAAGAAGAAGTCAAACTGTCACTATTTGCAGATGACATGATACTGTAGGTAAAAAACCCTAAAGACTCCACTCCAAAACTACTAGAACTGATATCAGAATACAGCAAATTTGCAGGATACAAAATTAATACACAGAAATCTGAGGCTTTCCTATACACTAATAATGAACTAATAGAAAGAGAAATCAGGAAAACAATTCCATTCACAATTGCAAAAAAAAAAAATACCTAGGAATAAACCTAACCAAAGAAGTGAAAGACCTATACCCAAAAAACTACAAGACATTCTTAAGAGAAATTAAAGAGGACACTAACAAATGGAAACTCATCCCATGCTCGTGGCTAGGAAGAATTAATACTGTCAAAATGGCCATCTTGCCCAAAGCAATCTACAGATTTAATGCAATCCCTATCAAATTACCAACAGCATTCTTCAACGAACTGGAACAAATAGTTCTAAAATTCATATTGAACCACCAAAGATCCCGAATAGCCAAAGCAATACTGAGAAGGAAGAATAAAGTGGGAGGGATCTCGCTCCCCAACTTCAAGCTCTACTACAAAGCCACAATAATCAAGACAATTTGTTACTGGCACAAGAGCAGAGTCACAGACCAGTGGAACAGAATAGAGTCTCCAGATATTAACCAAAACATATATGGTCAATTAATATATTATAAAGGAGCCATGGACATACAATGGGGAAATGACAGCCTCTTCAACAATTGGTGTTGGCAAAACTGGACAGCTACATGTAGAAGAATGAAACTGGATCATTGTCTAACCCCATACACAAAAGTAAATACAAAATGCATCAAAGATCTGAATGTAAGCCATGAAACATAAAACTCTCAGAAAACAAACACAGGCAAAAATCTCTTGGACGTAAACATGAGCGACTTCTTCATGAACATATCTCCCCAGGCAAGAGAAACAAAAGCAAAAATGAACAAGTGGGACTATATCAAGCTGAGAAGCTTCTGTACAGCAAAGGACACCATCAATAGAACAAAAAGGTATCCTACAGTATGGGAGAATATATTCATAAATGACAGATCCGATTAAGGATTGACATCCAAAATATATAGAGCTCACACACCTCAACAAACAAAAAGCGAAAAATCCAATTAAAAAATGGGCAGAGGAACTGAACAGACAGTTCTCCAAAGAAGAAATTAAGATGGCCAACAGACACATGAAAAGATGCTCCACATCGCTACTCATCAGAGAAATGCAAATTAAAACCACAATGAGATATCACCTCATATCAGTAAGGATCACCACCATCCAAAAGACAAACAACAACAAATGTTGGCGAGGTTGTGGAGAAAGGGGAACACTACTACACTGCTGGTGGGAATGTAAATTAGTT